>NC_056450.1:35597485-35639985 GCF_018296145.1 Oncorhynchus tshawytscha | reverse complement strand
ATGTCTGTTTCACTCAGTGACCATTTTTGTTATTGATGAAATAATCCAAACACATTCTGTCAGCACAAGAAGAATGTTTGTTGTCTTACCCTGGAGACATTTGACTATCTGCTATGACTGAGTGTGCAAAGCCGTCATCAAGGCAAATGGTGGCTACTTGGAAAAATCTAAAAATGTAAAATCTATTTTTATTTGTTTGGTTACTACATGATTCCATATGTGTTATTTCATAGTTTTGATGTATTCACTATTATTCTAACTATTATTCTACAATTTAGAAAATAGTTTAAAAAAATAAAGAAACCCCTTGAATGAGTAGGTGTGTCCAAACTTTTGACTGGTACTGTATAAATGAACTCATTTGTTTGATTTTTCACTCCTATAGTCACTGGGGGGCAGTGGTGGCTTCTATGGGGTAGAGTGCAGTTTCAACCACATCACCCAAACAGAGGCAGCCTCTCAGGCTGACTGACTGACTACAACACAGGCTAATGTTTAACATTGGCCATAATGTTTCCAGCCTCTGAAATTACCATCATAATATCTCATTTCAAAGGCTGAATTGAAAATATTAATGGGCGCTTAAATTATTTATTGATATTGAGGTTAATGAAGTTTAAATGCAGCAATCATAACAATATACACTATATTTACAAAAGTACGTGGACATCCCTTCAAATTAGTGGATTCGTCTATTTTATCCATACCTGTTGCTGACAGGTGTATTAAATTGAGCACACACCCATGCAATCTCCATAGACAAACATTGGCAGTAGAATGTCCTTACTGAAGAGCTCAGTGACTTTCAACGTGACACCGTCATAGGATGCTACCTTTCCAACAAGTCAGTTCGGAACATTTCTGCCCTGCTAGAGCTGCCTCAGTCAACTTTAAGTGCTGTTATTTTGAAGTAGGAGCAACAACAGCTCAGCCACAAAGTGGTAGGCCACACAAGCTCACAGAGCGGGTCCACCGAGTGCTGAAGCGCATAGCAGTTGCAACACTCACTACAAAGTTCCAAACTGCCTCTGGAAGCAACGTCAGCACAACAACTGTTTGTCGGGCGCTTCATGAAATGGGTTTCCATGGCCGAGCAGCCGCAGACAAGCCTAAGATCACCATGCACAATGCCAAGCATCGACTGGAGTGGTGTAAAGCTCACCGCCATTGAACTCTGTAGCAGTTGAAACGCGTTCTCTGGAGTGATGAATCACACTTCACGATCTCAGCAGTCTGACGGACGAATCTGGCTTTAGCGCATGCCCAGAGAATGCTGTTGTCCACAGACTTCTTGTCATTCAGTGTAACACTCACGACATGTGTGTCTCTAATACACCCAACCCCATGAGTAGGCAGGACCCATAGGGGATTACTGCTTCTGAACTGCACGCTTGTGCAATTGCCCGAGTCTAATAATGTACAGTATGCAATCTAATTAATAAGGATACTTCCAGGGAGAACCTGACATCATCACAAATGACAGACTCCACCTAGAGGCTATTTCATTCTATCAAATGGTAAATTAATATTACAGACTGAGACCATATCCGGCACTATAAAGACCTTGTACCGTAGTCCTGTATGGAAAATGCCTCCCAATATCATTCTGGTTTCCATTTTTTGTGACTGGCATGTTATCATTGTCCCATGATGATAGTACTGCCTGGCATGTTATCATTGTCCCATGATGATAATACTGCCTGGCATGTTATCATTGTCCCATGATGATAGTACTGCCTGGCATGTTATCATTGTCCCATGATGATAGTACTGCCTGGCATGTTATCATTGTCCCATGATGATAATACTGCCTGGCATGTTATCATTGTCCCATGATGATAGTACTGCCTGGCATGTTATCATTGTCCCATGATGATAGTACTGCCTGGCATGTTATCATTGTCCCATGATGATAGTACTGCCTGGCGTGTTATCATTGTCCCATGATGATAGTACTGCCTGGCATGTTGTCATTGTCCCATGATGATAATACTGCCTGGCATGTTATCATTGTCCCATGATGATAGTACTGCCTGGCATGTTATCATTGTCCCATGATGATAGTACTGCCTGGCATGTTATCATTGTCCCATGATGATAGTACTGCCTGGCATGTTATCATTGTCCCATGATGATAGTACTGCCTGGCGTGTTATCATTGTCCCATGATGATAGTACTGCCTGGCATGTTGTCATTGTCCCATGATGATAATACTGCCTGGCATGTTATCATTGTCCCATGATGATAGTACTGCCTGGCATGTTATCATTGTCCCATGATGATAGTACTGCCTGGCATGTTATCATTGTCCCATGATGATAATACTGCCCGCTTTGTAGACTGATATAAGGATATTCATTTTTGAATTGCGTAGATCTTTGGAAACACAACAATTAGGATTGCAAAATTTCTGAAGCATGCAATAAATTCCCTGGTCATTTAATAAAAGTTACAAAAATTGTGCAACCATAATTCTAGTAGTTCCAACCCATCTTGGAAGAACACACGACAGCAAATATGATTGGAGGGTGGCTCCAGTAAAGATGCTGGGGTCCCTGTGATGAGGGTCGTGTTTTTCAAAGGAAACCATATGGTCGTTTCATCTACACCAGGGGGTTCATGGTCCTGTATTTCCTCTGCTCACATCTCCTAGCCTTCGGCAGCGGCCCGTTCTCCGAAAGCACAGTGTGGTCGAGGAACTTAGGAGGAAGTTCTGTCTTCCTCAAGTGGCTTCAATTAGAGACAGTCACAATTACAGAGGGAGGGAGTACAAGTGGTCAAACCTACCAAGCTCAAACTCTAACTGGATTACAGGGACGGGGACATGGAGGCTACCACAGCGAGCTAGGCTACTTGGTGATTCCTAACCCACCCAACCAAGGGTTATTTTAGGAACTCTCCGGTTTCTGTGTCTGGACTGATCTAATTTCACTCCGTTCAACCCAATGACTGATTCAACCTCTTCAGACTAGAATACCATACTGCCGTAGGATGCAAATGTTTGTTTTGTATGGTTTCACTTCCAAGGCCCCATGAAGGCCCTAATATGTTGATAAATACAAATGCTTTCAACACTATTAATCTATACCACAACAAAGAGCACTATAGTTTGTGGTGATTTGTATTCTGCTTTAGCTGAATTGTCTTTACTGCACTGTGGGATTGCAAGTGTCATTCCTCCTAAACTGGCTATTACTTGACACATGATTTGAATAAGTGTATTGCTTTGCTGCTTGCTGGTGGATGGCATGAAACCACATAACTGGTGAACGACAGACAACGTTGGTAGATTATAACTCCCAATAAGGTGCATATTGCAGCTTTAGAATAAGTTAATACTGAATGTCTTATATATTTACACTGTTCAGAGAAAACGCTAGTCTAAAGTCATTTTTCTTTTTCAGTTTTCTCCATGTACTGTATTTCTGCATGTTAACAATATAGTGAAAAACTTGTTTACAGTGACACTGTTTTGATATTGTCCCCAAGTATCCTGTCTCTTGTTTGAAATGTCTGTTTTTACAATATCAAACTACATATCCTTTAATATTGGTTTTATATTGAGGAATAAACATTAGGTTTGTCAAATTGAAACCTACTTATTTCTGTCTTAACATCTATAACTTATCAGGTTATGACTTCAAGGAACTCTCTGTTCTTCATTAAAATAAATATGTCAATCATATTAGCAATTTTTTTTTTTACTCTGAATAGTAGCAGATCTATAACGTTAATTCAGATCTCTTGGAACGGGAAGGTGTGCGGTTTATAAACGTTTATAACTGTTTTATTGCATGTTTTAATAACAAAGTGACGATTATGTCCACGTGAGGGAGTTTAGATTTTTATTTTTTTTAAATTCTGCAACATTCTTACTTTTCACATTTTTCTCTTCCTTATTTTGTATTAAACATCTCTATCCGCCTTGAAAATCCAGCCTTCTCTCTAACATCTGGGTTTGGTAGAAAAATACTCGATTATGGGCGAGCCTTTTCCAACTACTATTAGGGTAGATTTAAGCGCATGCCAAATGTGATCATATATAATCATTATTCAAAAACACCAAATGTGAAGACAAAACGGTATTGTAATTAAATCCATGTAATAATGCATTAGTAACTTAATGTAGCAATTATATTTGATCTTATTCTATGGTTTAGTGAGCAATAATGAGTTTGAATCCCCTTGTTGAAAGTGGTACGTTCCATAAAGGGATAGCTACCCAGCCTTGCTCATCCAGGAGAAAATAAGACCGTTCCTAAATGTGTAGAGAGTGCCATGCGATTCAAGCAGTAAGTGCTCTGTTGGTTTATTTCGAGGATTTTGCGCAGAATTATAACTAATTAACAAATAATTATAGGCCTATATGATAACCGCGGGAAAAAGAACTGCACGTGGTTGTGGATGTAACTGTTGCACTTTAAGTACAGGTAGGTCCACGAGCCTGTGTTTCGTTACTGATCTCATTTTACGATGCTGCTGAAACATAGTGGCTAGCGTTTGAATCCGAAGCATGCTTTTTAAACCATGACTGGGCTTTACAAGACTTTTAAAACATCATGCAGTTTGTATACTGAAAGTGTCGATAACACATTCATAAGCGATAGTCAGTAGGACTGCATGCTTTAGTTGTATAATGCTTTTAGAAAGGGTGCATGAGGTCTTTGGCTGGATATGTAAGCAGCATAGTGTGATGCAAGGAGCCGCCGCCGCTCCTTTCAGAACAAAGCCAAAGGGGCGTTAAAAACATTAGTTATCTGATGGAAAAACAGATCCATTTGCCTTGTGATCATTTCATTTAACATGTGAACGCCCTGGTCTTCATACATAGTTCCTTTTTTTTTTTTTTTTTAGCCAAACGAAACGTTAATTATATTCCTCCATGTGCATCTATCTGATAACATCATGGATATTTTCCTAGAGTTTATTAAACCAAAACACAGACAGTAGACTAACTATCATGTAGGTTAATTGTCAACATTAACGTTTATCTTGGCAGATGAATGTTATCAAATTGACTAAAATAGTCTTCCAAGCAGGTCCTAACGTTACCAATTGGATTACTCTGGCTGCTTCACGAACAGGGTGTATTCGGCTCCGGGTTGTTTTCACATATAGGCTACCGTCTGACACATCTGTAACAGCTCCGGTGAAATATTGTCACGTGACCTCACGTTTTTATCAGAAAAATATGCATATGAATTAGAAACATATTCCATTCTGTGAATAATTATCATGTAATAGTGTACCCATTGCTTGTGAGGTCCTTCTCAATAATTAATACAACGGATTTCTTCATAATGCAAATTTCAAATCACGTAGCTTATTTTATCCCAATGGAGTAGTGATGGTTTCATAAGGGAGGAAAGTGCAGGTGATACAATGTGTATCTTCAGAACAATGAAGAGTATAGCCAAAGTTGGCAACAATGATATTTAAATAACAGGTTAAAGGGAGATTGCATTTTACACAGGGTCAACACGGGCAGCCCTGCACATGTGTCATAAAACATTTGTCTCTTGTCTGATGTCTGGTTGTCTTTTTGTTATCATGGCAGCATAATGCCCGTTGCCAGACTAATCACGATAGTTTGAGATTATTAGGGAAATAAACTAATGTAGGGACAACCTTTCACCCTCACTTAACCCTCCCCCAAATGAATGAGGGATTTAGCCTATTCCCACAGGTTAAAGCACTAACAGCTGTATCTGCAGCATTCATGAATGGGAAAATTGGTTGTGGAAAAAAAGGCTATGGAACCCCTAATACACTAAATTGCATACCTCGAAACCTATTGTCTCAGCTATATCAGAGAGCAGATATGGCCAGCCAGGTCAGGCATGGGATCTTGAAATCACAGAAGCAAGATTCCACCCTGCATGTGTCATTGTATAAGCTTACAAAGGGGCATTAAGAGTTTCATGATATCATTGACTGAGTAAGTGTCCAGGCTTAGTTGGTCAGGGACAGTCATAGACATTGGTAATCACTGAGCAATAGCTTCTGTCTACAAGCCGTTTGTCAGTTTAATGTCATCCTCTCCATTGTCTGCTGCTGCTCTGCCATGAAGGTAACACACTTAGCTTTTATCTTTAATGACATCGGTCTTTCCCCCCTCGGCAGGTGATTTCTGTCCCCCTTTTCCCAACGGTAATGGGGGAGGTTTTTTAATGGATACACCCTCCAGACGAGGTTACATATGATAGGTTACATGTAGAGTAGAAACACATTGAGTTTATTTATTGTTGAATAAAGGTTAAAACATGTTTTATTATAATGTGAACCTCATGTGTTGAGGCTCATGCTCACAGTAAGCTTTATCTTGGCAATTCTAATGGATAAAGTAATGGTACCCATTCATTAATTGTCTGACCAAATACCGAAGGGAACATCCCAATGGGAACACTCTGGTTTTCCATACCACTATCTGTGGCTGTGCAATGGAATATCCATTCCATACCCATGTTGTCCCTTAGCTCAATTTGTGGTACTGTTTAATAAACTAGTTTCCCTGAAGTTATGTGAGTGGTGTTTGGAGATCGGTTTGCAACGCCAGGATAGTTGGTTCGATTCCCTGGAACACCCATACTCGTTTGGATAAAAGTGTCTGCTAAATGGCACATATTATTATTTATTAATTATGGACAACATTGGGCCAGTGTCTCAGCCAGGATGTCTGTTCTCATGTCTGGTGTAACAGTGGGAGAACAGAGGGAACTGCTGACCCTGGAATCATACAGAATGATAAACAGGACTAAAATAACAGGCAGAGGAAACAATCACATGACACTTAGAGTTCCTCTTTCCTCCTCTGTGATGGACTTAGCACCATTGAGATAGAACCGTTCCAGAGCTTCACAGAAACCAAAACCCAGAAGCCTGATTTAGATGTAGTCATGTGTAATGTATGCCAAGGCCAGGTGCATACTCAGATCTAATCTTTAGTTTGGGTGGATGTTTTATCAATTCACCACATACTGTAAGTGCTAATGGACTTATTCTTAAAATAGATGCAAGCTCTATTCCTCCCAAAACATTTACATTTTTTCTGGCAGAAATATAACTTAATTATGAAAGGAAACATCTTGGTGTTCATGCCCCATCTGCAGTAGTTTACTGTATGCAGTAAGAGGCAACGTACCATTATGTGAACTAATGACAGTTGAGTAAGGGTGAGTGCCTTTGAAATGAAACTCTCAAATATTCTTGGTTTTGGTCATCTGTACCCATGAGTGGACAGCATCTTCAATAGGAAACAGAGCAATTCTTTTTTTTAATCAAGTGCTGTTGACCCTCATTAGAGAAGTACTGGTGACAAGAGAGTGGTGTTTTCAGAGTCCTTGATTAGGTGAAATGGTGATTGCCCTGATTGCTTCTTTGTGTTCACGTTTCACAGACACTCCACAGTCTTTTTCCTTTCCTAACGGTTTATCTAAAAACATGGCCCCCTCTCATCTCCTCCTTTAAAGGAGATTGTGTTTGATGACAGTCAGCAGTAACTAGTCAGTATTTGGGGACCGAGTGGCGCAGTAGTCTAAGGCGTCACTACAGACCCGGGTTCATCCCGGGCTGTATCACAACCGGCCGCGATCGGGAGTCCCATAGGGCGGCCCAGCGCCGTCCGGGTTAGGGCAGGGTTTGGCCGGGGTAAGCCGTCATTGTAAAAAATAATTTGTTCTCAGACTGACTTGCCTAGTTAAATAAAGGTTAAATAAATACAAACTTTTTTTAAAGGATTATTATGATGTTCTCATCCCCTCCATCTTTCATTTGATCCAACTACGCTAGCAGCTAGTTGTTAATGTACATAATGGTGTAATGGAGAAAGTGAGGAGTTGGGCTGAGGCTTGAAATTGCATAACCTGAATGCGCTTGTTAATTTTTATTAAGTAATCAGAAGATTGCCATTTAATATTGGGTGTGTGATCTGTCTCGTAATGGTTTAGATGTCACGACCCAAACAAATCCATTGGTAGGTATTGAGTAATAGCCTAGTGAAGCTATCACACATTACAAATCGCATCACATACCCTAGGCTATGCTCCACACTAGTAAGTCTTCAACTAAACCTTATCTCTGTCAAATGAGCTTGCTCTCGGGTGGTTAGGGGTTGCACCATATACGCGTACATGGACACGCACACACACACACACACACACACACACACACACACACACACACACACACACACACACACACACACACACTCTCTCTCTCTCTCTCTCTCTCTCTCTCTCTCTCTCTCTCTCTCTCTACTGTAAAGATTATTGAATGAACTTGAGCCTGTAAAACCTGTAATTATTCTCACTGTTCGGGCAGGCAGGGAGGTCTTATTTCCCACTGAGGTTTCAAATGTTATTTACAGTTATTATTTAAGTCAATCATTAGAGTCTGCTTTTTAATTCAGCTGCAGCACCATCTCTGCTTTAGAATTCTGAACCTTCAGGTCGAGATTCTCTGCTAAAGGAATTCAGCTTCTACTGGCACCAGTCAGTGCTCCTCTCTCTTCTGTGGTAATGAAATCATTGTGACTGCTGCTCAATAGTAATCCACAAGTCAGGAAATGTACTACAATACAGCATTGTATTGCAATGGGCAATGACTGGGGGGGTTTGCGCTGAATTTAAAGGCAGCAAGTGGCCTCGTCTATTCTATTTCTGACCATTATGAGGGCTTTCTGTAGTCACAGACATGTAAGGGAAGGGTGCATACTCAAGCTTCAGAATTGCTTGTTGCTCGATTTATTTTTCCTATCGATCCCTAAGCATTTTCACAGCCGATAGATATTTTGCATGCATTGAAACCTTCTACCATTTGTTATGAAATTTAAAACAGATTTATCAAACGGCGGCTGCTAATGAGAACGTGTTGCGCTGATCTTTGCAGCCGTAATGATTCTATCCGTTTGAGGTATTCATGAAGCATATTTCATTGTCATGAGTGGATGAAAGAAAGAAAAGCATGGGGAAATGTCTCTTTTCACACCAGACTATCACTGTCATTCTTGTCCATGTTGATCCATTCAGACCTGTGGGCACAACTGAATCATTTTCTCCATCAGTTTTGATAAAGGTTTTGATATTCCCAACTGTTATTGGATGTGGAATAAAAATGCATTAAAGGAGAGTACTGCCAGTAAAACTAAACTATATAATAAAACAAAATAAACGATGAGATGGATGATTGGATTTGTGATGAGTTCCGTGTTTTCCTGCCCTCTCTGTGACTAATATGTGAAGACTCATAATCAGTGAGGTCAGAGGCAACCTGACAAAGATACTTTTGTTATTACTGAAACTCACCAAACACTGTGGACACACTAAATGAGTTGACGGGCAGAATATCAAGCACCTCTCACGCAGAGAACAAGTAGTGCTTAGTAAGAGCTAGAGGTGTTGTCTGTCTCTGTCTGTCTGTCTGACTCTGTCTGTCTGTCTGTCTCTGTTTGTCTGTCTCTCTCTCTCTCTCTCTCTCTCTCTCTCTCTCTGTCTGTCTGTCTGTCTGTCTGTGTCTGTCTGTCTGTCTGTCTGTCTGTCTGTCTGTCTGTCTGTCTGTCTGTCTGTCTGTCTGTCTGTCTCTGTCTGTCTGTCTGTGTGCTGCTAATACCTGAAACCCCAAACTGCTGAAATGTGTCAGATGATTAAAGAACCATTCTTCCTGTGTTCCTACTTCCTATCCCAGCCCTAGCCCAGGCTGTTGAGGTGCAATAAGGGTATTTTCCTATCCCAGCCCTGGCCCAGGCTGTTGAGGTGCCATAAGGGTCTTTTCCTAGCCCAGGCTGTTGAGGTGCCATAAGGGTCTTTTCCTAGCCCAGGCTGTTGAGGTGCCATAAGGGTCTTTTCCTAGCCCAGGCTGTTGAGGTGCCATAAGGGCAACTTTCATTCCAGAAGCTCTGACCAGTGGGTGGGGGGGGAGCGATGTCTGACCCACTGATCACTATAGCATTACCCTGTGGTCTGCTACAAATATATTGCAGCGCATCCTAATTTTCCACTGTTTGTTTGTATATTTTCTGTTGTTGTCATGTTCTCTTTTCCAAGTAGCAATACTTCCTAATTAACAAATGTGCTCAGGATTAGTGTTAGTGATGGCTATAAAGGTTTATTAGCAATCCATTGAGTGAAGGTAGTGGGACAGACAAGCCCTGGCACCAGCCCTACAATCAATACACTCCCCCAAACCTCCCTCACACTCACAGCTGTGTCAGTGGCTGACTTGCACATTTAGTCATTAATATCTCAAAATCGACTACAGTCAGGAGTTGGTGGTGGGGGGAGGGGGACACTGAAAAGTGATGAAAATTGAACGAGATTTTTCTCCATCTACTTTGAGGGGACACTACTTACTCATGTATTCAATACTGTAATCCATCCTAACCAACATATCTTTTTCATTTCAGACATGAACCACTGAACTGAGACAGACAAAGGACTGCAATAAGCTCACGTGACGAGCTCTATTCTCCCACCACCAAAAGATCTCCATCATGACACCCAAATGGCTGGTGGTATTTGTCCTTTTTCTCCACTCTGGGACTAACAATACATTCCCCATGGTCCCGACCGAGCTCCCCCCTGAGACAGGCACCTACAGGGTCACAGACACCAGCCTGACTCATCTCACAGTGCACAGCCGGACGGGAGAGGTCTATGTGGGAGCAGTGAACCGCATCTTCAAGCTGTCTGCCAACCTAACAGAGCTGCGTTCACACATGACTGGCCCCGTGGATGACAACGCCAAATGTTACCCCCCTCCCAGCGTCCGAGCCTGTGCACATAAACTGGAGTCCTCTGACAACGTCAACAAGTTGCTGCTGGTTGATTACGCTGGCAACCGCCTAGTAGCATGTGGAAGCATCTGGCAGGGAGTGTGTCAGTTCCTGCGACTGGAGGACCTCTTCAAGCTGGGAGAGCCCCATCACCGCAAGGAGCACTACCTCTCTGGAGCCAGGGAGGCTGACGGCATGGCAGGAGTGGTGGTTGACAGTGCAGAAGGGAAGTGGAAGAATGAGAAGAAGGGGGGCAGCCGGCTGTTCATTGGGGCAGCCATCGATGGCAAGTCAGAGTATTTCCCTACCCTGTCCAGCCGTAAACTGGTCACTGATGAAGAGAGTGTTAACATGTTCAGTCTGGTCTATCAGGATGAGTTTGTGTCCTCACAAATCAAGATACCCTCCGACACCCTGTCCCTCTACCCGGCGTTTGACATTTACTACGTGTATGGATTCTCCAGCCGTACTTACATCTATTTCCTGACGTTGCAGCTGGACACACAGCTCACCCAGATGGATGCCACCGGTGAAAAGTTCTTCACCTCCAAGATAGTGCGGATGTGTTCCAACGACACTGAGTTCTACTCTTACGTGGAGTTCCCCCTGGGCTGCACCAAGGAAGGGGTGGAGTACCGGCTGGTCCAGTCCGCCTACAAGCACCGTCCAGGTCGGATGCTGGCCCAGGCCTTGGGGCTGTCTGAGGACGAGGATGTGCTGTTTGTGGTGTTCTCCCAGGGCCAGAAGAACCGGGCCAACCCGCCTCGGGAAACAGTCCTGTGTCTCTTTACCCTGCATCAGATCAACCTGGCTATGAGGGAGAGGATCAAGTCGTGTTACCGTGGGGAGGGCAAGCTGTCCCTGCCCTGGCTGCTCAACAAGGAGCTCCCCTGCATCAACACGGTGAGTCATCACCATTTCATTTCAGTAGTTCCGCTCAAATCAAGTACTTCTATCCTGCCTCAGGCCCCAGCCCCAGAGCAGGCAATATTCTGCTGGGTTAGCATTCATATTTCATCCATACCTCATTAACTTCAATAGCCCAAATTCTCCATGAATATATTGAAACATTTAACAGGCTTGCAAACACGTTCTAGGCATAGGATATCTTAGCCAGTCTCCACCTTATGACACTTTGGTATTTTTACATCCAGATTCATATACAACATGAAAAGTCTATATACTATACAACATGAAAAGTCACAGCTGATCTATACTATGTTTGATAAAAATTGAAGAATTTATATTCCAGTAAACGTTATCCGGGATAAACCGTAAGACAGAGCAGTTTATGTCGTTGGAGGGTTTTCTCCTATGAAGCTGACTCCAGTCATATCACTGTACTGTGAGGCAACTGGTGAAACATACAGTGAAGTAGTGATCCATCTAAATACTGTGCAGCAGGCAGGGTATTGAAACGGATGCATCTTTATAAGGGCACCTCTCTCAAGGATTTAAATCAAGAACAGTTGAAGAGCTGCTGCCAAAACTGTACTTATAAGATGTTCTGTCAAGGCCTGTGTATAAAGGTACATTTCCCTCCCTCCTTGTGCCCTAATGGCTGATGGCACCCCGTTAGTTTTTGGGTCGGAGCTGGGCGGATGGAGAGGAGAACTACGACTATCAGTAGCTGACCTGGGTCCTATAAGGAAGCGGGGGCTTGTTTTTATTAGGAGCAACAGGGCCCCCTGTAGCTGATGCAAATTAGCTCTTGATGATGGCCTGGTTCATGGACATCATTAGCCCCTTCTCATGCGCAGCAATAGCCCTTGCCCACATCGTGAGAGTGTGCGTGCCAGACTCTGGCACAGGCCTTGTTTGATATAGTTATCCTTCATAAAGGCTCAACAACAATAATCGTTTGTTCCTCTGACACCGGCATGTTTTGAATCACTATACATGCCAAGAATTCACCGGTGATTTTTATTACATTTCTTATCATAGTAATTGATGACATGTTCATGTTTCTTTATGTATGTTAGAGGTGTAGTGAAACTCCCAAATTCTATTAGCGTTTTGTGTATTCCAGGCCCTAAATTATTAAATAGGCTACATTTGATCCAAACCTTCATACATTCTGAACATTGTCCCCTTCTCGTTTTGTTTTACAGCCGAAGCAGATTGGTGATGACTTCTGTGGGCTGGTGTTGAACCAACCTCTTGGGGGTCTGCGGGTGATAGAAGGGACCCCTCTCTATGACGACGGCGTGGACGGTATGGGAGCGGTAACAGCCTACACCTATGGAGATCACTCCGTGGTGTTTGTGGGAACCCGAAGTGGACGCCTCAAAAAGGTAAGGGAGACATTCTGATTCTTTCTGTTCAAATGGGCCGATCAGTTATTCCCTGGCAGCTGTGTTACAATTCTCTACACAAAGCCATACCAGGTGAAGAAGGCCTGGGGGAAACCCTGGTGCTGTAGGCAGAGATGGGATTTCACCCAACACCAACCACTTTGTCCGATTTCTTTTGCGCTGGGATTCAATATTTGTAGAACATTGCATGATACAGTACAGAATGCTTTTTTGGTCAAAAGCAGGATTGAATATTCCGTGATATTTCTAGTGGAAGCCATGAGGGTCTTTTCTCAGTTGACTCGATAAAAGAGTTATGAAAATAAATTATATTTCTCTGGGTAGGAACTTGTTGTTGTGTAGATATGACCTTCCTGACTTGAGTTGGCGGTAGAATATGCTCAGCCTCCATCTTATTCTGAATGGATTTATTTTCGGTTGCCGCTCTGCTGGGAGTTGACACAATGTTATCATCGCGGCTCAGTCATTTAAAATAGATGAAGAACATCAGCAGTTAGTCATTCAGGGTTGAAATGCTGGGTACTTTATATTCAATGGAAGCTTGTTTTCTCAGAATGATGTTTAAAATCCACATGTATTTTTGTTTTGAATACCACTGACCTGGATGGCACTTCATTTCTGATCAAAGTAACATCAGGGGATCTTATGACATCAACTCTATAGAAATGTTACCTTCTTATTACTCTGTTGAATTCATTGTAGTTCAACATGTTATGCATTATAGACTTTTTGATTTCTATACAGCACCAGTCAAAAGGTTGGACCCACCTACTCATTCAAGGGTTTTTCTTGATTTTGACTATTTTCTACATTGTGGAATAATAGTGAAGACATCAAAACTATGAAATAACACATGGAATCATGTAGTAACCAAAAAAGTGTTAAAACTAATCAAAATATATGTTTTATTTGGGATACTTCAAAGTAGCCACCCTTTGCCTTGATGATAGCTTTGCACATTCTTGGCATTCTCTCAACTACATGATTCCATATGTGTTATTTCATAGTTTTGATGTCTTCACTATTATTCTACAATGTAAAAATTAGTAAACATAAATAATAAAATAATAAAAACCCTTAAATGAGTAGGTGTGTCCAAACTAGATATTTTTCATCACACCTCCTCATGTGGATCTGTGGTTTCCATCCGGTGTGTGAACCTCAGACTGGTGTGGAGACAGAGTTGTAGTAGAGTACACAGTAATAGGTCTTTAGTTATAAGCACGAACCAATGACTTCTAGGATTCATTTAAAGACTATAATGATTTTGTCCTTTCATAACTGTTTGACATTGAAAAGTTAAAACAGTTACTGGAATACCATCTAGAAGGACTTGGAACGCCATCTAGAAGGACTTGGAACGCCATCTAGAAGGACTTGGAACGCCATCTAGAAGGACTTGGAATACCACCTAGAAGGACTTGGAATACCATCTAGAAGGACTTGGAACGCCATCTAGAAGGACTTGGAACGCCATCTAGAAGGACTTGGAACGCCATCTAGAAGGACTTGGAACGCCATCTAGAAGGACTTGGAATACCATCTAGAAGGACTTGGAACGCCATCTAGAAGGACTTGGAACGCCATCTAGAAGGACTTGGAACGCCATCTAGAATTTTGGACATTCTGACATAATGATAATGATAACCCCGCTGAATGTGGCGATGCCTGGAGAGGGATACATTTGATGCTATTTCAGTCACTCTCCATTGGTTTTGTGGACAGGAGAACAAAGTTTGGCGCCCTAGCAGAGAGAATCATGGTCTACTCCCACAATGTTCTATGAAAAGAAAAACAGCCCATGACTCACCCTGCCCTCTGTGCCCACTGTTTACAACAATAACATTATACCAAATGGTGCTGCTGAGAATTGATGCCCTCACTTTCCTACTCGGCCAACTCCAAAACATCATCCCTCCCCTAGTGTTCTATTAGATTCAAACGAGTGTGTGCTATTGCCTATCTTTGACTATCAAGTCATTTAGTCTACTTTCTCGGCCTTTGAAGCCTGAGATTGGATGAGAAGACATTTTTATAGTACAATCAGTAAGATAATGTTTTTTTAAATTTATTGGAATCAATAATCATTCTCTTATAAATGCCTCAGTCCCTGGTCCTTGTATAAGTTAAATGGGTGGTCTGACCCAGTTAACCATTTCATATGAGAGAAATTCCATGAGATCTTGGGCAGGATGTAGAGACTGACTTAGCTACTTTTCACTTGACACAGTGATTATAATGCTTGGGACAGAAATGAATTACACCCCAGTTCTGTGTTCTTACCATCCTATTCCCAGAGCAGAAAGTAAAATGTGCTCACATACACACTGAAAAGCATGAGCTTAGTTAGAAAGTCTTCTCCTTGGAGAGTAGTGTCGTGTTTTGTTTTCTATTCCGATTATTTATCAGGTCCCCTGTTGATACGTGTATCAATATATTCCCTACCTCCCATCTTCTTGCTTGTTGCTAAGATGACTGGGTCACAAGGCTATGTCTACAAGCCAAGTTTGGAGTATTTAGACCATACTGATGACAGTATCTGTCAAGATGATTCAGGACCTAATAAGTTTAAAAGTTCTGCATTGATTATACAGAGAGATATTTAGGATCATGCTTTTTTATTTATTTGTAATAATGACAATTACAACAATAATGAATGAACACTTATTTTAACTTAATATAATACATCAATAAAATCAATTTAGACTCAAATACATAATGAAATATGTTCAATTTGGTTTAAATAATGCAAAAACAAAGTGTTGGAGAAGTAAAAGTGCAATATGTGCCATGTAAAAAAGCTAATGTTTAAGTTCCTTGCTCAGAACATGAGAACATATGAAAGTTTGTGGTTCCTTTTAACATGAGACTTCAATATTCCAAGGTAAGAGGTTTTAGGTTGTAGTTAATATAGTATTTATAGGACAATTTCTCTCTATACCATTTGTATTTCATATACCTTTGACTATGGGATGTTCTTATAGGCACTATAGTATTGCCAGTGTAAAAGTATAGCTTCCGTCCCTCTCCTCGCTCCTACCTGGGCTCGAACCAGGAACACATCGACAACAGCCACACTCGAAGCAGCATTACCCATCACTCCACAAAAGCCGCGGCCCTTGCAGAGCAAGGGGAATAACTACTCCAAGTCTCAGAGAGTGAGTGACGTTTGAAACGCTATTAGCGCACACCCAGCTAACTAGCTAGCCATTTCACATTGGTTACACCAGCCATTAGGCTGATAGGCTTGAAGTCATAAACAGCGCTGTGCTTGCGAAGAGCTGCTGGCAAAACGCACGAAAGTGCTGTTTGAATGAATGCTTACGAGCCTGCTGCTGCCTACCATCGCTCAGTCAGACTGCTCTATCAAATCATAGACTTAATTATAACATAATAACACACAGAAATTCGAGCCTTTGGTCATTAATAGGGTCGAATCCGGAAACTCAACCTCAATAAACAAAATGTTTATTATTTCAGTGAAATACGGAACCGTTCGGTATTTTATCTAACGGGTGGCATCCCTAAGTCTAAATATTCTTGTTACATTGCACAACCTTCAATGTTATGTCATAATTACGTAAAATTCTGGCAAATTAGTTCGCAATGAGCCAGGCGGCCCAAACTGTTGCATATACCCTAACTCTGTGTGCAATGAACGGAAGAGAAATGACACAATTTCACCTGGTTGATATTGCCTGCTAACCTAGATTTCTTTAAGCTAAATATGCAGGTTTAAAAATATATACTTCTGTGTATTGATTTTAAGAAAGGCATTGGTGTTTATGGTTAGGTACAGTCGTCCAACAATTGTGCTTTTTCCGCAAATGCACTTTTGTTAAATCCTCCCCCAGCGTTGCAACGATTATATGCAACGCAGGACATGATAGATAAGCGAGTAATATCATCAACCATGTGTAGTTATAACTAGTGATTATGATTGATTGATTGTTTTTTATAAGATAAGTTTAATGCCAGCTAGCAACTTAACCTTGGCTTCTACTGCATTCGCGTAACAGGCAGGCTCCTCGTGGAGTGCAATGAGAGGCAGGTGGTTAGAGCGTTGGACTAGTTAACTGTAAATTTGCAAGATTGGATCCCCCGAGCTGACAAGGTGAAAACCTGTTGTTCTGCCCCTGAACAAGGCAGTTAACCCACCGTTCCTAGGCCGTCATTGAAAATAAGAACGTGTTCTTAACTGACGTGCCTAGTTAAACAAAGGTATGAATTGTTTTTTTTTAATCTGCAAAATCGGCTCCCAAAAATACTGATTTCCGATTGGTATGAAAACTTGAAATCGGCCCTAATTAATCGGTCGACCTCGAATGCAGATCATCATCATTAATTCATTAGGTGTGTAAAAACTGTAATTTGCATTATTTACTAACACAGTTGTAGGGATTGGGGTCTATTTAATTTGTGAGTGGATTATGTGGTTGTGGTACATGGATTATTGTGAAAGAAGAAGCAGGAGACTGCAGAGGCCAAGCCCTGACAGGGAAGTCAAACATTCACACAATCTAAAAAGGGCTTATTCCCACCAGCCACTGGCTGCTTTGTTGTTAAACCCAATCTCAATAGAAACCCAATAGATTACAGTTACACTTAACAGAAAGTGGATATTGCACAAGTTTCATCCTGTGGGTGTTATGTTTTTAATGTTGTCCGGTGAAATGCTGCTCTGAGGGATAGATTGTTGTGGCCCAGTGTGGAGTATTAGACTACCTGCCATAATAGGGAGCTAGAGAATGCAGGAGGAGGCTATATAATCGCACCATATCTCCTCCCAGAATGGCTTGTTTGTTTTGGCAAGAGATCAGAGAACACAAGCCGCTTTCTGGAGCCATGCGGAAATTACCCATGAGCCCCTAGTATTTCCTGTCCCCTACCAATGTCTTTCACAGTGGCATATGTAGGAGAGAGGAACCAGCGTTAGGTCTCACTGAGAATATGAAAAGAATAATAATTTGAAGTTGTGAAAACGGAGTTGAGAGCTGCTTTGAATGTATTCGTGTTGATTTCTGAGATAATACTTTGAGGCAAACACAAAGGGACATCATAATTATAAGGTTATAATTATGAGTGAACGATGATTGCATCTGATTGATTTGATTTCGCACCTGCACTCTTGTGCAGGTAATGAACAGCTGTGTCCTTGTTTGGGATTCTGTTAATTCTATTACACACTATTGTGACACCGAGCAAGATGCATTCAGCTGAAACAACTGTAATATAATCAACGGTTTGCAAAAAGCATTGAAATGTAGATAGCACAGTGGCGTTAATATAGCAGTGGTTGGTTGGTATCATGCACCTCCCCATCACCACTGTGGAGGAGGCTACAGTGAGACATCTATTACTGCTGAAATAGGGAAAGGCCTTTCTGGATCACATAATCTGACTCAGCAACAGGCTGTGTATGAGACCAAGGTTGTCAGGTGTATTTTATTGCTTGTGCTGGTGTGGTGCCACTGCTGATGTTATTGTGTGTGTGTCTGTGTGTGGGTGTGTCTGTATGTGTCTGTGTGTGTGTGTGTGTGTGTCTGTATGTGTCTGTGTGTGTGTGTGTGTGTGTCTGTATGTGTCTGTGTGTGTGTGTAGGTGTGTCTGTATGTGTCTGTATGTGTCTGTGTGTGTGTGTGTGTCTGTGTGTGCGTGTGCGAGCGTGTCCGACTGTGTGTGTGTGTGTGTGTGTGTGTGTGTGTGTGTGTGTGTGTGTGCCTGTGTGTGCGTGTGCGAGCATGTCCGAGTGTGTGTGTGCCTGTGTGTGCATGTGCGAGTGTATCCAAGTGTGTGTGTGTGTGTGTGTGTGTGTGTGTGTGTGTGTGTGTGTGTGTGTGTGTGTGTGTGTGTGTGTGTGTGTGTGTGTGTGTGTGTGTGTGTGTGTGTGTGTGTGCATAAACTGTTCTAGTTTTTGAATGCTAGCCATCTTATCTCGTCTTCCAAAGGGAACTCATGCAAATCAAGTTTCCAAGACAGTTTTTAATAATAATTTGTTTTAATATTAAAGCTAAAGCAATAGTTTGTTTTGTTGTTGGCTTTTCATAATACTGGAAATATTTAATAGCTGGGACTCAATAATAAATACTGCCATAAGCTGAGAATATATTGAATATATTATTAAGATTCAACATTTTACTGTAGTGGCAATCCATAGCACAGTAGTGATGGGGGGAAAAATCTATACATTTACATATTGCAATATTATTTTGGCCGATATTATCTTGATACTTTGACTCCAAGTAATGATTTTTTTTTTTACATACATCATATCGGTACTTAAGTATCATGATAATATCGTATCGTGAGGTCCCTGCCAATTCCCACCCATATAGGACAGTCAGTACGATCTGACCATCCTATAGGTTACCCCCCCTAACAGTTTATATGTACAGCAGTAGACAAGCTTTACAGGTCAGGCGTTACCTGTATGACATGGTCTGCACCCCCGTGTGTGTGTAACCTTTATTTAACTAGGCAAGTCAATGTCTCCTGTTCTATTTTCCCTGCGTCTGTCCTGAGTGGCGTCAGCCTCAAATTGGAATGGAAGCTAATTCAGCAGTATAAATCAGTGTTGGGTGAATGGGCTGTGAAGCAGGCCAGGGCCCAGATTTACGAGCCGTCCCAGCCCACGGTAGGTTTGATCGTGGGGAAATCTGTTTGCCATAAATCCCCCGGTCCAGAACAAGGCTGAGTGATGTTGGGTCTGGAGAGCAGGGGCCATTGTTCTCCATGTGTTGTTGCTGCTGGAGTGTTGCTGCTGAAGTGTTGATGCTGGAGTGTTGATGCTGGAATGTGTTGATGCTGGAGTGTTGATGCTGGAGTGTTGATGCTGGAGTGTAGATGCTGGAATGTTGCTGCTGGAGTGTTGCTGCTGGAGTGTTGATGCTGGAATGTTGATGCTGGAATGTTGCTGCTGGAGTGTTGATGCTGGAGTGTTGATGCTGAAATGTTGATGCTGGAGTGTTGATGCTGGAATGTTGATGCTGGAGTGTTGATGCTGGAAAGTTGATGCTGGAGTGTTGATGCTGGAATGTTGATGCTGGAATGTTGCTGCTGGAGTGTTGATGCTGGAGTGTTGATGCTGGAAAGTTGCTGCTGGAGTGTTGATGCTGGAGTGTTGATGCTGGAGTTTTGCTGCTCAAGTGTTGATGCTGGAGTTTTGCTGCTCAAGTGTTGATGCTGGAGTGTTGATGCTGGAATGTTGATGCTGGAGTGTTGATGCTGGAGTGTTGATGCTGGAATGTTGCTGCTGGAGTGTTGATGCTGGAGTGTTGCTGCTTGAGTGTTGATGCTGGAGTGTTGATGCTGGAATGTTGATGCTGGAGTGTTGATGCTGGAGTGTTGATGCTGGAAAGTTGCTGCTGGAGTGTTGATGCTGGAGTGTTGCTGTTGGAGTGTTGATGCTGGAGTTTTGCTGCTCAAGTGTTGATGCTGGAGTGTTGATGCTGGAATGTTGATGCTGGAGTGTTGATGCTGGAATGTTGCTGCTGGAGTGTTGATGCTGGAGTGTTGCTGCTGCTGCTGGAGTGTTGCTGCTGGAGTGTTGCTGCTTGAGTGTTGATTCTGGAATGTTGCTGCTGGAGTGTTGCTGCTGGAGTGTTGCTGCTTGAGTGTTGATTCTGGAATGTTGCTGCTCGAGTGTTGCTGTTGGAATGTTGATGCTGGATTGTCCACTCACATGTAAGGGAGAGTTCTGAAGAGCTTTTGCTACAATATCTCTATCAGATCATTGTCGTGTGGAAGTGTGCCAAGTGTGTTATATTTCTATGGCATATATTTGAGATTTCTTGTGGCTTTTGATTCTGTTTGGATGGTGTTCTTATGGTGAAGAAAGAATTCCTGGACTTGTGCTGCTTTTCATTGACATTTTCAAGGTTGTCGAGCAATTCAAGCAACGTCTCGCAAAACATACGGTTGGCGATTCATAGAAATTGCTAAGCAATCAGCCTTTCCAAGGGTCAAGGGATCAAGTGAATTTCTGACAGGTTTTAGATCCTGAGAATCTTGTATTGAACCTGAAAAACACTAACCACTAACCAGCTATTCATTAACTAGAGATTCCTCTGCCTTTTTCGAGAGGTCTCATTTCCATCCATGTTTACTACATACAGTTGCGGTGAAATATATGTACACCTTCACACTTTGCACTATTAGCAATTTATTCTAAAATAAGTTCAAATTAAATCAAAATTTGTTTGATTTACAACTGCACAGGACCAATTTTTTTTTTTTTAAATACATTTTTCACTTCAAAGTAAAAACAATTGCCTGATCTAAATTATTTACGATTCAAATTAATTTTTGAGGCAAGTGATTCTCGTTTACGGTGTAATTGATCTCATCTGTGCTAAGTTGCAGGTGCCTACCGGGTAAAAATAACTATTTAACCAGTTTTGAAAATAATAAACGAAACATTCTCCTCCATTACACTTTGTAAAGTGTAAGGGTGCCAATTTATACACTACCGTTCAAAAGTTTGGGGTCACTTAGAAACTTCCTTGTTTTTGCACATTCTTTGTCCATTAAAATAACATCAAACTGATCAGAGATACAGTGTAGACATTGTTAATATTGTAAATTACTATTGTAGCTGGAAACGGCTGATTTTTAATGGAATATTTACATAGTTGTACAGAGACCCATTATCAGCAACCATCACTCCTGTGTTACAATGGCATGTTGTGTTAGCTAATCCAAGTTTATCATTTTAAAAAGCTCATTGATCAATAGTACCCACAAAACACCAGTCTCAACATCAACAGTGAACAGGCGACTCCGGGCTGCTGACTGTCCTGAATCAGGACAACAGTTTTCAGCTGTGCTAACATAATTGCAAAAGGGTTTTCTAATGATCAATTAGCCTTTTAAAATGACTTGGAATAGCTAACACAACATTGGAACACAGGAGTGATGGTTGCTGATAATGGGCCTCTGCACGGCTATGTAAATATTCCATTAAAAATCAGCCGTTTCCAGTTACAATAGTCATTTACAACATTAACAATGTCTACACTTTATTTCTGATCAATTTCGATTTTATTTTATTAATGGACACAAAAAAAAGTACTTTTCTTTCAAAAACAAGGACATTTCTAAGTGACGCCAAACTTTTGAACGGTAGTGTATAGTTGACCACAACTGTAACGACATTGTAGACAATCTCTCTGTTGCCCCAGTAACTACCCAACACACGAGTAGCAGACTAGTAGCATACCTGTCAACAGACCATCACACAGCAGTTCCCATCAGCTTTGCCATGCCCAGAGTGAGCTGTTGTCCTGTTTGACAGGAGCACAGGGTTTGGGAGAGCCAGAGAGGAAGGTCGCTGCTGTGGTGGTGAGAATGGGAGAGACAGGAGAGCTGTTAAACAGTAGAGAGTTTTAGATGTGGTGGGGGGACGGGGACGGGGACGGGGACGGGGACGGGGACGGGGGTATAGCTTCCAGATGTGTATCTCATTCTCTCTACCATCTTTCCTTCTGTATTTAACTTCTTGTGATGAAGCTATGTTGCTGATGGAAGAGCAAAGTGGGCTTGTTTTTACACTATACTTGATATATGTATGCTATGACAAGAATCCATTAAATACAACATAAAAGGGTTACTGAGTTGTACCTGGCGTGGCTAAAACGGGAGTTGAATCCTTCACTGGCATGACATTGTTCACTACTGTAGTAGACTGTTACTACTACTGTACAGTGCATATCCTGTTGTTGTTTATCTCATTATATTCTCTCAGGAATGATCTCTTTACCACTCTGATCTATCTGACACAGGTACAGTATCTCATCAAATCAAGCTTTATTTATACAGCATATTTCAGACATGGAATACAACACAATGTGCTTCACAGGGAAAATAACAAATAAAAAGCAAGGAAAATAAAAGCTGAAATATTTACTACAAACTGCCCAAATCTGTCCCTCTTGGATATGTCCTCGTCTGAGCATATTCTTTTTTATAATTTAATGGCGTCCCTCTCATAACTTCATTAAGGTCACCGCTGCCATCATCGTAAATGCACAGTGTTTAGGAGCAGCACTTAAGCACCTGTGTCTGGCTGTCTGCTATAAAGTCTCAGTCCTCCTGCCCCCCGCCTGGTGAGTCAGAACCTGCCTTCAGTAGGAGGGAAACATTTCTCTTCATCTTTACGACTTTGTAGACCATTCCGTCATGAACGGGAACAGTTTCTAAAAATCTTCCACAAGAAAATAATGTGTATTTTTTTCAGTTGGTCAAGATGCAATGTAGCTGCAAAAGCCTGGCTCTGTCTGCCAGACACATTCCCTGCTGTCCTGCTGTCTCTCTGTCTCTGACTGCAGGCTCTAGCATCAGGCTGGACGTAACCTTGGTAGTCTGCTGGGGTAACGATCCAGTAGGTTTATCGTTTGTCTTCTTCTTCTGTGACCCCACATATCAACCTCCCTGCTGTTTCTAGACGATGAAAGGTCATCATGAGTCAAGATGTATTAGGTTGACAAATAAGTGAGGCATGCTGAAATTGCATGAATAAGTTTGTAGAGGCCCAGGAACATCCCTTTCATAAGATGTTGATGATAGGCTAATGCTTTTGTAGAAACACTGTAGTGATGTACCGTGGCATAGTTCATCTGTCATTACCTATTAGGAATTCTCCACTACCCATGATTATATTTTCCTGTTAAACAACAATGTTGCCGTTTTAGTTGCAGCATGTGTGTGAAATTTCTTGGCAACCGAGAGTCCCGAATTAAGAACATGGTACTTTATTTGACCTTCAATGAACACTGTTTGGCCTCATGAAATTTCCCTGCAAATGTTCCCCTTAGCACAAGGGCTGATTAGAGATGAGTTATTTAATAAAGAGGCCAACAAAGACAAGCTCTGTCTTCCTGACCTGTATGATACGACTACACACAACAAAAACGGTTGTCCCCCTGACCAACACGGACCTTATTCACTCTCGCCAATCTACAGACGACCCTGCTGTGGATTGTGACTGAGTATGTCAAACCTCCACGTTCCTGCTAATGCTGTAAATACATCAACATACCTCCAGAGTTAGACTTTCAAATGGTTATGTTGAAAAGGTTTGGAGAGTGAAACTGAATTGACCTTGGAGCCTCTTTGATTCTCTGGATGAAGTCGTCAGCACGGTACAGAATGATGTAGATTTTAGGTCTACATCTCTGCTACTGTTATGGAATGTCTTATTGGTCGTTTGTGTCCATATAGAGCTGGTGTAACTGATAGAGATAGAGCTGGTGTAACTGATAGAGATAGAGCTGGTGTAACTGATAGAGATAGAGCTGGTGTAACTGATAGAGATAGAGCTGGTGTAACTGATAGAGATAGAGCTGGTGTAACTGATAGAGATAGAGCTGGTGTAACTGATAGAGATAGAGCTGGTGTAACTGATAGAGATAGAGCTGGTGTAACTGATGGAGATAGAGCTGGTGTAACTGATAGAGATAGAGCTGGTGTAACTGATAGAGATAGAGCTGGCGTAACTGATAGAGATAGAGCTGGTGTAACTGATAGAGATAGAGCTGGCGTAACTGATATAGAGATAGAGCTGGCATAACTGATGGAGATAGAGCTGGTGTAACTGATAGAGATAGAGCTGGTGTAACTGATAGAGATAGAGCTGGTGTAACTGATAGAGATAGAGCTGGTGTAACTGATAGAGATAGAGCTGGTGTAACTGATATAGAGATAGAGCTGGTGTAACTGATAGAGATAGAGCTGGTGTAACTGATAGAGATAGAGCTGGTGTAACTGATATAAAGATAGAGCTGGTGTAACTGATAGAGATAGAGCTGGTGTAACTGATAGAGATAGAGCTGGTGTAACTGATAGAGATAGAGCTGGTGTAACTGATATGGAGATAGAGCTGGTGTAACTGATAGAGATAGAGCTGGTGTAACTGATATAGAGATAGAGCTGGTGTAACTGATAGAGATAGAGCTGGTGTAACTGATAGAGATAGAGCTGGTGTAACTGATATGGAGATAGAGCTGGTGTAACTGATAGAGATAGAGCTGGTGTAACTGATATAGAGATAGAGCTGGTGTAACTGATAGAGATAGAGCTGGTGTAACTGATAGAGATAGAGCTGGTGTAACTGATATAAAGATAGAGCTGGTGTAACTGATGGAGATAGAGCTGGTGTAACTGATAGAGATAGAGCTGGCGTAACTGATGGAGATAGAGCTGGTGTAACTGATAGAGATAGAGCTGGTGTAACTGATAGAGATAGAGCTGGTGTCACTGATATAGATAGAGCTGGTGTAACTGGTATAGAGATAGAGCTGGTGTAACTGATGGAGATAGAGCTGGTGCAACTGATAGAGATAGACCTGGCGTAACTGATGGAGATAGAGCTGGTGTAACTGATAGAGATAGAGCTGGCGTAACTGATAGAGATAGAGCTGGTGTAACTGATATAGAGATAGAGCTGGTGTAACTGATAGAGATAGAGCTGGTGTAACTGATGGAGATAGAGCTGGTGTAACTGATAGAGATAGAGCTGGCGTAACTGATAGAGATAGAGCTGGCGTAACTGATAGAGATAGAGCTGGCGTAACTGATGGAGATAGAGCTGGTGTAACTGATAGAGATAGAGCTGGCGTAACTGATAGAGATAGAGCTGGTGTAACTGATAGAGATAGAGCTGGTGTAACTGATAGAGATAGAGCTGGTGTGAAGATAGAGCTGGTGTAACTGATAGAGATAGAGCTGGTGTAACTGATGGAGATAGAGCTGGTGTAACTGATAGAGATAGAGCTGGTGTAACTGATAGAGATAGAGCTGGTGTAACTGATAGAGATAGAGCTGGCGTAACTGATAGAGATAGAGCTGGTGTAACTGATAGAGATAGAGCTGGTGTAACTGATAGAGATAGAGCTGGTGTAACTGATAGAGATAGAGCTGGTGTAACTGATATAGAGATAGAGCTGGTGTAACTGATAGAGATAGAGCTGGTGTAACTGATAGAGATAGAGCTGGTGTAACTGATAGAGATAGAGCTGGTGTAACTGATAGAGATAGAGCTGGTGTAACTGATAGAGATAGAGCTGGTGTAACTGATAGAGATAGAGTTGGTGTAACTGATATAGAGATAGAGCTGGTGTAACTGATAGAGATAGAGAGCTGGTGTAACTGATAGAGATAGAGCTGGTGTAACTGATATGGAGATAGAGCTGGTGTAACTGATAGAGATAGAGCTGGTGTAACTGATATAGAGATAGAGCTGGTGTAACTGATAGAGATAGAGCTGGTGTAACTGATAGAGATAGAGCTGGTGTAACTGATATGGAGATAGAGCTGGTGTAACTGATAGAGATAGAGCTGGTGTAACTGATAGAGATAGAGCTGGTGTAACTGATATGGAGATAGAGCTGGTGTAACTGATAGAGATAGAGCTGGTGTAACTGATATAGAGATAGAGCTGGTGTAACTGATAGAGATAGAGCTGGTGTAACTGATAGAGATAGAGCTGGTGTAACTGATATAGAGATAGAGCTGGTGTAACTGATAGAGATAGAGCTGGTGTAACTGATAGAGATAGAGCTGGTGTAACTGATATGGAGATAGAGCTGGTGTAACTGATAGAGATAGAGCTGGTGTAACTGATATAGAGATAGAGCTGGTGTAACTGATAGAGATAGAGCTGGTGTAACTGATAGAGATAGAGCTGGTGTAACTGATATAAAGATAGAGCTGGTGTAACTGATGGAGATAGAGCTGGTGTAACTGATAGAGATAGAGCTGGCGTAACTGATGGAGATAGAGCTGGTGTAACTGATAGAGATAGAGCTGGTGTAACTGATAGAGATAGAGCTGGTGTAACTGATAGAGATAGAGCTGGTGTAACTGATAGAGATAGAGCTGGTGTAACTGATAGAGATAGAGCTGGTGTAACTGATAGAGATAGAGCTGGTGTAACTGATATAGAGATAGAGCTGGTGTAACTGATAGAGATAGAGCTGGTGTAACAGATAGAGATAGAGCTGGTGTAACTGATAGAGATAGAGCTGGTGTAACTGATATAGAGATAGAGCTGGCGTAACTGATGGAGATAGAGCTGGTGCAACTGATAGAGATAGACCTGGCGTAACTGATGGAGATAGAGCTGGTGTAACTGATAGAGATAGAGCTGGCGTAACTGATAGAGATAGAGCTGGTGTAACTGATAGAGATAGAGCTGGTGTAACTGATAGAGATAGAGCTGGCGTAACTGAGAGATAGAGCTGGCGTAACTGATAGAGATAGAGCTGGTGTAACTGATGGAGATAGAGCTGGTGTAACTGATAGAGATAGAGCTGGTGTAACTGATAGAGATAGAGCTGGCGTAACTGATAGAGATAGAGCTGGTGTAACTGATAGAGATAGAGCTGGTGTAACTGATAGAGATAGAGCTGGTGTAACTGATAGAGATAGAGCTGGTGTAACTGATAGAGATAGAGCTGGTGTAACTGATAGAGATAGAGCTGGTGTAACTGATAGAGATAGAGCTGGTGTAACTGATAGAGATAGAGCTGGCGTAATTACCGTGTAACTGACGGTTATGGATGAAGACCTTCAGGATTATATAACAACATCTGGCTGAAGACGGGACGGCCAGGCATTCGTGTGGTTGAGTCCGTTTCTGCGGTAACATGGACTCTTAACAACATGATGAAACTTTGAAATTGCTAAAAACAAGCAATACCTGCCTGGTATTGTGATGCAATAATGTCCATGGTAATGTAAAACGTTAACTGATGCAGGACTGTATTTTTTTTTTTTAAATGCTATTCAAACGGTTACGACGACTGTGGTCATTTGGCTGGCCAATTACCGCCATCCAAAATCCCCTGACCGGTACAGTCCTATGTCCCGACAGACTGCCTCATAAGAAAACATCATTTGACATGGTTTCTTGCAAGGACAGAATACAGAAAGATTACGAGTCGTAAAGGCCTAATAAACTGTCCGTTAACACAGTGTGAGTTATGTTTGGCTTTTTAACATAGTTGGGCCAAAGAGGCTGATTTAATATTAATGTTCCCTTTACGTTAACCTATTTTAATTTAATTAGGCCTGACTCCCTATTTCAAGGGAGTGACCCAAGGCTATGGTTAGGCTTTGGCTTATAAAATGGCTCACCACCCCATTTTTGGCAAACAACTATCACTGGACTATTTATATGTTTTGTTTCATGTCATTTTTCTTTTTTTTTAGCTTTTCTAGTTTATGTAAAGGAAGGAAACTGGATATTTTGAGACTGACATGGTTGGTCCAAAGTAACTAGCATTGTCAATTCTTGCGATCATGTTGGAGGCAGAGAGCTAATTGGAAGAGACAAATGGTGAAAAAACTCACCAGACACTTTTCTATTTCAACACAGACACCTTTAATCCTGTTCTAAATGACCAAGCAGACACCTTTAATCCTGTTCTAAATGACCAAGCAGACACCTTTAATCCTGTTCTAAATGACCAAGCAGACACCTTTAATCCTGTTCTAAATGACCAAGCAGACACCTTTAATCCTGTTCTAAATGACCAAGCAGACACCTTTAATCCTGTTTTAAATGACCAAGCAGACACCTTTAATCCTGTTCTAAATAACCAAACAGACACCTTTAATTTAAGACTTATTACAACCTATACACATTGGAATTGAGTGTATGTGTAAACATCCCAAATCCATTTAAGGGATAAATCCGTCTGCAAGGCAGACACGGAATCTATTACCTGTTGTCTTCACATGCTGCCTGGTCGGCCAGCTGGCCTCTCCTCATCTCATGGGAGGCTTGATCTCAGTTTCTCCCTTCATTTAGTTGTTGAGTCAGAATGCTGTTCTCAGTCAGTGTGTGGTGTATCAGCCGTTTCAGATGTATGATGTCAGTGGTAGGGGATTGTGGGATATGTATCCGGGGACCTCAGAGAGCAAGGGGTGAAAGTGGATTTTGCTCTGCGACTTTTTAAGCCAGGCACCTGGAACTAGGTAATTTTCCCAGAAAGAAAAAAAATGAGAATGAGGATTGGGGATGGAAGGGATGGAGGAGTGGGGATGGGAGGGAGGGAGGAGTGGGGAGGGAGGGAGAGGAGGGGAGGGTAGGATTGGGAATGAGGATTGGGGATGGAAGGGAGGGAGGAGTGGGGATGGGAGGGAGGGGAGGAGTGGGGAGGGAGGGAGGGAGAGGAGGGGAGGGTAGGATTGGGGATGGAAGGGAGGGAGGAGTGGGGATGGAGGGAGAGGGGGAGGGGGAGTGGGGATGGGAGGGAGTGGGGATGGGAGGATTGGGGAGGAGTGAGGATGGGAGGGAGGGAGGGGGAGTGGGGATGGGAGGGAGGGGATGGGAGTGAGGGGGAGTGGGGATGGGAGGGAGGGGGAGTGGGGATGGGAGGGAGGGGAGGAGTGGGGATGGGAGAGAGGGAGGGGGAGGGAGTGGGGATGGGAGGGAGGGAGGGAGGGAGGGAGGGAGGGAGGGGGGATGGGATGGGATGAGGGGGAGGAGTGGGGATGGGAGGATTGGGGATGGGATGGAGGGGGAGGAGTGGGGATGGGAGGATTGGGGAGGGGAGGAGTGGGGGAGGGAGGGGGAGGGGGATGGGGAGGGAGGGAGGGGAGGAGTGGGGATGGGAGGAAGAGAGGAGTGTGGATGGGAGGGAGGGGGAGGAGTGGGGATGGGAGGGAGGGGGATGGGAGGATTGGGGATGGGAGGGAGGGGGAGGAGTGGGGATGGGAGGGAGGGAGGGTGAGGAGTGGGGATGGGAGGGAGGGGGGGGGAGGAGTGGGGATGGGAGTGAGGGGGAGGGGAGGGGTATTTCTCTGAAAGACTGATTTGAGAAGTGAAGCAAATGGCAAAAAAAGGGGTGGGGGGTGTATTGGGCTCATAAGCTGTCCAGAAATATATGTGAGATGATTGTTTATGGGTGTAAACATGGACATGATGGCTAAGTCTACATATGAGCTACGTATCAAACTATTGGTGCTTCAAATGCCATTTACCTGTTGATGTTCTGTTTAAAAGTGTCTGCTCCACCACCTTTAGTTTCAAGTTAGTCGTAACCCCTGTTTCGCTGAGGAGAGGAACAAGCAAAGACCGCAATCCTTGTGGAAAAATGAAAATGAGCAGCGAATTTAGTCTCTAGGAGAATTGTAGGCTAGCTTTTGACGATCTTGAAAGGGGTAGTGATGAAATCTGTCAAATGAATCAGTTTAGTATTTCAGATTTTTCTGTCATTACTGTCCATTGTCTCTGGGGAAGTTGAAGGCAGGAAACACTCCTCTATGGAGCACAGTAACGGGGAAACAAAGGTCTGTGTGTGTGTGTGTGTGTGTGTGTGAGTGTGTGAGTGTGTGCGCGTGTGTGTGTGTGTGTGCGTCCGTGTGTGTGTGTGCGTCCATGCGTGTGTGTGTGTGTGTGTGTGTGTGTGTGTGTGTGTGCGTCCGTGTGTGTGTGTGCGTCCGTGCGTGTGTGAGTGTGTGTGTGAGCGTGTGTGTGAGTGAGTGTGAGTGAGTGAGTGAGTGAGTGTGTGTGTGTGTGTGTGTGTGTGTGTGTGTGTGTGTGTCTGTGTGTGTGTGTGTGAGTGAGTGAGTGAGTGAGTGAGTGAGTGAGTGAGTGAGTGAGTGAGTGAGTGAGTGTGTGCGCGTGTGTGTGTGTGTGTGTGTGTGTGTGTGTGTGTGTGTGTGAGTGAGTGAGTGAGTGAGTGAGTGAGTGAGTGAGTGAGTGAGTGAGTGTGCGCGTGTGTGTGTGTGTGTGTGTGATGGTTTGGCTCTAACAGTGCTACATATAAAACCTGCTTCATTAAGACGTCTTCTTCACTGGTGATGTCCTTGATGTTTGTCTGGATCATCACATTATTCTGATCAGAAGGTTTATATTATACTTTCTACAGTATTATGTAACACATACTGCATGTACACTGCCAGTAGAATCTGATACATGTGTTTGTTGTTATATAAAGAACAGGAAAACTATGCAGATTCACACATTCCAGGAGATGTTTTGTGCAAATGGCATTTACCATTTTCCCCTCCTCCAGATCCAAGGGTTTCAACAATATGACACGAACATCCTGTCATCAAAATGCTGATCAGCTCCATACACTGAATGTTGCTGCTGCTTGTTTTGAGATATTTCCTGACAGTAATTAATTACCTCAGCACTGTTTGCCCGTTCTGTCGGTGTTCAGTGTTTAGTATGCCGAGCGGTAGGATGTGACGGCTGCCCTCACCATTGTTGCCTGGGATAGATTTCTAAATGAATCATGCAATCTTGAAAAGCGTTGCTTAATGGCAGTTTGCACAGTAGATTAGACCGACCCCAGTCCCCTTGCGCCCGGATTAGATGGTGGTGCAGCGATTCGTCTCCCTCTGCTGAAGATACAGCAACGTTCACAGTGTTTACATGCTGTAAATTCATTCTCCTGGTTGAGATTGAGTGCTAGAAACATCTGAGAGGGATCATTCTTAACTGACCATTTCCATTGGTTGGAAACAGCTGCTATAGCGGACTCGTTTAATGACGTGCTCATGCCCTTACTGTTAATTACATTTGCAGCCTTTAAACTGTATCCATGGCCGAGGCCTCCAGTCCAGCCCCGGGCTGCAGCTTGTTTTCTCAGTCAACACCCCAGACATTTTCTTAATCAACACCCCAGACAGAGGCAGGGACGAAGGGGTCACCGTGTCTCAGTGCGGTTAGCAGAAACACCCTGACCTCTGTTTGCGTTTGGCTGTGGTGCTCTGCCTTGTGCTGTCTGGGTTTATCTACGCTGAACAGATCTGCTGTGTGTTCCACTCTGTGGGGGAAATGCTGTTCCAGCCATGGGTGAGCTGGTGCCACTGGCCCTGAGCGGCGCTAGCCCGGTCCTCTGTTTACACAGCTTTTATCGTCATTTTACTCACATGGCCTCTGTTAGCGTGTGTGTTGTCACCTCATCCACAGCACAGCCTCACAGTTTTTACTGTTTAGTTTTGGGGCCCTGAGAGTTAAATGTGACCTTGGGTTTTTAACTGCCCTTGTAATGATCTGAACATCTTTTTTGAAATGTGTTTTTTGTCTTCCCCTCTGATGTTGTACATCATCTGTGAAGATGACAATGATTGAATGATTATTTTCCATTTATTTGTTCGATAACTATTGATTACCCTTCTTCTCAGCACACACAGAGAGGATATGCCAGATGTCTGTGTGGAGGACAGTGTGCCTCGGAAGATGTTCTGCCTTCACATGAGCTGTAATCATATCCTGCTGGCAGTGTCATATTGGTTGTCTCCCCATCAACCTCCGTTCCCAACCCCCCGGCCTCATCCTACCCGTCAGTCCACGGCTTAATCAGCCCTGACTGGCTCTTTCTTAAAGTGCATTGTGGGGTGCACATTCCCTGTCGAAGAGCTGACAGTCCCCCTAAGTAACTACAGTGTCCTCCAGCACCTCTATAGCGTAGCGTGCTGCTACACGGCTGCTCCTGTCTACTCAGCCTCCTTTGTCTCCACAGCATCACTATGACAGAGTGCATTGATAAAAGAGACACACCGTCAGTGTGGCATTATGAGCTTCTAATAGTATGTGTCCAATTCTTTCCCCTTATGTTGCGTTTAAGGCTCTAACTGCTAATGGCATTGTCAGGCTGAACAGCCGTTTGAACGGGGAGAAGGACGTCGATGTCTGTGCAAACCTTTCACCATCAAAGCCCCCCCCCTCACGCGCGAGGCAGGATGGTAGCTTGGAACAAAAATCTTCTTAAGGCCCTTTATATAGCATCCATTTTCATAGCCACCTCAGAGAATTGACCAGGATTTGAAGAATGGGACAGTGTGGTTTTATTACAACACTTCATTCATTCAACAACAAAACTATCTGTTTCAGATACAGATGTAGCATCTTAATTTGAGCCAGTTTTGCTACAGCAGGAAAGAATCCTGGAGCAGCAGGAAATGTGTATTATAATTCATGGACATTTTTGTAGGGGTTGAATCCCTTTTCATAAGGGATCAAGAATGACATTTCAAAGTGGAAATGACAAAAACTTCAAAAGCCTTTTAAACCTCAAATAGCCACAAGTTTGACATGTTATCCTGCAACAAGGTGATCAAATGAACATCCTACAGCTGCATGACCCTTAACCTCTAGATTTAGCTTTTTGAAATGTTTACTTCACCGTACATGAAATACTGTTTGGTCTGTTTGTGCTTGGTCTGCTTTGTGCTATTTAATGTTATGACCATTTTTGTGTCCACATGAGAATTTACTGGTGCACAGGAAACAAGGTACAGAAATAGCGAGCGACAGGTCCTGTCTTCTGTCTCCATACAAAAAAAGCAGATTCAATTCAAATCTGAAACGTCTGATCTTGATTAAATCATTCTTCTAGAAGATTAGTTACTTATTGCATGTAGTTTCTGATTTAAGATGAGTAAATGATGACATATTGTAACTCACATGGCTAAATAAGGTTTTCATTTGAATTACGATTCAAGTTTGTTCTAAAAACAGACGACCTCTCATTTTACCTTGACAGAGGTTTTATTTAATCTCTAGAAAGTGCCTTCTACGTCTTCAGAAACGAGAAACCAGTAGCAGAGCCAAAGCATGGTTTGTAATGCAGCCTAGAGGTAGTCTGCTGAAGACCACTGTTATCCAACACAGACAGTAACATTCCATTACTGACATATTTATTTTGGCGCAGCCAGCACAGTACATCTCAGTGCCATAGAATAAGAGAGAGAAAACTCCAACTGATAAATGTTCTTTTAGACACAAGATACTTCCCAGTTCTCGGTGTTTATGATTAGGGGTCCGGTAGGGATCCTGCCTGTTGAACCGGTCCAACACCCCCCCTTCGGTCACCAGGCGTCCCCTCCCCAGGATTGACTTACCGCAGGCTGGCTACATCATGCTGAAGACATTTACAGGCCCCCAGAGCCCCACGGCGCGGCACTCTCTCCCCTCTCTCTATGTCTTGATGAAGTCAGGGAGGGAGAGGCTGGGTCGGGATCCACATTGACCCCCCCCCCCCCATAAAGGGTAGAGCATCTACATAAAGATGAAAGAAGATCATGAAAATAAGACAGAAATATGAAAGGAATTTAATTTGGGCAGCGAGGGATAGAGATGAGGAACAAACGCAGACAGAGTGAAGCGTATGTCTGTCCCTCGCCTGGGTGATGACATACCTACAGTAGTGTTAATAAGGTCAGGTCAGGTAACCCCGCCCTCCTTGAGTGAGGAACTGTTTTTGGCTCAACCTTGGTCCGCTTGGGTCGTTGTCAGTAGTAGGGAGAATCATAACAAAAAGCTTTACAGTACATTTGAGATGTAGACTTCAGTGAGAGTGAGAGCACTTTACTTGACAAAGAGCTGAGTCAGCCCCAGTTCTGAGAGCCCTCTGCTCTCCTCCCAATTAGCCTCCAACTATCTGCCTCGAAACAGAAGCAAGACGACTCAGCCGGCATCCAGACATGATTGAGTCCATTGTTAAATTAATTAACATGAAGTGTACTGGAATGAGTGAATGCCTGAATCTGGCCATTTTATACATTGCATATGAATGTATAACATATGGGTTGTACCATCGTCATCGGCCACATTATTAAAATGTAGATAAAGAGTTTGCTCAGCAAATCTGGCACTTGCAGTGGCGACGGACTTATAATAGCATGAATTTATTTAATTCTGTTTTTAAACGTGTATATCCAGTCTCCACTGTCTCTCTATGAGAGCCACTATATCCTCATCCAATTATTAAAGAAAGGCTTAATGATATTTTAATCAATGTTATTGATTTTCCAGGGTTTATGACTCCGTTGAGCCCTGAGGTAATACTGTCTACAGTGTAGGACAGAGGAGCTAGAGCCCTGAGGTAATACTGTCTACAGTGTAGGACAGAGGAGCTAGAGCCCTGAGGTAATACTGTCTACAGTGTAGGACAGAGGAGCTAGATCCCTGAGGTAATACTGTCTACAGTGTAGGACAGAGGAGCTAGAGCCCTGAGGTAATACTGTCTACAGAGTAGGACAGAGGAGCTAGAGCCCTGAGGTAATACTGTCTACAGTGTAGGACAGAGGAGCTAGAGCCCTGAGGTAATACTGTCTACAGTGTAGGACAGAGGAGCTAGAGCCCTGAGGTAATACTGTCTACAGTGTAGGACAGAGGAGCTAGAGCCCTGAGGTAATACTGTCTACAGTGTAGGACAGAGGAGCTAGAGCCCTGAGGTAATACTGTCTACAGTGTAGGACAGAGGAGCTAGAGCCCTGAGGTAATACTGTCTACAGTGTAGGACAGAGGAGCTAGAGCCCTGAGGTAATACTGTCTACAGTGTAGGACAGAGGAGCTAGAGCCCTGAGGTAATACTGTCTACAGTGTAGGACAGAGGAGCTAGAGCCCTGAGGTAATACTGTCTACAGTGTAGGACAGAGGAGCTAGAGCCCTGAGGTAATACTGTCTACAGTGTAGGACAGAGGAGCTAGAGCCCTGAGGTAATACTGTCTACAGTGTAGGACAGAGGAGCTAGAGCCCTGAGGTAATACTGTCTACAGTGTAGGACAGAGGAGCTAGAGCCCTGAGGTAATACTGTCTACAGTGTAGGACAGAGGAGCTAGAGCCCTGAGGTAATACTGTCTACAGTGTAGGACAGAGGAGCTAGAGCCCTGAGGACAGAGGAGCTAATACTGTCTACAGTGTAGGACAGAGGAGCTAGAGCCCTGAGGTAATACTGTCTACAGTGTAGGACAGAGGAGCTAGAGCCCTGAGGTAATACTGTCTACAGTGTAGGACAGAGGAGCTAGAGCCCTGAGGTAATACTGTCTACAGTGTAGGACAGAGGAGCTAGAGCCCTGAGGTAATACTGTCTACAGTGTAGGACAGAGGAGCTAGAGCCCTGAGGTAATACTGTCTACAGTGTAGGACAGAGGAGCTAGAGCCCTGAGGTAATACTGTCTACAGTGTAGGACAGAGGAGCTAGAGCCCTGAGGTAATACTGTCTACAGTGTAGGACAGAGGAGCTAGAGCCCTGAGGTAATACTGTCTACAGTGTAGGACAGAGGAGCTAGATCCCTGAGGTAATACTGTCTACAGTGTAGGACAGAGGAGCTAGAGCCCTGAGGTAATACTGTCTACAGTGTAGGACAGAGGAGCTAGAGCCCTGAGGTAATACTGTCTACAGTGTAGGACAGAGGAGCTAGAGCCCTGAGGTAATACTGTCTACAGTGTAGGACAGAGGAGCTAGAGCCCTGAGGTAATACTGTCTACAGTGTAGGACAGAGGAGCTAGAGCCCTGAGGTAATACTGTCTACAGTGTAGGACAGAGGAGCTAGATCCCTGAGGTAATACTGTCTACAGTGTAGGACAGAGGAGCTAGATCCCTGAGGTAATACTGTCTACAGTGTAGGACAGAGGAGCTAGAGCCCTGAGGTAGTACTGTCTACAGTGTAGGACAGAGGCGCTAGAGCCCTGAGGTAATACTGTCTACAGTGTAGGACAGAGGAGCTAGAGCCCTGAGGTAATACTGTCTACAGTGTAGGACAGAGGAGCTAGAGCCCTGAGGTAATACTGTCTACAGTGTAGGACAGAGGAGCTAGACGAGTAGTCATGAGACCAACCTCATCAATACTGGTGCTTGGTTAGTTTCAGAGGAGGCCGTTACGGGGAAAGGATTTACATTGTACATTGTGACTGGTTGGAAAACTAAACCTGTTTGAGACATAACACGACTAGAGCCACAGGCAGGAAATCTGATGAGGCCGGAACCGAAAAGGTAAATCAATTATTATTCGGTTGCCAGGGAGATTTACGCAAATCTGGCATTTCCCCGATGATTCTTCTTGTTTTTATTTGTCTCTCTCTCTCTGTCCCTACTATCTCTCTCCTCAAGATGTGATTAAAATGTTTGTGTTGTTGTCTGGGAGAACCCACTGGGATCACTTGAGAATGCTGCTTGGCACATAGCTGTGGATTTGGCCCTACAGTCTGGGAATGTTCTGGGGTCTGCTGCTTGGCACATAGCTGTGGATTTGGCCCTACAGTCTGGGAGTGTTCTGGGGTCTGCTGCTTGCCACATAGCTGTGGATTTGGCCCTAAAGTCTGGGAGTGTTCTAGGGTCTGCTGCTTGGCACATAACTGTGGATTTGGCCCTAAAGTCTGGGAATGTTCTGGGGTCTGCTGCTTGGCACATAGCTGTGGGGTCTGCTTTGGCCCTACAGTCTGGGAGTGTTCTGGGGTCTGCTGCTTGGCACATAGCTGTGGATTTGGCCCTACAGTCTGGGAGTGTTCTAGGGTCTGCTGCTTGGCACATAACTGTGGATTTGGCCCTACAGTCTGGGAATGTTCTGGGGTCTGCTGCTTGGCACATAGCTGTGGATTTGGCCCTACAGTCTGGGAATGTTCTGGGGTCTGCTGCTTGGCACATAGCTGTGGATTTGGCCCTATATTCTGGGAGTGTTCTGGGGCCTGCTGCTTGGATGGAGTGAGCCTGCTTAGGCCTGACCTTGGAAGTTGTCTCCAGACCACTGAAATAAAATGGTGATAGAAGTAGTGTGTAATGCTTCATGTTGAATTATTTAGGAGGTCTCTGAGGTAAATATTTTACATTTTCTGTGTATTCAAAAAATGTGCATGAGCAACAGAATGGTAGCCTTTATGATTTTTGTTTTGTTTTGATTAATGACCTAAATGCTCAAATTGTGGACAGGGTGTAGACCTGAGAAATGCGGTAAACCAAACAGGCAAACTGGCTTGTTTCCTGTTTTGTTTTTGCATAAGGCCTTGTGAATAGATAGGCTATAATACACACAATGCTGAGTGATAAGACATACGTCATAAGTATTGTTATAAATAATATCATGACATAGGTTATATGATATTATAAACTGGGTGGTTAGAGCCCTGAATGCTGATTGGCTGACAGCCGTGGTATATCAGACCGTATACCCCAGTTGTAACAAAACATGTATTTTTACTGCTCTAATTAAGTTGGTAACCGGTTTACAATAGCAATAAGGCACCTCAGGGGTTTGTGGTATCTGACCAATATACCACGGCTAAGGGCTGTGTCCAGGCACTCCCCGTTGTGTCGTATGTAAGAACAGTCCTTAGCCGTGGTATATTGGCCATATACCACACCTCCTCGTGCCTTATTGCTTAGGTAGATGTTATATGTAATCAGTTGAAGAAAGGAAAGTGACCTCCAGTTTGGTTTGGTTGGGGACTGTTAGAAACAGATTGATCTGCCTGTGTGTCCCACAGCTTTCACCTCTTTCCCACTTCTGCCTCTATCAATTTGTAACAATGACTGGCAGTGCAGAGGGGGACCAGGGGGTGTCCAGACAGATCCTCCCTCTGGGTGGTGAGGGGGAGGGAGGGACGGTTGTGTGGCTGCATGCCTTGGGGAGGCAACCCCGCTGGTTGGTGGTCCAGTGTGGTTTGTTCCTCTCTCGCTGCGTGTGTGTGTGTGTGTGTGTGTGTGTGTGTGTGTGCTCTGTATATTAGTCACTTTAATTGTTTGTAAATATTGCATTATGTATTTTGGGTATATGTGGTGAAACTTAGATATTACTTGTTAGATATTACAGCACTGTCAGAGCTAGAAGCACAAGCATTTCACTACACCCGCAATAACGGTTAAATATCTGTTAAACACGTGTACGTGACCAATACAATTTGGTTTGATTTGATTTGATTATGCTTGTGTGTGTGGTGCATGTGTGTGTGACAAGAGGGGTTGGAAGCGATTAATGAGCTTAAACCTCCCCTTACCCCTCTCTGCTCCACAGAGCTACTCCTCCTCCTCCACAGAGCTCCTCCTCCTCCACAGAGCTCCTCCCCCTCACCCCATTTTCTCCTCAAGGGTTAATGGTTCAGTGAGCAATGCTTTGGATTGGGTGATGCATCCAGGGGCTCTCTGGGTAGTCATGTGAGCTAAGCAGACAAGATGGTCAGCTCAGCTGCCCTCCATCGTGTTCCTCTATTGTTTACTGAACACCCTTGGCCAATGAGGTTCATTAGTCATGACACAGGCTAGTTGCGGATGTACCACACCAGTAATTCAGTATCTAATAGACAGGCATGTCTTCACCACACACAGATAGGCAGACGAAGTGGGTCAGTCAAAAGGATCCCTTTTAGAGATAGTGTCAAACTAATTATATGCACCAATGCTCTCTTTGAATGTAACTATTTTATTCAATATGACAATGGCTAGTTACTGTATATACAAATGAAATAGCTGGTTTTTGTGGATGAAGGAAAACGGCACACAGTATTACCAGAGATACAATACGTCTACTTCACTTTTCGAGATGTTTTTCTGGCCGAGGGGAAACGCCACTGGCTTATGTTCATGTGAAGATACTCTCTGGAAATGCTCTTTCCTCAGAATGGCTATTGGAGATTTATAGAGTAAGACTGGGACTACTACTGCTGTAGTACTAGAGCTAGAGAACCGGGGACTTGGGAGTGCCAGTCAGTGCTTTAAATAGATCTGTATGTTTTGAAACACCTGTTCACTGGAAATGTGAGCACAGCCAGGAGTCTACTTGGATTAGAATCCATCACTGAAACACAAATGTGCTGACAGATATTAGGCTATGATAATCAACAATGACATTAGTTATATAATTGCAGGGATTTGTCATTGGGGGCCTTTAAGTGGGTAAATGAATATAAGTGGGATTTGCTTATGGCCCAGACTACTTGTGTAGTCCTATCATCATCATCGGCATCATCAGTAATATTGGAGATAGTAATTTGTGTACCCCAGGTAACCATATCATCTCCCCCCATCTTCAGCTATGATGACAGTATGATGACAGAGAGAGAGAGAGAGAGGGGGAGGGAGGGAGGCAGAGAGAGAGAGAGAGAGAGAGAGGAGGGAGGGAGGGGGAGGGAGGGAGGGAGGGAGGGAGGGAGGGAGGGAGGGAGGGGGGAGGGAGAGAGAGGAGGGAGGGAGGGAGGGATGGAGGGAGGGGGAGATAGAGGAGACAGAGAAGGTGGGAGGGAGGGAGGGAGGGAGACAGATTGGAGTGTCCTCCAGGAGAGGCCTGCTGCTGTGGGGGTGTCAACAGTAGCTCCCTCCCCTGGTTGCCCACAGACACCCATTCCGAGTGGCACAGCGGTCTAAGGCACTGCATCTCAGTGCTAGATGCGTCACTACAGACCCTGGTTTGATTCCAGGCTGTATCACAACCGGCCGTGATTGGGAGCCCCATAGGGCGGCGCACAATTGTCCCAGCGTCGTCCGGGTTAGGGTTTGACCGGGGTAGGGTTGGCCGGGGTAGGCCATCATTGAAAATAAGAATTTGTTCTTAACTGACTTGCCTGGTTAAATAAATAAACATCCCTTCATGGTGGAGAGCAATAGATCAGTAAAATGGCCTCCCTTTATCCACCGAATCAGTTGTCTATTTCAGACCCGCTGGACAATCTATGGTCTCAAAATGTTAAAAAGAGAGTTGAAAAGTCATAGGAAGCTTTATAAGGCCAAATGTATCTGGCCTTTTAATCTGTGGCCTGAAGAGGAGAGATTGAAAGGTCCAACACCGAGGGACTGCAACACAGTGTCCAGATTGATTCACACAGGAACTAAAGGCTTTCTTTACTGAAGACAGGGTCAAAAAATGTCCTTCTCCCCACATTTGGCCACAGATATTTTAAATCATAGTCGTTGTATGATGCTGCATGATCAGACGATCCCTCTTTTCAGGATAAATGAGAAAATCTCAGTCAGCTCTGATCAACACTTGTGTGAAGCTACAGCCTCTATACATTCTCTGAAAGTGTGTAATTTAGGAGCAGCAAACCCTCTGTGGAAAAGATTCATTATCACCTCCAGTTAACGAGTGGATTCTAAAACGAGGGCGGGGGCCCTGGGCAAAGGGAGGAGATGTGAGGATGAGGGCTGGGGCCCTGGGCAAAGGTAGGAGATGTGAGGATGAGGGCTGGGGCCCTGGGCAAAGGGAGGAGATGTGAGGATGAGGGCTGGGGCCCTGGGCAAAGGGAGGAGAGATGAGGGCTGGGGCCCTGGGCAAAGGGAGGAGAGATGAGGGCTGGGGCCCTAGGCAAAGGGAGGAGATGTGAGGATGAGGGCTGGGGCCCTGGGCAAAGGGAGGAGATGTGAGGATGAGGGCCGGGGCCCTGGGCAAAGGGAGTAGATGTGAGGATGAGGGCTGGGGCCCTGGGCAAAGGGAGTAGATGTGAGGATGAGGGCTGGGGCCCTGGGCAAAGGGAGGAGATGTGAGGTTTGGAGATGGGGCCCTGGGCAAAGGGAGGAGAGGTGAGGATGAGGGCTGGGGCCCTGGGCAAAGGGAGGAGATGTGAGGATGAGTGCTGGGGCCCTGGGCAAAGGGAGGAGATATGAGGTTTAGAAATGGGGCCCTGGCAAAGGGAGGAGATGTGAGGATGAGGGCTGGGGCCCTGGGCAAAGGGAGGAGATGTGAGGATCAGGGCTGGGGCCCTGGTCAGAGGAAGGAGATGTGGGGATTGGAGCTGGGGCCTTGGACAGAGGGAGGGGGTGTTGGGATGGGGGCTGGGGCCCTGGGCAGAGGAAGGAGGTGTGGGGCTTGGAGCTGGGGCCCTGGGCAGAGGAAGGAGGTGTGGGGATGTTGGCTGGGGCCCTGGGCAGAGGAAGGAGGTGTGGGGATGTTGGCTGGGGCCCTGGGCAGAGGAAGGAGGTGTGGGGATGGGGGCTGGGGCCCTGGGCAGAGGAAGGAGGTGTGGGGATTGGAGCTGGGGCCCTGGGCAGAGGAAGGAGGTGTGGGGATGTTGGCTGGGGCCGAAGGAATCACAGGCCAGGTGCTGCTCCTCTATTGTGGGGTGTCTCTTCTCCTACAGACATACAGAGCTCTGTTGACACAGACGGTTTTTGTCTTAACTCTAACTTCACACATCAGATAGGGGTGTATGGGGTTTTACGTGTTATAGATGTCAGAGGCACACAAAAAGCCCAGGCTCAGGGGTGATAGTGTTTCTGTGAGTCTGTGTTGACTAGGCTGACATGCTGCTATTCAAGTTAAGGGCGTACAAACTCCCCCTTTCCCTTAGAACGGAGAGAGACAGAGGTTCAAAGGGCCAACCAATGTCAATCATTTACAGGCGAGGACAAACACACACTTTTTATTTAACTAGGCAAGTCAGTTAAGAACAAATTCTTATTTACAATGATGGCCTACAGAAGGATAGAGGGATATTCACATGTACTGATTGATTCAGGAGTTCAAGCCAAGACTGTGTGTGCTAAGTAACAGGTCTATACGAAAAAAGGTAAGAAAATGTATGCTCTCATTACTGTTAGTGGCTCTGGATAAGAGCATCTGCTAAATGACTAGAATGGAAATATCCCCCCGGAGATGAACCAATGATTTATACTGTCTATACACAAGATGACTGATAGGGGGTGCTGTGTTGAAGCCACCGTGCCTCCACTATGCCACTCCTCCACCAGAA
>NC_056450.1:35299985-35592485 GCF_018296145.1 Oncorhynchus tshawytscha | reverse complement strand
GACATACAGTATCTGTTGTATACCCTTCCAGACAGTGTACACCTTTTCTACTCAAAATGACTGAAATGAATCTGACAGATTAGAACTGGCAGTTGGATGATTACAGCATAGTTTGTCAAGCAGATACTGTGTACACATCTGGGGATAAACCTTGTATAGGCCAGGGGTTAGGCCAGGGATTAGGCCAGGGGTTAGGCCAGGGATTAGGCCAAGGGTAAGGCCAGGGGTTAGGCCAGGGTTTAGGCCAGCGGTTAGGCCAGGGATTAGGCCAGGGGTTAGGCCAGGGCTAGGCCAGGGGTTAGGCCAGGGTTTAGGCCACGGATAAGGCCAGGGATTAGGCCAGGGTTTAGGCCAGCGGTTAGGCCAGGGATTAGGCCAGGGTTTAGGCCAGGGTTTAGGCCAGGGATTAGGCCAGGGGTTAGGCCAGGGTTCAGGCCAGGGGTTAGGCCAGGGTTTAGCCCAGGGATTAGGCCAGGGTTTAGCCCAGGGGTTAGGCCAGGGATTAGGCCAGGGTTTAGCCCAGGGGTTAGGCCAGGGATTAGGCCAGGGGTTAGGCCAGGGATAAGGCCAGGGTTTAGCCCAGGGGTTAGGCCAGGGATTAGGCCAGGGTTTAGGCCAGGGTATAGGACAGGGTTTAGGCCAGGGATTAGGCCAGGGGGAAGACCAGGGTTTTAGGCCAGATCTCAAATGTCGGTCTGTCAAACGGGGGAAAAAATGAAATCAGATTAATCGCAGGATTTTCTGAGTTCCCTCAAATGAAGCTGTAATTTAAGGTTTTTCATCGAAAAACATTACATGAATATTGACGTCTTGATTTTGTCTAAAGTAACGTTTAGCAAAATGTGGTAATTGAGAAAACACACTTTATTTAACCTCAATGTCTACTTGTTTTTACATTGCATTGTTGTTTTTAGCTGTATAGGTGATGTATGTGGGATGTTTTCAAGTGAATTTTGAACACTTTCAGACAATGCGATTAAACAAGATAAAAAAATATTTCTGCACTAAAATAACAGATGAACTCTGACAGCCCCAACAACAGATTAAACGTTTACAGTTCAATGCAATATTATCTATCAACAATGTATGTTCTTAACCCTAAATATACCAACAACTAAAAGCATTGTATTTGGGACAAATCATTCTCTAAACCTTAAAGCTTTAAATGAATAATGTGCCAATCGAGCAAGTTAAGGAGACTAAACTGCTTGATGTAACCCTAGATTGTAAACTGACATGGTTTAAACATTCCGATGCAATGGAAGCTGGTACGGGGAGAGGTGAAGAAGTGCTGCGCTGCTTTTTTGATATCACAATCAACTACAGGCCCTAGTTTTATCACACCTGGACTACTGCCCAGTTATATGGTCAAGTGTCTCAAAGTAGAACATAGGGAAATTCCAGTTGGCCCAGAACAGAGCAGCACAGCTGGCCCTTAAATGTACATGGAAGGCTAATATCAATAACATGAATGTCAATCTCTCCTGGTTCAAAGTAGAGAGATTGACTGCATCACTACTTGTCTTTGTGAGAGGTATTGACGTATTGAAAGCACCGAACTGTCTGTTCAAACAGCTAACAAGCAGCTCAGACATCCATACATACCCCACAAGACATGCCACCAGGGGTCTTTTCACAGTCCCCAAGTCCAAAAACAGACTCTGGGAAACACGCAGTACTATATAGAGCCATGACTACATGGAACTCTCTCCCATATCAAGGAACTCAAACGAGCAGGAAAATCAGGGTAAAAAACAGCATACAACTACACCTCAGGGCACAATGCGGACTGAGAAGAGACACAGATACTCTACTGTGGTGTTGGGAATTTTATAGTAAGAGAGTAATAATGTATTTGATGATGTATTGTGTGTGATGTCATTGTTTTCACCCCGTTTGGACCCCAGGAAGAGTAGCTGCTGCCAATAGGGATCCTAATAAATAGGAACATATACTACATACCAAACAGCTCACAGGGATATTGGTATCCACAGTACTCCATCAATAATCGGTTTCTTCAATTCAATTCTTCTTATATTCCCCAAATGTTTTCTTTTGAACATACACTAAATACACTGTAATTTAACCTTTAAACAACAGAACAATTGTCTCTCTGCCCCATGGCAAAATGTGTAGAATTTCAAGAAATTTGTTTTAAAACTGCAACATTTTCTCTCTGCCCGGGGGCAAAATGTGTAGAATTTCAAGAAATTTGCTTTAAAACTGCAACATTTTCTCTCTGCCCGGGGGCAAAATGTGTAGAATTTCAAGAAATTTGCTTTAAAACTGCAACATTTTCTCTCTGCCCGGGGGCAAAATGTGTAGAATTTCAAGAAATTTGCTTTAAAACTGCAACATTTTCTCTCTGCCCGGGGGCAAAATGTGTAGAATTGCAGAAAATGTTCTCTCTGATTCCATTGTGCTTTCCCAGGGCCTGAGACTTGTCCAGCCATGCACTGCAGAAGTCTTAGTAAAACTGCTTGTATACTCTGTGTATTGCAAGTAGAATAATGTGTTCTGAATAACGTGTCCCTGATGAATTTGCTATCACAAAAAAGGTCCCTGAAGAAAAAACGTTTGAGAACCCCGGTATAGGCTACTGTAGTTAATTCCCCACGAAAAACAATTGTAACGTCTTGCATTTACTGCTACAGGTTTATAAGTCAACGACATACAGAATATTATTTTATTACAACGATATGACAGCACATCATTTTTTTTTTTTTACCTCTAAATACAAGAACAATTCACCGACCTGCCCGAATATTAATAATGTTTCAAAAAGTACCCACATTCTTCACTGGAACAGGTAGTAGATTCATTCGGTGAAAGTCCTTGCAGATAATGTGATAAGTTAAGAGCTCTGGCATTTCCTGCTTTTGTTGGTTCACACATAACGGATCATCAAAAGGGGTACTCACTCCATTTTAATCTCAATGTTTCTCCACATAAATAGTCTCAATTGATTTCCCTAGGACAGTCCTAACAGGCCCTGTGGACAGCTGTTGGCTTTTAATATGTCACACTGTTCACGTTGTAGAAAGTGGGAGAGCGGTCAAACATTAAAGATTAAGTTCCCTGGACTGTGGTCCTGATAACATAAACACTGTCGCTCCACTCAAAACAGCCCTCAGCTCAGACAATGTGCCAGTTCACTTTTAGGGGTGAATTCCTAACATGGGGATGAGCTAAACCAACAAGCAATTTCCTGCTTAATTAATTCCCAAATTAAGTGCAGTATCATGTTTAGCGTGTTTGTGGCTGGCCTGGAGGTGGAAAGTGGATTGGCTTATTGGAATTTTAGGAGTCTCGTTGGGGTCGTAGACAAAAGTTTAGCTCCTTTTTGCTGGAGCCTTGACAGAGACTCTCCTGATTGAGTGTGCATGTGTGTGTTTGTGTTAGTGCGTGTATGTGCTTGTGTGTGTGTGTGTTTGTTTGTGAGTGTATGTGCTTGTGTGTGTGTGCGTTAATGTGCTTGTGTGTGTGTGTGTGTGTGTGTGTGTGTGTGTGTGTGTGTTATATTCCTGCTGTGAGATGGCTGGGCAGTGCACTGTCAGTCCGTTGGCTCCAGCCCAGTACCTGAGGAGTGACTGCTGGCCGCTCGTTCCTCTGAGATCACCGGTGCCTGACCAGACTGCTTCCTAACAGCACTTCCTGAAAGGGAACATTCTTGGAACACTATTTCTTCGAGGCCTGAGTGGAATTCACAGCCCATCACTGACTGGTTCTCTGGTTCAAATACAGTCCTTATTTTAGAACAAACAGGAAGCAAGATCTCACCACCACAGTTTTGATCCATCTGCAACCAATTGACACGTTGGCTTCCTACAATAATAAAACAATGATAGGTTAAGTAGCAAGGATAGCAGCTAGAGACATGTTTTGGTGAGATCATGATTACCCAGTCGTTTGCGTACTGATTGTGATTAAGGGATAGTGACTCAGCAATTTGACCGAAGTGCAACACTTGGACATGTACAGTGCATTCGGAAAGTTACAGACTTTTTCTAAAATGGATTACAATTAATTTTTTTCAAATCAATCTACACACAATACCCCATAATGACGAAGCAAAAACAGGTTTTTAGAAATTTCTTCAAATATATATATTTATATATAAATATATATATATATATATATATATATATATATATATATATATATATATATTATAAAAAAAAAATGTTTTTTAAAGAAGTTTACTTACGTATTCAAAACCTTCACTGTCTATTTTGTTGAAGCACCTTTGGCACCTTTGGCACCTTTGGCAGTGATTACAGCCTCAAGTCTTCTGGGGTTTTACGCTACAAGCTTGGCACACCTGTATTTGGGGAGTTTCTCACGTTCTTCTCTGCAGACGCTTTCAAGCTCTGCAAGGTTGAATGGGGAGCATTGCTACACAGCTATTTTCAGGTCTCTCCAGAGATGTTCTATTGGGTTCAAGTCCGGGCTCTGGTTGGGCCACTCAAGGACGTTCAGAGACTTCTCCCGAAGCCACTCCTGCATTGTCTTGGCTGTGTGCTTAGGGTCTTTGTCCTGTTGGAAGGTGAACCATCACCCCAGTCTGAGGTCCTGAGCGCTCTGGAGCAGGTTTTCATCAAGGACATCTCTGTACTTGGCTCCGTTCATCTTTCCCTCAATCCTGACTAGTCTCTTAGTCCCTGCTGCTGAAAAACATCCCCACAGCATGATGCTGCCACCACCATGCTTCACCGTAGGGATGGTGCCAGGTTTTCTCCAGACGTGACACTTGGCATTTGGCCAAATTGTTCAATCTTGCTTTCATTAGACCAGAGAATCTTGTTTCTCATGGTCTGAGAGTCCTTTAGGTGCCTTTTGGCAAACTCCAAATGGGCTGAAGTGCCTTTTATTGAGGAGTGGCTTCCGTCTGGCCATTCTACCATAAAGGCCTGATTGATGGAGTGGTGCCGAAATGGTTGTCCTTCTAGAAGGTTCTCCCATCTCTGTCAGAGTGACCATTGGGTTCTTGCTCACCTCCCTGACCAAGGCCCTTTTACCCCAATTGCTCAGTTTCTTCCATGTAAGATTCATGGAGCCCACTGTGTTCTTGGGGACATTCAATGCTGCAGACATTTTTTGGTCCCCTTCCAAAGATCTGTGCCTCGACACAATCCTATACTGGAGCTCTATGGACAATTCCTTTAACGTCATGGCTTGGCATTCATTTGCCCAAGTGAATCATAAGACATGAACAAAATGCATCAGTGATTGGTATTTTCATGCAACTTTCTGAAAGGCACAGGAAAGTACAAGTTAAATGAATCAAATAAAACCTTCTCAGTTAAATGTTAACTACAAAGTAGCCTATGCCTACCTGGCAGAATGATATCATGATTATTTGCATCAATCCAATGGCCATTTGATTTGCAAACTCTGCATGAGCGCTACAGCAACACTGCTTAACCAAACAATGGTCTCTTCCTGGCACCCTTGCGTCAATCTAACTAACATAATACAAAAAAATCCCCATTAAAATGTGTCAGTTTAAGCTAGAGATAGAATGTTTTTTTGCATCTTAATCCACAGCATCAGCCTATGTCGGCGTTCCGCATCTGTGGTGAAAGGTGGCATAGCTAGAGTGGTGTTTGTCAGACCTTGAGACATCCCGAAAATTGGTTTTCTCATGATAACGTCTGTAGCATCCGAACGGGTTGGCCTACAATCTATTATGACCCCTCTATGGAAAGGGGAGACTCTCATGAACGTAACCCAAAAATAAGGGGTTAAATATGTGTACAAAAACATTATATATATATCCTGAGCTTTCTTATCTCTCCTAGATGTAGGACAGACACTTTAAAACCTTGTTTCTTATTATTTATTTTTGATTGTCTTTTTTGGCCATTTATGAATGCTTTGTTCACTGCGTTTCTATGGGCTATAGTAGTAAGGGCCAAATGCAAAATTGCATCAAATAATATTTATATATTTTATATATATATATATATACCTAATGGGGTCCTAAAATTAAAAATCAAATAGTTAAATGATCCATGGCATGACCATCTTAAAACAATTCCAGACTTATACCCCCCCCCTTAAGAAGCTACACCTACACCTTATTTCCAGACCTCAAAAATAGTCTTCTGATGTGGTTTAAACATTGGTGTGGACTTAGGGAGAGAAAAAAGTGATTTTGAGATAGAACAACAACAAAAAACAGGGTAAAACTAAAACCTGGAAAAACAAAATGGAATTGGGGGAAAAATGACAGAATCAGGTAAAAAAAAAAAGTGATTTTATCGGGCCCTACTAATAAACCAACCTGTGTTGCACCAGTGCTGTGTTTTTGCTGCAGGCCATTTACAGTAACCATGAATACTTCTCCGTAATTTCTCCTTTTATGATGAGACCTGATGGATGCTGATAAGGACCATAGAGAAAGACTGTAGTTATGGTTGTTGGTAAGATAGATAAGAACCATAGAGAAAGACTGTAGCCTGGTGAGAGCCTCTCTATGATGCTTGGCTGGTGGAGGACCTCTATGTGGGAGCACACAGATTCCACCCTCGCATCCTAGGGTCAGAGAGAGGACTTCTGGGATTCACAAGATGACAATACGCCAACCAAGAGCTGCTTGGCCACTGAAGCATGCCAGTATGGAACAGAGAGACACTACAACACGGTTGGTTGGAGATGAGGACCAAGATATTAAAGAGATACTTCAAAAGAGGCCTTGTTTCACCTAAGTGTATCTCTTGATGTCGTTAGAGAAGACGCTTGTGTAAGTAGTGTGAAGAGTCTGAGGACTGTGTCACATAGATGAAAAATGTGTGTCACTCAGACATTTGTTTGACACCCTTCATAATTAGCTTTTTACTGTGAACATAGTTGTTATAAACAATATTTGCTGACTTTGTTCAAACAAGATTTAATGTTGATTGTACCGCAAGGCATGAACACTATTACACAACTTTCGGTAACAAATTGGGGTCAATATCATGTCTGTGTAGCTGATGTTCTATATGAGGCAGCAATTTGAGAATCCTGTTGGCCTCTACACACTGCCTACAATTAGTTTTAATGAAGACTAATTGAGAAAAAAAGACAAGGCAATTAATTGTCTGTACAAAAATGTGCTGTGTGTCTAACCCTGTTCCTTCCTGTTACTTCCTCATTGTCATAAAACAGACATACCACAGATCCCTGTTGACAGGGGGTTCAGAGGTCAGGACATGTCAGGGCTCACAGAGACACAGCCACATTAAGGTGGAAGAAAGGAATGGGCCATTTGTTTTAAAACTTTGAGCTGGTCCTCGGGCTATGTGGCTGTGGAGCTGTGGAGTGGAGATGGGACACAGCAGGTGTTGAGTGTTGAGTGTGAGCGGAGATGGGGAGCCACCTCTGTTTTCTGGGTCTGTAGTGCTTTTAGCGTGATCTGACTAGCTGGCTGGGGGGGAAAGAGGATAAGGCTCCTAATTGAATCATCGGCCCTGCGTTCGGTTCCTGGGGTGCAGGGCTTTGTGTCCTCCCTTCTCTTAAGAGGATAAATGGGCAGATTGAGGATTTTGACCTCGTCTCACGGACCAAGAGCTTTCAGGTTTAATGTAAAATAGATTTCCCTCTTACACAAAAGGGTAGGCATTTTTTTTTAGAAAATGAAACTAAGTGCAGTAGTGTATCCCAGGTTTATAATCTGATAAGGAAACAGTGTTTTTCACCCCCTCTGTTTTCAAATGTCGAGTAACAGCATGTAGAGGTGTATTTCTGTTCAATAGTATGGCACATGAAGACATACATTCTGAACATGGAATAAATATTACTTCACCTAAACTGCTGCTTCTATGTTTTCTTCAACTGGAATATACTCAGTAGATGTGTATTATTCAACTGGAATATACTCAGTAGACTTGTATTCTTCAAGTGGAATATACTCAGTAGACTTGTATTCTTCAACTGGAATATACTCAGTAGATGTGTATTCTTCAACTGGAATATACTCAGTAGACTTGTATTCTTCAAGTGGAATATACTCAGTAGACTTGTACAGTTGTGGCCAAAAGTTTTGAGAATGACACAAATATTAATTTTCACAAAGTCTGCTGCCTCAGTTTTTATGATGGCAATTTGCATATACTCCAGAATGCTATGAAGAGTGATCAAATGAATTGCAATTAATTGCAAAGTCCCTCTTTGCCATGCAAATGAACTGAATCCCCAAAAAACATTTCCACTGCATTTCAGCCCTGCCACAAAAGGACCAGCTGACATCATGTCAGTGATCCTCTTGTTAACACAGGTGTGAGTGTTGACGAGGACAAGGCTGGAGATCACTCTGTCATGTTGATTGAGTTTGAATAACAGCCTGGAAGCTTCAAAGGATGGTGGTGCTTGGAATCATTGTTCTTCCTCTGTCAACCATGGTTTCCTGCAAAGAAACACGTGCCGTCATCATTGCTTTGCAAAAAAGGGCAAGGATATTGCTGGCAGTAAGATTGCACCTAAGATTAAGTAAGATTGCACCACATTTTCTCTGATGAATCCCCTTTCCGAATTGTTTGGGGCATCCGGAAAAAAGCTTGTCCGGAGAAGACAAGGTGAGCGCTACCATCAGTCCTGTGTCATGCCAACAGTAAAGCATCCTGAGACCATTCATGTGTGGGGTTGCTTCTCAGCCAAGGGAGTGTGCTCACTCAAAATTTTGCCTAAGAACACAGCCATGAAAAAGAATGGTACCAACACATCCTCCGAGAGCAACTTCTCCCAACCATCCAGGAACAGTTTAGTGACGAACAATGCCTTTTCCAGCGTGATGGAGCACCTTGCCATAAGGCAAAAGTGATAACTAAGTGGTTCAGGGAACAAAACATTGATATTTTGGGTCCATGGCCAGGAAACTCCCCAGACCTTTAATCCCATTGAGAACTTGTGGTCAATCCTCAAGAGGTGGGTTGACAAACAAAACCCCACAAATTCTGACAAACTCCAATCATTGATTATTCAAGAACGGGCTGCCATCAGTCAGGATGTGGCCCAGAAGTTAATTGACAGCATGACAGGGTGGGTTGCAGAGGTCTTGAAAAAGAAGGGTCAACACTGCAAATATTGACTCTTCACATCAACTTCATGTAATTGTCAGTAAAAGCCTTTGACACTTATGAAATGCTTGTAATTATGCTTCAGTATTCCATAGTAACATCTGACAAAAATATCTAAAGACACTGAAGCAGCAAACTTTGTGGAAATTAATATTTTGGCCACGACTGTATTCAAGTGATACTGTTACTTTTCATATCTGATTTTTTTTATTTTTACAAAACCCTTTTCTTTGATGAAGTTTAACATAAAATACAATACATGGTAAACTAAAAAGGAAAAGGTAATAGCATTCGTCTCTCATTCCTTCCTCATGTGTCATTGTTGCATTCCATATTGTACTGGAGCTCCAACCTGACAGTTATTGCTAAATACTCTCCAGGACCTCAGTCAGATTCCCTTTAGACACTTAAAAGCTTCGGCACTCTCTCCAGCGAGGGAAACTGACCTCTGCCAAGGGATCGAAACATCTGTCATTCTTATCCCCAGTCACACCTTTAGCGGCAGGAACGGACACATGTGGCCCAGGTCCCCAGCTTTTATTGAGCGCTTTGGAGAAAAGGTTAGATATTTATGATCAGTAGTATCAGTATCATAGGGCTCGTCCAAAGGGCTCGTAGGGCTCGTCCAAAGACAATGCTTTTAATGTCTGTTTTACATTTATTACATAATGCTGAGGCTGCTGGGAGTTTTTTTTTTTTTTTTTTTTTTGCGAAGTTGACCTGGGTGTAAGACAAGCTATATGCAACTTTGAACAGAAACCAGAGGATTGAATAAAACAGTACCAGTCCAAAGTCTGGACACAGCTGCTCATTAAAGGGTTTTGTCTTTATTTTTACTATTTTCTACATTGTAGAATAATAGTGAAGACATCAAAACGATGAAATAACACATATGGAATCATGTAGTTACCAAATAAGTGTTAAACAAATCAAAATATATTTTATATTTGAGATTCTTCAAAGTAGTCACCTTGATAACAGCTTTGCACACTCGTGGCATTCTCTTAACCGCTTCATGAAGTAGTCACCTGGAATACATTTCAATTAACAGATGTGCCTTGTTAAAAGATAATTTGTGGAATTTCTTTCCTTCTAAATGTGTTTGAGACAATCTGTTGTGTTGTGACAAGGTAGGGTGGTGTACAGAAGATAGGGGCAGTAGTGTATCCCAAGCGTATTCCCTGATCCTCCAGAATGTTCATTAGCTATAGTCACATTGTGGCAGCAGGAATGATTTTGTCAGGATTTAGAGGGCATAGACCATGGTTATTGTGTTCAACTCTTTTATTATCTACACTCAGCGGACAGTTTTTTCGGTACACCACCCCGCTCACGAAAATGGATCGCGCCTACAGGCAGTGACTCACGTGACAGTGGCCTGCTATATAAAGCAGGCAGACAGGCACTGAGGCATTCAGTTACTGTTTGATTAAACCTGAAAATGGGCAAAACTAGTGACCTAAGCGACTTTGAGCGTGGTATTATCGTCGTTGCCAGGCATGCCGGATCCAGTATCTCAGAAACGGCTGGCCTCCTGGGCTTCTCACGCACAACAGTGTCTAGGGTTTACAGAGAATGCTGTGACAAACAAAAAACATCGAGTCAGCGGTTCCTGTGGGTGTTGATTAAAGAGGTCCAAGGTGAATGGAAAGAATCGTGCAAGCTAACAGGCGGGCCACAAACAGACAAATAATTGTGCAGTACAACAGTGGTGCGCAGTACAACAGTGGTGTGCAGAACGACAACTCGGAACGCACAACTCATCAATCCTTGTCAAGGATAGGCTATTGCCGCAGACTACCACACCAGGTTCCACTCCTATCAACTATAAACAAGAATAAGTGGCTTCTGTGGGTACGCAATCTCTAACACTGGACAATTGAGGAGTTGAAAAACTTTGCCTCGTCTGCTGAATTCCAGTTCTGTCAAACTGACGACAGAGTCAGGATTTGGCCTAAGCAGCGTGAGTCCATGGCCCCATCCTGCCTGGTGTCAACAGTACAGACTGTTGGCAGTGGTGTACTGATGTGGGGAATATTTTCCTGGTCCCTTGATACCAATTGAGCAGCAAACATTTCCAATGCTTTGTAGAATCCAGGCTGTTCTGGATGCAAGGGGGTTGACCCAGTACTAGTTGATCTGTGTCCCTAATAATTTAAACCTTTATTTACATTGGCAAGTCAGTTAAGAACAAATTCTTATTTTCAATGACGGTCTAGGAACAGTGGGTTAACTGCCTTGTTCAGGGGCAGAACAACAGATTTTTATCTTGTCAGCTCAGGGATTAGATTTTACAACCTTTTGGTTACTAATCCAACACTCTAACCACTAGGCTACCTGCCGCCCCGTAAACTGACCAGTCAGTGGATTTTCTTGTACGAGTAACACTGAGCATTTCATTTGCAGCTTTAGGATGCATATGTTATACTGGCTGAAACATGGGTTGCAAAGATATTGGTAATTTAACAAAGTTAAATTAACAGAAAATGGTAATTAACAGAAAATCTATATCAATCTATCGTAAATTTGTTAATTTACACTTGAATAACTTGTTAAAAAAATATTCATATATAGTATTAATTTTTTTTATATCGATATCCATATTGCCCATGAGGTTCTAGTAGATAGATCATATGGTTCAAGGAGAAAATAGCCTAATTAATGAAAAAAGCATCTCATCAACAATGGCATAATTTTCTATTACCTCTGCAACTCATCCAACTATTAACTTTTTCACAACTGCCACCAGTATGACACCAAACATTGACAACAAACACATATTTACAAAAATATATATAAAGGATATTTCATGCTGAAACACTCATATTAAACACCAGTGATATTCACTAAGTTGATGGTTTATATTCAGGATAATATTTTACAGTTTTGTTATTGTATTTTATCATCTTATTTAATTATTTATATATTTTACATGTGATAAGGCCAGAGAGAGGTAATAATAATGTAATAATCTGAAGTACCCAAAATGGCCACTAGATGTCTTGTGATAGAGTACATAAAATCGAGATTTATATTTAATTTAACCTGGATTTAAGTAGGCAAGTCAGTTTAGCACAAATTCTTATTTACAATGACAGCCTACCCCCGGCCAAACCCTACCCTGGACGACGCTGGGCCAATTGTGCGCCACCTTATGGGGCTCTCAATCACAGCCTGTTGTGATACAGCCAGGAATCGAACCAGGGACTGTAATGACACCTCTAGCACTGAGATGCAGTGCCTTAGACCGCTGTGCCACTCGAGAGCCCCATACAAAAATTCCCAGTAATATACCCATCCTTTGCAACCCTAGGCAAAACAGACAATATGAATAGTTGGAACAGTTCAGTTCAGCTGCATTCAGTGCTTGCTGTCTGCGGTAAGAATTCTATATAGAGGGCAACTAAATGAAGAATTACATTGAGTTGATCTAATAGAAAACACTTTCTGCATTCCCTTTGTGGAAAAACACTGTAGTATGTTCTAGTCTCCCTTCACTCAATAAAAACAATCCTACCAAAGGATTATTATCAAGACATTTCTTAATATGACCACATTTAGAGTTCCTGCCATTTGTCACAGGCACAAATGTGACTGATATTTAGGTAAGGATTTGACAAAGGGACTGTAAAGCACATTAACCGTTTCAGTGTTTGCAGTAAATGTCTTCCTGTCGATGGAAGGGGGAGGTATTGTACCTTCCCTCTTAAGTAATTTCCATTTTCATTTTCCAATGAAGGACTAAGATGGTGTAATTTCTCTCATTCTTCATCCTCCCTCTTTCTCTTCACGCTGATGAATGGCGTCATCCTTCCTCCTAAAGGCAGACAAGACACCCTGTTGTGATAGGCAGTTAAGTCAACAACCCCTGGCCTGACCTCTGATTCATAGTGCTCCTTACACTATCCAGTTCCACCTTTATTAATTCACATGTTTGTTGCCCTTTTTCAAATGTCATCACTTTCCCACATTTAGCTTGTATGGCTGCGCCCTGGGCCAGCGGCCTGTGTATTCTCACAGCGCTGGAACACAGACAGATGCATCAGGCCCATAGGGGGCATGTGCCCCCTCAGAATGTTCAACTTTTTGTTAATGTTGTTTCAGCCACCAATTGAGTTGTTTCAGTATTTAGTCAGCCACCAATTGTGCAAGTTCTCCCACTTAAAAACATGAGAGAGTCCTGTAATTTTCATCATAGGTACACTTCAACTATGACAGACAAAATGAGGGAAAAAAATCCAGAAAATCACATTGTAGGATTTGTAATTTATTTATTTGCAAATGATGGTGGAAAATAAGTATTTGGTCAATAACAAAGGTTTATCTCAATACTTTGTTATATACCCTTTGTTGGCAATGACAGAGGTCAAACGTTTTCTGTAAGTCTTCACAAGGTTTTCACACACTGTTCCTGGTATTTTGGCCCATTCCTCCATGCAGATCTCCTATAGAGCAGTGATGTTTTGGGGCTGTTGCTGGGCAACACGGACTTTCAACTCCCTCCAAAGATTTTCTATGGGGTTGAGATCTGGAGAATGGCTAGGCCACTCCAGGACCTTGAAATGCTTCTTACGAAGCCACTCCTTCGTTGCCCGGGCGGTGTGTTTGGGATCATTGTCATGCTGAAAGACCCAGCCACGTTTCATCTTCAATGCCCTTGCTGATGGAAGGAGGTTTTCACTCAAAATCTCACGATACATGGCCCCATTCATTCTTTCCTTTACACGGATCAGTCGTCCCTTTGCAGAAGAACAGCCCCAAAGCATGATGTTTGCACCCCCATGCTTCACAGTAGGTATGGTGTTCTTTGGATGCAACTCAGCATTCTTTGTCCTCCAAACACGACGAGTTGAGTTTTTACCAAAAAGTTATATTTTGGTTTCATCTGACCATATGACACTTTACCAATCTTCTTCTGGATCATCCAAATGTTCTCTAGCAAACTTCAGATGGGCCTGGACATGTACTGGCTTAAGCAGGGCGACACGTCTGGCACTGCAGGATTTGAGTCCCTGGCGGTGTAGTGTGTTACTGATGGTAGGCTTTGTTACTTTGGTCCCAGCTCTCTGCAGGTCATTCACTAGGTCCCCCCGTGTGGTTCTGGGATTTTTTTTCTCACCGTTCTTGTGATAATTTTGACCCCACGGGGTGAGATCTTGCGTGGAGCCCCAGATCGAGGGAGATTATCAGTGGTCTTGTATGTCTTCCATTTCCTAATAATTGCTCCCACAGTTGATTTCTTCAAACCAAGCTGCTTACCTATTGCAGATTCAGTCTTCCCAGCCTGGTGCAGGTCTACAATTTTGTTTCTGGTGTCCTTTGACAGCTCGTTGGTCTTGGCCATAGTGGAGTTTGGAGTGTGACTGTTTGAGGTTGTGGACATGTGTCTTTTATACTGATAACAAGTTCAAACAGGTGCCATTAATACAGGTAACGAGTGGAGGACAGAGGAGCCTCTTAAAGAAGAAGTTACAGGTCTGTGAGAGCCAGAAATCTTGCTTGTTTGTAGGTGACCAAATACTTATTTTCCACCATAATTTGCAAATAAATTCATTAAAAATCCTACAATGTGATTTTCTGGATTTTGTTTTCTCATTTTGTCTGTCATAGTTGAAGTGTACCTGTGTTGAAAATTACAGGCCTCTCTCATCTTTTTAAGTGGGAGAACTTGCACAATTGGTGGCTGACTAAATACTTTTTTGCCCCAATGTAGGTTCCCCATCTCATAACTAGCTTCCACGTACCCATTTCAGGCTATCAAGTTAAAGTAGCTATATAGCTTGTCTATCTGTTATGCGGAGTGGAACAGGGGAACCCAAGAGCAGACTCAGATGAGGAAACTGGGATGAAGTAACCAAGGCATTTATTGAAACACAGAGGGAGATGGAGTACTGGCCAGGGGAAGCTCAGGTGGGTTGTTTAGAACCAGGTGCGGAGGCTGAGGCTGGAGCGAGAGGGGTTGGGACAGGGTAAGCAGGTCCGGAGGGGAATCAAAGGGAGTAGTAGAGTGGGGAATCCAGGACAGAGTAGCACGATGACGATACGTTGAACTGGAGACAAGGACCAGAGTCAGAGCGGGCAGAACTGTAGCGGAGAGGAAAACAGCATCAGGCAAGGAAACCAGGCACACCAGGCTCTATCAGGAACAACCAGCTAGAAGCATAGACTGAGCAGAGATTATGATCTGGCAGTGTGGAAGTGGCAGGACTGAGTATTTGTAGAGGTCTTGATTATGGAACAGGTTGCAGCTGGTGTGTATCTGCTCTGACCCCAGCACACCTGTCTCAGCCCACACAATCACACACACACACAGAGAGAGGGAGAGAGTACTGGGGGAGTGGCAGCATGTTAAGGAGACACAGGATGAGCAGTAGAGGGCGTGGCAGGAGCAGATGTAATACTATCTGTAATACTAGGTTGGTAGACTTTAGGAAAGCAACCAAGTGAATAGGACTCACTGTACTGAATAAGACTGACATTCCTTTCAATCTTTTGAGCAGAGATGCAGAGAGGCATATTTAGTTTATTTTAAAAAATGACAACCAGTCAGTAGGATACAAGTAGCTCAAAAGGTATACTTAGATATGCAGAAAAATAAACATGTTTTTTTACGTAGAATTAAGCATAATGATTATTGCTCGAGCTTGCATGAAAAAGCTGTTTCAGGTGTTTGAAAATTGCTAAATTATCCAACTTCCACCCACCAGCCATCCTCGCATACAGTACTTTGTGCTCCCTTAGATTTTTGTGGTGCATGCCGCCCCTGGACAGAGATCAGAACTCTCACAACGCCCTGATCTCTCTAAAGTGTTTCTATTCTGGTGCATGGAGCACCATATACGCAGCTACACTGATTTACTCTTACCCCTGACACCCCATCTGGAGGATATGGAGACATTTAAATTAAAGGATTAGGGGATAAATTCATGTTTTTTTATATATCTCAAATGTAATCAAAAATTAAGATTATCTCTTTCATTAAGTACAATTTTACAGAACATTCAGTGTTGTTACGGAAATAATCAATTGATTTTCATATTTGCAGAAAACATGCAGGAATGTCTATATAATATAAAGTATCTCTCACCATATTCATGATACAGTGCAAAAATCTAAGCAAACTGAAATAAGAGAAAGAGAGAATACAGTTTCACAGAGAGAATAGAAATCAGCCTAACTAAACATGATTGGCCCTTAGAAAGAAGTCCTGATGAGCAATCCAAATCCATAGCAGATGAGCAACCGAACAAGCAGACCTATACCTCTTCTTTATTCCCTGTTACCATGACATCATTGTTTCCCTGGCACCATGACATCATTCTTTCCCTGTTACCATGACATCATTGTTTCCCTGTTACCATGACATCATTGTTTCCCTGGCACCATGACATCATTCTTTCCCTGTTACCATGACATCATTCTTTCCCTGCCACCATGACATCATTGTTTCCCTGCCACCATGACATCATTGTTTCCTTGCCACCATGACATCATTGTTTCCCTGTTACCATGACATCATTGTTTCCCTGGCACCATGACATCATTGTTTACTTGTCACCATGACATCATTGTTTCCCTGGCACCATGACATCATTGTTTCCCTGGCACCATGACATCATTGTTTCCTTGCCACCATGACATCATCGTTTCCCTGCCACCATGACATCATTGTTTCCTTGCCACCATGACATCATTGTTTCCCTGCCACCATGACATCATTGTTTCCCTACCACCATGACATATTTTTTCCCTGCCACCATGACATCATTGTTTCCCTGCCACCATGACATCATTGTTTCCCTGCCACCATGACATCATTGTTTCCCTGCCACCATGACATCATTGTTTCCTTGCCACCATGACATCATTGTTTCCTTGCCACCATGACATCATTGTTTCCCTGCATCATTGTTTCCATGACATCATTGTTTCCTTGCCACCATGACATCATTGTTTCCCTGCCACCATGACATCATTGTTTCCCTGCCACCATGACATATTTTTTCCCTGCCACCATGACATCATTGTTTCCCTGCCACCATGACATCATTGTTTCCTTGCCACCATGACATCATTGTTTCCCTGCCACCATGACATCATTGTTTCCTTGCCACCATGACATCATTGTTTCCCTGCCACCATGACATCATTGTTTCCTGCCACCATGACATCATTGTTTCCCTGCCACCATGACATCATTGTTTCCCTGCCACCATGACATCATTGTTTCCTTGCCACCATGACATCATTGTTTCCTTGCCACCATGACATCATTGTTTCCCACCATGACATCGCCACCATGACATCATTGTTTCCCTGCCACCATGACATCATTGTTTCCCTGCCACCATGACATCATTGTTTCCTTGCCACCATGACATCATTGTTTCCCTGTTACCATGACATCATTGTTTCCCTGGCACCATGACATCATTGTTTACTTGCCACCATGACATCATTGTTTCCCTGGCACCATGACATCATTGTTTCCTTGCCACCATGACATCATTGTTTCCCTGCCACCATGACATATTTTTTCTCTGCCACCATGACATCATTGTTTCCCTGCCACCATGACATATTTTTTTCCCTGCCACCATGACATCATTGTTTCCCTGCCACCATGACATATTTTTTCTCTGCCACCATGACATCATTGTTTCCCTGCCACCATGACATATTTTTTTCCCTGCCGCTATGACATCATTGTTTCCCTGCCTCCATGACATCATTTGAATCACAGGGAGACAGGAGAAAGTGTAATATTTATCTAAATTCCAATTACCTTCATCTGAGCTGTTTGATGTTGTCAAGAGGTCAGCACTCAGCAAGGACTCTGCATTTCAAACACTCCAACTAGACCGAGGAGGACATTAGCCTCCCAGAGACTCAGCTGTAGTTGCAATATGCCATCCTTCATTATGTCCTGTTCTCTGGAGGCTTGTGTAGGGTAGTCTCAGTGTACTGACTGCAGACAACTAGACCCACACTGTGTACTTTAGCTGTGTTATCTTCATGAAGCATTGCTGCAGGACGGCCAGTGTAATTCTGAAATGGCTTGGGGACTGGTCACAAATAAGAAGAATAGTAATTAGGAATTTGGCAGATTTAATCAAATTGTTGTTCCATTAAAACAATACAGTGCTTTAATTTAGTCCAATGAACCTTGATTTATGACATCAGTGGTATTGTTTTGATTTAGCATGTCATATTCCCACAGGGCTAGCTAACCGTACTGTACCATCAGGCCTGATCAACTGTATGCCACATGGTTTTACAGCATCAACCAGGGCAAGGACTTCACTCTGCTGTGTTTACATATTCCCACAGGGCTAGCTAACTGTACTGTACCATCAGGCCTGATCAACTGTATGCCACATGGTTTTACAGCATCAACCAGGGCAAAGACTTCACTCTGCTGTGTTTACATATTCCCACAGGGCTAGCTAACTGTACTGTACCATCAGGCCTGATAAACTGTATGCCACATGGTTTTACAGCATCAACCAGGGCAAGGACTTCACTCTGCTGTGTTTACATATTCCCACAGGGCTAGCTAACTGTACTGTACCATCAGGCCTGATAAACTGTATGCCACATGGTTTTACAGCATCAACCAGGGCAAGGACTTCACTCTGCTGTGTTTACATATTCCCAGGTCTTTAAACAGGCACAATAAAAGGTCAACTGTTAGAAAGGGGCTTACTATGTACCTGGCAGGTCCTGCATGGTGTGCAGGTTGGCAGGTTCTTTACCTGCTTCAATGGCAGCAGTTTGCTAACTGTGAATTGGCTTTTTTTCTGTTGTTCTTTGCTAGTTGCTTTGTAACGCTGCAGTGTTCCAGTTATGTTATTGCAGCCTAGTTTCATTTACAGTTCCTTGTCTTTACGCTATTCTGGAATTGGCACGAAAATACAGTTGGATGTAGTTTTTCTCCATAATTCCAACCCACTACATTGAGAGGATGAGTCCATGAAATGGGATTCTGAAACTATTGATCACGACATCAACGACTTATGAGTAAGATTTTCTCCAGCGAATCAGAGCATTTTGCATCATAGCAATGAATGCCTGGATAGACTTGCGTAACAGCCGTGGAAAGTGGTTTAACATCTCTTATTTGATCATGTGTCAGAGGTATAAGCTCCAGGATCTATTTCACAAATTATCAGATGCCCTAGATAGAAAAAAGAGAAGAACTTGCTGGAGGAAAATGCTAATTGTGTCTGTTGTGGTAAACGCAGGCATTTGGAAGTTGTGAAAATGAGGAACGTAACAGCAGATAGCCGGGTGTGAGATGACTGCAGCTGGTATCACTTGAACTGACAAAGCGCAGACAATGACCATCATATTTTCCTCCCTGCTGTTTCACTGCTGTGGGGGATATGGTCTCCGTCTTGGCCAGCAACTCGTGACACCCAATATGGCAGCGTTCAACTAATGGATGCCACCTTGTCAACACTAATTACGAAGACTGCAGCAACGAGGAGGCAGCTAATTAACAGACTAACGATGTTTGTCACTTCAGGCTGACCTAGATATTTAGGAGAAAGCCAAGCTTGTCACCCTCACATTTTCTCCAGTTTATCTTTCCACAAATGTCTACATTTCTATTCCATGTTTTTTCAAAATGGATTCCTCTATATTTCAGCATTCATTTGGTTTATTTACTGGTCCCTTCCTGCCTCTGCCATATTTCCCTCAAAATTGATTAGGACAGAAAAGCAAGGTGTCATTTTTTTTCCCTCTGAAATGAAGAATGTGAAAACAGGTGAGCTTTGCAGCAGCCATAACTGCAGTTGTCAGAGCTCAGAGTATTTATTCCCAATCACATCAAAGATGATGTGAATTTGACATTTTTAGAACTCCTTTCCCCGCTCAATGTTCTAATTATCAGTGTAAGGAAACAGAGAAGGTGGTAATGATGAAACAGCGGGGGTTGTGTGTGTGTGTGTGTGTGTGTGTGTGTGTGTGTGTAACTGTGTATAGTAAGCATAATACATTTTTTACTGATCTTACATATTGAGACAATTCCTCCTCACCAGCCCCCCCCATACATATTCAGTATCCCTCAGAATTTATTTTCTAGGTCAGTGAAAGAGCTGAGGATTTGTGGGAGGTTTGGGGAATGTTGTTTGTGTCTGATTCAAAGCCAAATTAAAATAATGTTTCTGTTTTCAAACTTTGAAAATGTTCCCTACGTATAGTTTGGTTCACAAAAAATATTACATTGTCGTGACTTCAAATAATAATCTGAAAAAAGTATGAAATTATTTAGCAATTTGTTTAAACATCTGTCTCATTTTCCCTCAGATCCGAGTAGATGGCATACCTCCCCCGTCCCAGAGTGCTTTGCTGTATGAGACTGTTACAGTGGATGAAGGGAAACCTATTCTGCGTGACATGGTCTTCAGCCCTGACTACCAACACATCTACATGCTAAGTGACAAACAGGTGAGACACACACACACACACACACACACACACCAGATAGAATAAAGCACTGACCACCAAAACCGATCCATAGGTTTATTTCAGGATGTGAGAATGGAACATTATGAACTTTTCCATTGTGGAATGTTCCAGAATTAACCACCACTGAGTTTAATACAGTGTTGTCCTACTTTCCGAGATTCTCAAACCTTTTATGTAACGGTAATATAAGTTGAACGTGTACACAGACTATCTCTAACTGATTTACTTCTCCAGATATCTGCTTTTGTTTCACAGTCCCATTCATAATGCGTATGAAAACATTTGTTCTGCGCTATGAAGACCTAAAATTCTAAAAGATACGTTTGTCAAAAGGAATTGAATTAGACCCAGGCACTGTCAACAGTCTGCTTTGTTTTAAAACCCAACCGGAATTTCAGGTATGTTGTTTTAACATCTGCACGACTGGAAGACAGAATATGAAACACCAATTCAATGTCTTTGAATTCTGCCTCAGCTGGTTCACTATTAGGAAACTTTAAGGACGTGTCTCCATCGAGAGGCTTGCAGAATAGCTCTATTCTAAGAGGTCTTATTGTACAGAGGATAGGAAGGTTAACACACCAAGTTCCTCTGCAGTTGACGAGAATAAATCCTCCTACATACAGTACATACAGCTGCACGCATTAATCATGCCGGTTCCCTGCATAATACATCTATCAGCTCATTCGTTTTCTTCATAATCGAGCAATTTATTGAAAGAAAGGATGAATTGCTGTCGTTGTGCAATTATCACAAAGATTTGATCTTTTACCGTCAGAATGCATGTCTCAGGAATAACGAAGTAAAGAGAGACAGTCCTCCAATGAGAAGACTTGTCTTTCTGTTTTAGAAAGGGTCTGTGTAGTCCAAAGGAAGAGATATGATTTTGGTGCATTGTTATATATGTATATATATATATATATATATATACATATACATATATATATACATATACATATACATATATACATATACATATATATACATATACACACACACACACACACACACACACACACACACACACACACACACACACACACACACACACACACACACACACACACACATATATATATACAGTGCCTTGCGAAAGTATTCGGCCCCCTTGAACTTTGCGACCTTTTGCCACATTTCAGGCTTCAAACATAAAGATATAAAACTGTATTTTTTTGTGAAGAATCAACAACAAGTGGGACACAATCATGAAGTGGAACGACATTTATTGGATATTTCAAACTTTTTTAACAAATCAAAAACTGAAAAATTGGGCGTGCAAAATTATTCAGCCCTTCTTCACAAAAAAATACAGTTTTATATCTTTATGTTTGAAGCCTGAAATGTGGCAAAAGGTCGCAAAGTTCAAGGGGGCCGAATACTTTTGCAAGGCACTGTATATATATATGTGTGTGTGTGTGTGTGTGTGTGTGTGTGTGTGTGTGTGTATATATGTGTGTGTGTGTGTGTGTGTGTGTGTGTGTGTGTGTGTGTGTATGTGTATATATATATATATATATATATATATATATATATATATATATATATATATAAAAATAAATATATATATATATATATATATATATATATAAAAATATATATATTAGTAGATATATATGAATACATATATAAACTCAGCAAAAAAGAAACATCCTCTCACTGTCAACTGCGTTTAATATCAACAAACTTAACATGTGTAAATATTTGTATGACACTAACAAGATTCAACAACTGAGACATAAACTGAACAAGTTCCACAGACACGTGACTAACAGAAATGGAATAATGTGTCCCTGAACGAAGGGGGGGTCAAAATCAAAAGTAACAGTCATTATCTGGTGTGGCCACCAGCTGCATTAAGTACTGCAGTGCATCTCCTCCTCATGGACTGCACCAGATTTGCCAGTTCTTTGCTGTAAGATGTTACCCCACTCTTCCACCAAGGCACCAGATATTTCTGGGGGGAATGGCCCTATCCTATCCCTCACCCCCCGATCCAACATGTCCCAGACGTGCTCAATGGGATTGAGATCCGGGCTCTTTGCTGGCCATGGCAGAACACTGACATTCCTGTCATGCAGGAAATCACGCACAGAACGAGCAGTATGATCGGTGGCATTGTCATGCTGGAGGGTCATGTCAGGATGAGCCTGCAGGAAGAGTACCACATGAGTGAGGAGGATGTCTTCCCTGAAACTCACAGCGTTGAGATTGCCTGCAATGACTCAGGACAATTGAGTCTGCAAAATTGTTGACTTGCATAAAGCTGGAAAGGGTTACAAAAGTATCTCTAAAAGCCTTGATGTTCATCAGTCCACGGTAAGACAAATTGTCTATAAATGGAGAACGTTCAGCACTGTTGCTACTCTCCCTAGGAGTGGCCATCCTGCAAAGATGACTGTAAGAGCACAGTGCATAATGGAGTGGAGAGAGCATCATGGTTTGGGGCTGCCTCAGGGCCTGGACAGCTTGCTATCAGTGATGGAAAAATGAATTCCCAAGTCTATCAATACATTTTACAGGAGGATGTAAGGCTATCTGTCCGCCATTTGAAGCTAAACAGAAGTTGGGTGATGCAAAGGATAACGACCCAAAACACAGAAGTAAATCAACAAAAGAATGGCTTCAACAGAAGAAAATACACCGTCTGGAGTGGCCCAGTCAGAGTCCTGACCTCAACACAATTTAAAATGCTGTGGCATGACCTCGCGAGCGGTTCATACCAGACATCCTACGAATATTGCTGAACTGAAACAGTTTTGTAAAGATAAATGGTCCAAAATGCATCCTGACCATTGTGCAGGTCTGATCTGCAACTACAGAAAACGTTTGGTTGAGGTTATTGCTGCCAAAGGAGGGTCAGCCAGTTATTAAATCCAAGGGTTCACATACTTTTTCCTGCATTGTGAATGTTTACATGGTGTGTTCAATAAAGACATGACAACGTTTAATTGTTTGTGTTATTAGTTTAAGCAGACTGTGTTTGTCTGTTGTTGTGACTAAGATGAAGATGTTTGATGACCAATTTAAGCAGAAATCCAGGTCATTCCAAAGGGTTCACATTCTTTTTTTCGCTGCTGTATATAAATAGATATACAACACAGTATATATAGAAATACACAGTACCAGGCAAAAGTTTGGACACATCTTCTCGTTCCAGAGTAAAAATAAACTGGCTCTCATGAGGACCGCCACAGGAAAAGAAGACCCAGAGTTACCTCTGCTGCAGGGGATAAGCTCATTAGAGTTAAAAGCATCAGAAATCGGCAATTAACACCTCACAGAGTTCAAGTAACAGACACATCTCAACATCAACTGTTCGGTTCCAACCGCCGTGTCTTTGTGAGATGCAGAGTAGGTGAACGGATGATCTCCACATCTGTGCTTAACACCGTCAAGCATGGAGGAGGAGGTTTGATGGTGTGGGGGTGCTTTGCTGGTGACACTGTAAGTGATTTATTTAGAATTCAAGGCACACTTAACCAGCTTTGCTACCACAGCATTCTGCAGCGATATGCCATCCCATCTGGTTTATGCTTTTATTTATTTTATTTATTTTTTATTTCACCTTTATTTAACCAGGTAGGCTAGTTCTCATTTACAACTACGACCTGGCCAAGATAAAGCGTAGCAATTCTTAGTGGGACTATCATTTATTTTTCAGGACAATGACCCAACACACCTCCAGGCTGTGTAAGGGCTATTTGACCAAGAATGAGAAGAGTGATGGAGTGCTCCATCAGATGACATGGCCTCCACAATTACCCGACCTCAACCCAATTGAGATGGCTTGGGATAAGTTGGACCGCAGAGTGAAGAGAAATCAGCCAACAAGTGCTCAGCATATGTGGGAACATCTTCAAAACTGTTGGAAAAGCATTCCTCATGAAGCTGGTTGAGAGAATGCCAAGAGTGTGCAAAGCTGTCATCAAGGGAAAGGATGGCTACTTTGAAGAATCTAAAATATTAAATATATTTTGATTTGTTTAACACTTTTTTGGTTACTACATGAATCCATGTGTTATTTCATAGTTTTGACATCTTCACCATTATGCTACCATGTAGAAAATAATCAAAATAAAGAAAAACCCTTGAATGAGTAGGCGTGCCCAAACTTTTAACTGGTACTGTAGATGTATAAATAGATATATTTAAATATACAGTGGGGAGAACAAGTATTTGATACACTGCCAATTTTGCAGGTTCAAACAGGTGCAGTTAATACAGGTAATGAGTGGAGAACAGGAGGGATTCTTAAAGAAAAACTAACAGGTCTGTGAGAGCCGGAATTCTTACTGGTTGGTAGGTGATCAAATACTTATGTCATGCAATAAAATGCAAATGAATTACTTAAAATCATACAATGTGATTTTCCTGATTTTTGTTTTAGATTCCGTCTCTCACAGTTGAAGTGTACCTATGATAAAAATTCCAGTCCTCTACATGCTTTGTAAGTAGGAAAACCTGCAAAATCGGCAGTGTATGAAATACTTGTTCTCCCCACTGTGTGTGTGTGTGTGTGTGTATGTATATATATATATATATATATATATATATATATATATATATATATATATATATATATATATACACACATATATATACACACACACACACAGTATATACATCAGGCAGCTCATAAAGCTCTTGTGAAACCATAGTACTACAGTCTTAGAAAAAAGAGTTCCAAAAGGGATCTTCGGCTGTCCCCATTGGATAATCATTTTTGGTTCCAGGGTGCAGCTGAAGAACCATTTTAGCACCTTTTTTTCTAAGAGTGTACAGTTTAGTGTGCAGCTAAGTATACAACCTTTCTCTAAACTCACAGCTATAATCCAGAGTTCTCATTTAAGAGTTGTTACAGAGAGAGACTGATGTTACAGAGAGAGACTGATGTTACAGAGAGAGACTGATGTTAGAGAGAGAGACTGACGTTGCAAAGAGAGACTGACGTTGCAAAGAGAGACTGACGTTACAGAGAGAGACTGATGTTGGAGAGAGACCGACGTTACAGAGAGAGATTGATGTTGGAGAGAGACCGACGTTACAGACGTTACAACCTTTCTCTAAACTCACAGCTATAATCCAGAGTTCTCATTTAAGAGTTGTTACAGAGAGAGACTGATGTTACAGAGAGAGACTGATGTTACAGAGAGAGACTGACGTTACAGACAGAGACTGACGTTACAGACAGAGACTGACGTTACAGACAGAGACTGACGTTACAGACAGAGACTGACGTTACAGACAGAGACTGACGTTAGAGAGAGAGACTGACGTTAGAGAGAGAGACTGACGTTAGAGAGAGAGACTGATGTTAGAGAGAGAGACTGACGTTAGAGAGAGAGACTGACGTTACATAGAGACAGATGTTACATAGAGACTGACGTTAATAGAGAGAGACTGACGTTAGACAGAGACTGACGTTACAGAGAGAGGCTGACGTTACAGAGAGAGACTGACGTTGCAAAGAGAGACTGACGTTGCAAAGAGAGACTGATGTTGCAAAGAGAGACTGACATTACAGAGAGATACTGACGTGAGAGAGAGAGAGAGAGACTGATGTTACAGAGGGAGACTGACGTTACAAAGAGAGACTGACGTTACAGAGAGATACTGACGTTAGAGAGAGAGAGACGGATGTTACAGAGAGAGACTGATGTTAGAGAGAGACCGACGTTACAGAGAGAGACTGATGTTAGAGAGAGACCGACGTTACAGAGAGAGACTGATGTTAGAGAGAGACAGATGTTACAGAAAGACTGGCATTAATAGAGAGAGACTGACGTTACAGACAGAGACTGACGTTACAGACAGAGACTGACGTTACAGACAGAGACTGACGTTACAGACAGATACTGACGTTACAGACAGAGACCGGCGTTACAGACAGAGACCGACGTTACAGACAGAGACCGACGTTACAGACAGAGACCGACGTTACAGACAGAGGCCGACGTTACAGAGAGATGCCGACGTTACAGAGAGAGGCCGACGTTACAGAGAGAGGCCGACGTTACAGAAAGAGGCCGACGTTACAGAGAGAGGCTGACGTTGCAGAGAGAGGCTGACGTTACAGAGAGAGGCTGAGAGGCTGACGTTACAGAGAGAGGCTGACGTTACAGAGAGAGGCTGACGTTACAGACAGAGGCTGACATTGCAGAGAGGGCTGACGTTGCAGACAGAGGCTGACGTTGCAGACAGAGGCTGACGTTGCAGACAGAGGCTGACGTTGCAGACAGAGGCTGACGTTACAGACAGAGGCTGGCGTTACAGAGAGAGGCTGGCGTTACAGAGAGAGGCTGGCGTTACAGAGAGAGGCTGGCGTTACAGAGAGAGGCTGGCGTTACAGAGAGAGGCTGACGTTACAGACAGAGGCTGACGTTACAGACAGAGGCTGACGTTACAGAGAGAGGCTGACGTTACAGAGAGAGGCTGACGTTACAGAGAGAGGCTGACGTTACAGAGAGAGGCTGACGTTACAGAGAGAGGCTGACGTTACAGAGAGAGGCTGACGTTACAGAGAGAGGCTGACGTTACAGAGAGAGGCTGACGTTACAGAGAGAGGCTGACGTTACAGACAGAGGCTGACGTTACAGACAGAGGCTGACGTTATAGAGAGAGACTGATGTTACAGAGAGAAGGGGAACATGATAGAGCAGCCCCTCCCTCCTGGGTGGGGTGGCCACAAGGACAGACTCACAGAGGAGAGGAGGAGCCCTTATGGCCAGAATTAACAAAGGTATTCAGATATAAGGAGAATGGCACCGCTCTGTGCTGCCTGACTCATTCACTCAAATAATGGACTTCCTCTTGCATGGGAGCGTAAAACTGGACAGGTCTGCTCCAGATATTGATATTTTCCATAATAATTCAATATGAGGCACTCCGATGCTTAAGCATGTGTCAAATTATTCCTTATTGATTTGTTTTGTATACAGGATGTGTATTAACATGTATTTATATGTAACTGATTAAAGAAGGGTAGACCCGTCCCGCCGGGCGTAGACGTCAATTCAACATCTATTCTACATTGGTTCAACGTAATTTTATTGAAATTACGTGGAAACAACGTTGATTTAACTAGTGCGTGCCCAGTGGGTTCTTCTCATCTTCTCTAAAGCCGCAGCAATCTGTGGCTGAACTCTGTGGCTGAACTGCACTGAGGTGTATGCTTACTAGACAGTACATCCCTCTACAGAGCCTGCCTCCTGCTTATGTCTTTGGTATTCATGAAATTAGAATGAATTGCGGTAGATTAATAATTAATAGGTAACACTGACCGGCAGAGCGCTGCAGGGAGATTTGGCGTGAGTGACACTGACCGGCAGAGCGTTGCAGGGAGATTTGGCGTGAGTGACACTGACCGGCAGAGCGTTGCAGGGAGATTTGGCGTGAGACACTGACCGGCAGAGCGTTGCAGGGAGATTTGGCGTGAGTGACACTGACCAGCAGAGCGTTGCAGGGAGATTTGGCGTGAGTGACACTGACCGCGTTGCAGGGAGATTTGGCGTGACACTGACACTGACCGCAGAGCGTTGCAGGGAGATTTGGCGTGAGTGACACTGACCGGCAGAGCGTTGCAGGGAGATTTGGCGTGAGTGACACTGACCGGCAGAGCGTTGCAGGGAGATTTGGCGTGAGTGACACTGACCGGCAGAGCGTTGCAGGGAGATTTGGCGTGAGTGACACAGACCGGCAGAGCGTTGCAGGGAGATTTGGCGTGAGTGCATCGTAGCCCCATAATAACCCTCTTGTTGTCATCCCAGGGAGGTAAATAATGTGGATCAAAGATGAACTCCACTGAAGATAGAGCTCTGCGTTTCACACTGGCCCACTTTAAACAATTGTGGCAGTTGATGATGCTATTTTCATGCACCAACTTTAACAGTACTGTGCATATACACTGAGTATACGAAACATGGACACCTTCCTAATATTGAGATGCAACCCCCCCTTTTGCCCTCAGAACAGCCTCAGTTCATTGGGGAATGGACTCTACTAGGTGTTGAAAGCACCACAGGGATGCTGGTCCATGTTGACTCCTATGCTTCCCCACAGTTGGCTGGATGTCCGTTGGGTGGTGGACCATCCTCGATACATATGGGAAACTGTTGAGCGTGAAAAACCCAACAGCGTTGCAGTTGGTGCGCCTGGTACCTACTACCATGCCCCGTTCAAAAGCACTGAAATCTTTTGTCTTGCCCGTTCACACACTTAACGGCAGACATACACAATCCATGTCTCAGTTGTCTCAAGGCTAAAACATCCTTCTTTAACCCGTCTCCTCCTCTTGTGCTACACAGATTTGAATTGGATTTAACAAGTGACATCAATAAGAATCATAGCTTTCACCTGGATTCACCTGGTCAAACTTTCATGGAAAGAGCAGGTGTTCCTAATGTTTTGTACACTCATTGTATAATGTTACACCATCATGACTATACATGAATAGACATGAGCTTAGAGCATAGTCTTCAGTGGGCAGCCTGCTTTATTTTCCATCTAATAAAATGTTGGATTTTAGTCTCTTGAATCGACCTCCACTTCAGAGTTGACTTGTTTAATTCCATCTCTTTGTGAGCTGTCTGTCCACAAGGACCTTGTGGGATGTTGCGAGTCGAACCGAGCATCGTGCCAGAGACACAGACTTGAGGGCAGAGGATTACAAAGCGGTGTCGGTGGTGGGATGGTGTGTTTACGCGGAGGCACTTTGCAGAATAAATTAGCATGGGACAGGAAGCTCAGCGCTCGGCATAACACCTCGCCCACCCACAGCCTGCGGCCTGACTCCCTGACACTGGAGAGAACTGACCCACTCAGAATAATGAACTGACCCACTCTCTCTAACACTGCAGTGGCCTGCCAGGGTTAATAATGAACGGTTAGTGCTAATGCTAGTAGCATTCTTCACTGCAGCAGTGCCAGGAACCAGGAACCAGTGTAATAATGAACCAGCAGTGTAATAATGAACTGACTCTCTCTCTATCACTGCAGTGTAATAATGAACTGAAGTGTAATAATGGCAACGCCACATCCCACTGCAGTGTAATAATGAACTGACGGGATTGTGTTTTTCTCTGTTACAAAATTCATTTTTAAAGACAATCCAAGGTTAGGTCCTCTCAGAGTCAGCATTTCAGCACTTTAGGAGAGTTGCAGTGAGCTGTGAGGAGATCGTTGTCCATGTCCTTTAAGGAGACAGGGTTAGCATGCAGAGAAAGAGAATGGGCACCTGTGGTACATTGCCCTGAGACATCTGGTCATCTCTTACTGCCAAAGGGAGGGGGAAGATCACACATAGGTTGTTCAAGGCAACCTATTAGACTGCATGTTTACGACGAGGGAACGACCGTAAATGACGCTCCCCACTGAGTCTGTCCTGAGCCATTTAGTTATTTAGTTGCTATCTATAAGCCCTGGGTGATATGTTGAATAAGTCGTCTAGCGCTTAAAGTTTTGAAATGTTTACTAACACTGGTGAACTGACCCACTCTCTCTATCACTGCAGTGTAATAATGAACTGACCCACTCTCTCTATCACTGCAGTGTAATAATGAACTGACCCACTCTCTCTATCACTGCAGTGTAATAATGAACTGACCCACTCTCTCTATCACTGCAGTGTAATAATGAACTGACCCACTCTCTCTATCACTGCAGTGTAATAATGAACTGACCCACTCTCTCTATCACTGCAGTGTAATAATGAACTGACCCACTCTCTCTATCACTGCAGTGTAATAATGAACTGACCCACTCTCTATCACTGCAGTGTAATAATGAACTGACCCACTCTCTCTATCACTGCAGTGTAATAATGAACTGACCCACTCTCTCTATCACTGCAGTGTAATAATGAACTGCAGTGTAATAATGAACTGACCCACTCTCTCTATCACTGCAGTGTAATAATGAACTGACCCACTCTCTCTATCACTGCAGTGTAATAATGAACTGACCCACTCTCTCTATCACTGTAATAATGAACAGTCTAATAATGAACTGACCCACTCTCTCACTGCAGTGTAATATCACTGCAGTGTAATAATGAACTGACCCACTCTCTCTATCACTGCAGTTTAATAATGAACTGACCCACTCTCTCTATCACTGCAGTGTAATAATGAACTGACCCACTCTCTCTATCACTGCAGTGTAATAATGAACTGACCCACTCTCTCTATCACTGCAGTTTATCACTGAAGTTTAATAATGAACTGACCCACTCTCTCTATCACTGCAGTGTAATAATGAACTGACCCACTCTCTCTATCACTGCAGTTTAATAATGAACTGACCCACTCTCTCTATCACTGCAGTGTAATAATGAACTGACCCACTCTCTCTATCACTGCAGTGTAATAATGAACTGACCCACTCTCTCTATCACTGCAGTGTAATAATGAACTGACCCACTCTCTCTATCACTGCAGTGTAATAATGAACTGACCCACTCTCTCTATCACTGCAGTGTAATAATGAACTGACCCACTCTCTCTATCACTGCAGTGTAATAATGAACTGACCCACTCTCTCTATCACTGCAGTGTAATAATGAACTGACCCACTCTCTCTATCACTGCAGTGTAATAATGAACTGACCCACTCTCTCTATCACTGCAGTGTAATAATGAACTGACCCACTCTCTCTATCACTGCAGTGTAATAATGAACACCCACTGCAGTGCAGTGTAATAATGAACTGAGTGTAATAATGAACCCTCTCTCTATCACTGCAGTGTAATAATGAACTGACCCACTCTCTCTATCACTGCAGTGTAATAATGAACTGACCCACTCTCTATCACTGCAGTGTAATAATGAACTGAACTCTCTCTATGACCCTGCAGTGTAATAATGAACTGACCCACTCTCTCTATCACTGCAGTTTAATAATGAACTGACCCACTCTCTCTATCACTGCAGTGTAATAATGAACTGACCCACTCTCTCTATCACTGCAGTGTAATAATGAACTGACCCACTCTCTCTATCACTGCAGTGTAATAATGAACTGACCCACTGCAGTGTAATAATGAACTGACCCACTCTCTCTATCACTGCAGTGTAATAATGAACTGACCCACTCTCTCTATCACTGCAGTGTAATAATGAACTGACCCACTCTCTCTATCACTGCAGTGTAATAATGAACTGACCCACTGCAGTGTAATAATGAACTGACCCACTCTCTATCACTGCAGTGTAATAATGAACACTGCAGTGTAATAATGAACTGACCCACTCTCTCTATCACTGCAGTGTAATAATGAACTGACCCACTCTCTCTATCACTGCAGTGTAATAATGAACTGACCCACTCTCTCTATCACTGCAGTGTAATAATGAACTGACCCACTCTCTCTATCACTGCAGTTTATCACTGCAGTTTAATAATGAACTGACCCACTCTCTATCACTGCAGTGTAATAATGAACTGCCCAGTCTCTCTATCACTGCAGTGTAATAATGAACTAATCACTGCAGTGTAATAATGAACTGACCCACTCTCTCTATCACTGCAGTGTAATAATGAACTGACCCACTCTCTCTATCACTGCAGTGTAATAATGAACTGACCCACTCTCTCTATCACTGCAGTGTAATAATGAACTGACCCACTCTCTCTATCACTGCAGTGTAATAATGAACTGACCCACTCTCTCTATCACTGCAGTGTAATAATGAACTGACCCACTCTCTCTATCACTGCAGTTTAATAATGAACTGACCCACTCTCTCTATCACTGCAGTTTAATAATGAACTGACCCACTCTCTCTATCACTGCAGTTTAATAAACGGATTCAGACCTCGTGTCAGAAAATGATTTAGTAGTTGAAGCACGGATGTGTCCCAAAACCCATTCAAATTGTGAGCAATACATTTCCACTTTCTGTTGAATTTCATATCTTACGTAAACTAAACGGTATCATGACAAGTTCATGGTTACGGCTGGGATTTAGATTTGTTTGACCCTCGCGTCGCATCTGTACGCATAAAAAAGATTGAGAAGGTGAGGAAAGCACAGTGAACAGTGCCTGTGTGAGTCTGAAAGTGTGTTGAATAAAGATGATAAGCTCAGTTGTGTTCTGCAGGTCAGCCGGTTACCTGTGGAGAGCTGTGGCCAGTACACCACCTGTAAAACCTGTCTGGGCTCTGGAGACCCCCACTGTGGATGGTGTGTACTTCACAACAAGTAAGTGGCTCACTTTACATATGCTCTTATCTTCTCTGTGGGTAGATGAACTTATTGGGAAAACAAATAGCGTGGTTGTTTTAGTGTGATCAAGTTGCCTCAGTCGATACCAACTATATGAGAATTAATTGATTCCTGAGCGGCTGCACGGATTTTCAAGGTGACATTTTGATACCAATCAAAGGGAGAATAAAATGGGCTCTGTTAAACATCAGGAGGCCAGATGCTGTTGGAAAGTAGCAGTAATACATCTGGTAGATTCTGAACTTTTAATGGACCACTGAGAGGTTCGGGGTTCAGCCAAACTAGTGGGAAGCTGCGTGCTGTTACCCAGTCCACCTGGTCCGCTCCACACAGGAAGTGACAGGTGACAGCTGCCCCAAATGTGCTCCTTCCTGTTGACCCCTTGGGCTGACCCTTAGGCAGCGGCTGGTAGGTCGGAGCTCAGGAAATGTCTGGATATTGCTGGCCCTCTGCCACTCCTCCCTCACTCCCTCACTTGTCATCAGGCACATTTATCCTCCAGTCCCACTGTAAATGAATTGGCTGGGAACATCACGAGAGAGTGCTGTGTCCTGCCACGGGGGAGAAGGGAAGCCTGCGAAGGGGGATGCATGTGTGGCTGTATAGTGTACCCTTTATCGAGTGTAATGGCCACAATATGGAGGGGTTTTCTCTGACGTAGGCCATGATTAATGGAAAAACAAAGTAACTCTAAAGGTAGGGAAATAAAGGGGACAGGAAATTGAAGCACATGCCTTTTAAACAGCACGCTATGGGTTTTATATGAATTATAGAAAGTCCTGAAATTGTTTCACTGTGTGACATTTCTCACACCAAGGCCTGGTGTCAGCAGTCCAGTGTTTCCCCTGTGATGCATATCTAGATAATGTTCAGAGGTAGATGAAAATATTTTTCTGAGCCTAGGACCTCAATGACGACCATTGTGGAATTTTCATTCAGTCCTTTATCAAGATAACAATATTTAATTAAGATTAGAATCTGGGACTGATAATGGAATAATTTGCATAGATATTTGCCAAACTAGTTTGAAAATGATATTTCTCTGCATAGCAATGCAGCATTCCGCGCAAATGTTTTTTTTTTTACACAAACTTGTGACAACCACTGCACAGCACAATTAGTGTGAGATCAGGCAAAGTGATGAGAAGATTGAATGGCTAAATTGTGCCCGATTCACATGTCAAACCTCTGTTCCTCTCTGGTGAAGCGACATCCCAGAGTGACACAATCCTCATCTATTTCCATCCTCTCCGGTTCGGCACCTTTGTGGCTTCAACCTGCTGTCTGTCCGTCAGGTTGTCTGTCTGTCTGTCTGGCTGGCTGGCTGGCTGGCTGGCTGGCTGGCTGGCTGGCTGTCTGTCAGGCTGTCTGTCTGTCTGTCTGTCAGGCTGTCTGTCTGTCAGGCTGTCTGTCTGTCAGGCTGTCTGTCTGTCAGGCTGTCTGTCTGTCAGGCTGTCTGTCTGTCTGTCTGTCTGTCAGGCTGTCTGTCTGTCAGGCTGTCAAGCTGTCAGGCTGTCAAGCTGTCTGTCAAGCTGTCTGTCAAGCTGTCTGTCAGGCTGTCTGTCAAGCTGTCTGTCTAGCTGTCTGTCAGGCTGTCTGTCTGACAGGCTATCTGTCAGGCTGTCTGTCTGTCAGGCTATCTGTCAGGCTGTATGTCTGTCTGTCAAGCTGTCTGTCAGGCTGTATGTCTGTCTGTCAAGCTGTCTGTCAGGCTGTCTGTCAGGCTCTCTGTTTTTTCTGTCTGTCTGTATGTCTACTTGAACCCCTCTGATGCTTAAACAGAGAAAGAAAGGGATGTTTATTGAGTCAGATTGAGATGGGTGACATTTTTTCTGTGGGACAACACACACACTCAGGTCAGGTCACATGATCAGTGGAATCTGAATGTTGGGGCTCATGAGAAACAGAGAGCAGGGTATTGTTCATCCTAGCAAGATGCAGGCCAGGCCAGGCAACCTCAGACTGCTCATTCATGTACAGGCGCGAGCTCAAATTACTCCAATGACTCGCTTCCATGGAACACAATGGGCATCTCCTATTCAACCCCAGTCAATGAGCCACGTTTTCAGACAGCACACACTTTACTTGGTGCTTAACTTTAGATTGTGTTTCATTTTTGGGGGTTTCTGACCGGACTACTAAAACTCAATGTGGTTTCTTCAATATCTTCGATATGACCTTTTCTAGGCCAGTGGATGTGGTCACAGGTCCTGAAATGAAACTAATAATATACTGACTTTTGTAAAGCATACTGACCTTTATGATTCCTGTGGGGATATAGCTTTTTGACCATGAGGTAGCCACTTCAGCGGAGTTACATTAAACAGTCATGCCAGAGGGGGTGTGGTCCAACTGCCTGACATTGCCAAGGTGCGGCCGTTTCTCTCTCAGGCAGATACAGAGAGACTCATCCATTATTTTATTTCAAGCAGGTTTGACTACTGTAATGCTCTCCTGTCTGGTCTACCCAAGAAAGTCATTGATCAACTGCAAAACATACAGAATGCTGCAGCATGGCTACTGACCAAGACCAGACGAAGAGCACACATTACACTGAAGTCTTTTCACTGGTTGCCTGTGAGTTTTAGAATTAATTTTAGGATTCTTCTGTTGGTTTTTAAATCAACCCATGATTGTGCACCCCAACACATCAGACATGCTTTTAAGTTCTGTATCCAGTAGGTCCCTCGGGTCCTCTGGCCTTTTAACTATCCCAAAGCCTAGGACCAAGAGGCATGGAGAGACAGCCTTTTAACTATCCCAAAGCCTAGGACCAAGAGGCATGGAGAGGCAGCCTTTAGTTACTACAGTATGACCCCAGCCTCTGGAATAGCCTGCCAGAGAACCTGAGGGGAGCCCAAACTGTGGAAATATTTCAAAGAGATCTTAAAACACATTTTCTTTGCTTTGATTTTCCTCGGGGAGCATTTTAGTTGTTCAGTTTGTGTCATTCTTTAGTTTTTTGTGTTGTAAATATTTCACCTTTTATTTCATTGTTTTTCATTTATTTTATTTCCTGTAAAGCACATTGCATTGCATTCCATGTCTGTATAAATATAGCTCTATAAATGTGCTGTATAAATATAGCTCTATAAATGTGCTGTATAAATATAGCTCTATAAATGTGCTGTATAAATATAGCTCTATAAATGTGCTGTATAAATATAGCTCTATAAATGTGCTGTATAAATATAGCTCTATAAATGTGCTGTATAAATATAGCTCTATAAATGTGCTGTATAAATATAGCTCTATAAATGTGCTGTATAAATATAGCTCTATAAATGTGCTGTATAAATATAGCTCTATAAATGTGCTGTATAAATATAGCTCTATAAATGTGCTGTATAAATAAAGCTTGATTTGATAAATAAAGCTTGGTTTGGTATATGGCCAATATACCAAGGCTAAGGGCTGTTCTTAGGCACTAAGCGTAGTGCCTAGATACAGCCCTTAGCCGTGGTATATTGGCCATATGCCACAAACCCCCGAGGAGCCTTATTGCTATTATAAACTGGTTATCAGCATAATTACAACAGTAAACAAGTTTTTTGCATCATAGCCATGGTATATTGTCTGATTTTACCACGGCATTCTGCCAATCAACATCCAGGACCCAAACGACCTGGTTTATAATTCAGTGTTTACCACAGATGTCTGCAATGGCCCCATTCACCTCCTTGCTCTCATTTCACGGTTAGAGAGCTTTATTTTGGTACGTCGATGTGACATAACTCTCAAGACCTCATTTAAATCACTTATCAATTTGAATGCACTGCCTGATTTATGACTTTTCATATGAAAGCTGTGGTGGGTGTCACCATGTGCTCCTCTCATCTGTAATATCTACATTTATCAAAGCACTTATCGCTTGTCGTGTTACTGTCTTGACACATATGGGAGTGATGCTCCGAAAAAAAGATTCAGGGAAATTTGGGGGGGTTGTTAAATCTTAATTCTTAATCTGTGTTGCCAGAGCTCCCCTTCCCTTGGGGAGATGGGTTGCCATGAGGGATGGCTCTTAAAAAATAAAAATAAAAGCCAAACACACTCTGGATTGGGAGACTAGCTTTGACCTGCTTCCTTTCCTTTTACCTGTTGTTGTCTGGGCTTTGTCTGCTATTCCCCCGGGGCTCTTTAGCCTCTAGCCATCATGTTAGTGGAGCCAGGGTAGAGGAGGGGGAAAAAACTAAGTGCACCCTGGGAAATGGTCTGTGTCCATGGCAACAATAGGAAACTGGAAGATGGACTTGCAGTGTGATTCAAATCAGGCTTATTTTGTGTATTTCTCTGCTACTGTATCTGTTGAGGGGGCCTTTGGTTAGAGTGTCTCATGTCATTTATCTTGTGGAAACACCCCTTACTCAAGATACTTCATTAATGTTCTACAAATGATGAAACCTCTGCCTTCATTTAAATATAACTGGGATTGTCAGCGTATTCTTTTAATTAGAGCAACTTTTATTACATGAAACTATCATTTGCAATGTTTGCTGTCTTGACAAATGTCTTTCTTTAATCCAGCATTTGCAGAACCCAAATGCACATTCTGAACATGTCTTTGAAGGACGGTGTTTCAGATTAACATGGTTGAAGGTTATAGTAAAAAGGACAGTAAAAAAGCTGGCGATAAGTGACTGTCCTGTCAATATGGTTTCACCCCTTCAGCAGACTTGATCGTCTCTTGTGTCGTCTTTCTCACTAATCAAAGTCAACTAGATAATTAACCCAGACCCTTAGAAGCAGTTACGGCCCCACCCTCCCCAATATCAATTAATGTGCTCAATTGATCCTTGATCCTGTCTCTGTGTCCCAGTGCTTCCCAGTTAACCCCAACACTCCAATTTGAATTATGTAATGCCATTATCATTAGATCATTTACATGTGTTATGAAAGGCTTTTTTCTTCTGCTTTGTCCAATGAATGATTTGAACAAGGTGAATCTCTGCCTTTTAGAGTCAGAATCAACAGGGAGCTCTAAGCATAATGTGATTTAGACTGTCGTGTGAACATATATCCTTGGATTCATTTGACTTTGAGGATACGGAATAAGGGCAGGGTAATAGAATTTGTGAAACCTGAAATGGTGAATTGCCGTAAGGAATGACTCTATTTGAACTGAGAAAAAAAAAGTTTCCAAAAAAGAACGCTAGCTGAAATGAAGTGATATGCTCAGCGTGATATGCTCACATTAGCCCTTTCTCTTAGGGTTAATGTGACCGCCCAATCTCCCGTTTCTCACCCACGTTCCTCGGGCCTCTAGCACCTCGCTACATTCTCCTCTGACAGTTTATAGCCCTATTTCACTTGATCATATATTACAGAGGCCTCATCACCTGCTAATTGAAGATGTGGTGAGTCCATTTTGTCCCCACAGAGAACAGAAGATGAACCTCACTAATGCAGGTCCTTGATCCCCTGGCTTTCTCATGGCGTCATGGTGGGGCTGAGAGAGAGAGGGAGAGAGAGGGAGCCTTCACCCCAGGGGGACAACGTTTCACCATAAATCACATATCTGCCATTCCACTAGGAAGAGGCCTGCAGTGTAATTGAATGAAATCTAATTTCTGGGAACTGAAGGAGAAGATATGACAAAGCAACAGAAAGAATCCCAGTGATCTGAATGGTTGGTGGCTTGTGAGGAGACACCACAGTTCCACTTACTGTACAGAGAACAGTCTTGTCTGGTGCTAGGCCCTGCATTTTTAATTAAGCCTACCCCCATTCTGTCCCCAGACATATGGCTTTAATTAGAAGTAAACAAATCATTAATGGTGTGTTGCGTCTTGGGTGAAAAACAGCCCTGGAACTTCAGCGGCTTCTTAATTCTTTTAGAAGTGGTTCCTCTAAAGAAAAAGAAAATAACTTTCCTTCCACAGACGATCCAAATTCAATTATCACACGCTTAAGTTGAATGGTAACCTTCAAATCACCATTTCTGCTTCACTGCTTCTGCTTTCTCACATTTCAGGCTTGTATAATATAAGTAGGCATGTGATTCATTTCAGGCTTGTGTAATATAAGTAGGCATGTGATTAATTTCAGGCTTGTATAATATAAGTAGGCATGTGATTCATTTCAGGCTTGTATAATATAAGTAGGCATGTGATTCATTTCAGGCTTGTATAATATAAGTAGGCATGTGATTCATTTCAGGCTTGTATAATATAAGTAGGCATGTGATTCATTTCAGGCTTGTGTAATATAAGTAGGCATGTGATTCATTTCAGGCTTGTATAATATAAGTAGGCATGTGATTCATTTCAGGCTTGTATAATATAAGTAGGCATGTGATTCATTTCAGGCTTGTATAATATAAGTAGGCATGTGATTCATTTCAGGCTTGTATAATATAAGTAGGCATGTGATTCATTTCAGGCTTGTATAATATAAGTAGGCATGTGATTCATTTCAGGCTTGTATAATATAAGTAGACATGTGATTCATTTCAGGCTTGTATAATATAAGTAGGCATGTGATTCATTTCAGGCTTGTATGATATAAGTAGGCATGTGATTCATTTCAGGCTTGTATAATATAAGTAGGCATGTGATTCATTTCAGGCTTGTATAATATAAGTAGGCATGTGATACATTTCAGGCTTGTATAATATAAGTAGGCATGTGATTCATTTCAGGCTTGTATAATATAAGTAGGCATGTGATTCATTTCAGGCTTGTATGATATAAGTAGGCATGTGATTCATTTCAGGCTTGTATAATATAAGTAGGCATGTGATTCATTTCAGGCTTGTATAATATAAGTAGGCATGTGATACATTTCAGGCTTGTATAATATAAGTAGGCATGTGATTCATTTCAGGCTTGTATAATATAAGTAGGCATGTGATTCATTTCAGGCTTGTATGATATAAGTAGGCATGTGATTCATTTCAGGCTTGTATAATATAAGTAGGCATGTGATTCATTTCAGGCTTGTATAATATAAGTAGGCATGTGATACATTTCAGGCTTGTTTTTCTTGCCAGTATTTTTTCCATTGATGTTTATTTTTCCTTATATTACATTTTCATCACTTTATATTATTTAATGTAATAGTTTTTAGTGATGCTGTTAATGGAGATTGTAGGGAAGAAGTAGTGCTGTCATCCTCGACCCTGTTCTATCTGATACTCTGTCTGTCTCAATGTGAGATGATCCCTAGTCGTGTGCAGTAATATCCTGTGGCTTATTGGTTGGTGCATAAGCAGGAGTTTTTATTGGTGATAATCCTCAGCCACTTTCAGTGCAGCTGTCAAGCTTAAAGGAAAACTCCATCCAAAAGCTATATTTTGGTATTTGTATCAGTTGTCCATTTTTTATATAGTCCCAAAATGTTTTGGATGTCAGCAATCAAGTTTTCAAGATACGTAACTATCAATCAAGTCATCAAGATATATAACTTTCAAAATACAGTCTGTATGACTATTGAACCGAAACCAGAAGATAGTTTTGGGGGTGGAATTTTCCTTTAAAGCGGCAATTAGCAGTCGAAACAATAAAAACGTTTTCCCTGCCACTGAGGGATGGAGAAATACAACCATTCTCAAGTTCATAAACAGAGCTATTGATGAAAGGACTGACCATCCATGATATCAAAATGATATATTTGAGTCTCTAGAGTGCTTGTTTACATTTACATTGTTTACAATCATTGGAGTAAAACAAGCTTATATTTTGGGTTCTGATGGGGTACGACAGTTGAACTAAGCTCATGAGGCATTTGCAATTTATATTCTTCAAGATTCAATGGGTTTATATAATTACTTTATAAGTTAATAAATGAATGTAGCGAAATGCAGATCGCCCCTTTAACCACTACCCTGAAAGTAATGCCATGTTTAACAAACGTGTTGCTGTTATAAATGTTTTAATATCAGGCTGCTCCTTAGAATCTGTTTGGAGAAAAATAGGACATTTTCTTCCACAGCAGAAAATAGCAGGTTTAAAACCACTTCGAGCGGAGATCCCGCTAACGGGATCAAATTCGACAACATCCGGTGAAATCGGGGGGCGCCAAATTCAAAATGCTAAATAGTAATATTAAACATTCATGAAAATACAAGTGTCTTACATGATTCTTTAGCATAGAATCTTGGTAATCAAACTGCATTGTCAGATTTCAAAAAGGCTTTACGGCGAAAGCATAGCATTCGATTGTCTGAGGACAGCACCTCACATTAGCATATTTTTCAAACCAGAACAGGCGTCGCGATAAAATAAATCACTTACTTTTGAATATCTTCCTCTGTTTGCAATCAAAAGGGTCCCAGCTAAATAATAAATGGTCGTTTTGTTCGATAAAGTCCTTTATATCCCAAAAACGCCATTTAGTTGTCTCCATTGAATTCAATAATCCAGTCCTTCAACATGCATACAAAGGATTCCAAAAATTTACCAGCAAAGTTCGTCCAAACGAGTCAAACAACGTTTTTTATTAGCCCTCAGATTGTCTAATATCTAAATAAATTATAATATTTCAGACGGAGATTACTATGGTCAATAGCAAAGGAAAAGAACAAAGAGCGCGCCCACGTTCACGCACTCAAAAGACTACTTTTGCCCCGGCGCTCAACTTGGAACGACTACAAATACATATTTTTAATTTTAATTTTAACAAGCCTAAAACCTTGTATAAAGACTGTTGACATCTACTGGAAGCCATAGGAACTGCAATCTGGGAGGCGGAAATTAGATTTTTCAATAGCATTGCATTGGAAGTCATTCTGAGCTCCAAAAAAATATTCCCGGGTGGATTCTCCTCGGGTTTTCGCCTGCTATATCAATTATGTTATACTCACAGACATTATTTTAACAGTTTTATAAACTTCAGCGTGTTTTCTATCCAATTCTACCAATTATATACATATCCTAGCTTCTGGGCCTGAGTAACACGCAGTTTACTTTGGGCACGTAAGACAGGCAGCAATTCTGGAAACTAGCCTTACTCGCAGAGAGGTTAAAATAAAACCGCAATGAGAGAGAGAATGGCTGCTATGTGGCATTAACCTGAGATGTTCTGGCTTCAATAGGAATATATGAAACAATTGTTTCCAATAATCCATGTGGTCCTGTATGGCTCAGTTGGTAGAGCATGGCATGTGGGTTCGATTTCCGCGGCCACCCGTAGGTAAAATGTAAGTCGCTTTGGATAAGATCTGTCACATGGAATGACGCTTGAAAGACGAAACAGGTATGGGGAGTAAAACATTTCATAAATAACGGACATGAAACAAGACAGGAATAGCGTCAGCATACAAGAAAATAAAGACAAAAAACAAAAAACAATCAGAGCAGGAGCAGACGTGACAAAAATCGTCTGCTAAACGGCATATATTATTATTATATACAGTTGGAAGTTTACGTACAATTAGGTTGGAGTCATTAAAACTCATTGTTCAACCACTCCACAAATTTCTTGTTAACAAGCTATAGTTTTGGCAAGTCGGTTAGGACATCTACTTTGTGCATTACACAAGTCATTTTTCCAACAATTGTTTACAGACAGATTATTTCACTTATAATTCACTGTATCACAAATCCAGTGGGTCAGAAGTTTACATACACTGAGTTGACTGTGCCTTTAAACAGCTTGGAAAATTCCAGAAAAGGTTGTCATGGCTAATTGACCTAATTTGAGTCAATTGAAGGTGTACCTGTGGATGTATTTCAAGGCCTACCTTCAACTCAGTGCCTCTTTGCTTGACATCATGGGAAAATCAAAAGAAATCAGCCAAGACCTCAGAAAACCTGAAAGGCCGCTCAGCAAGGAAGAACACACTGCTCCAAAACCGCCATAAAAAAGCCAGACTACGGTTTGCAACTGCACATTGGGACAAAGATTGTACTTTCTGGATAAATGTCCTCTGGTCTGATGAAACAAAAATAGAACTGTTTGGCCATAATGACCATTGTTATGTTTGGAGGAAAAGGGGGGAAGCTTGCAAGCCAAGGAACACCATCCCAACCGTGACGCACGGGGGTGGCAGCATCGTGTTGTGGGGGTGCTTTGCTGCAGGAGTGACAGGTGCACTACACAAAATAGATGTCATCATGAGGGAGGAAAATTATGGGGATTAATTGAAGCAACATCTCAAGACATCAGTCAGATAGTTAAAGCTTGGTCGCAAATGGGTCTTCCAATTGGACAATGACCCCAAGCATACTTCCAAAGTTGAGGCAAAATGGCTTCAGGACAACAAAGTCAAGGTATTGGAGTGGCCATCACAAAGCCCTGACCTCAATCCTTTAGAAAATTTGTGGGCTGAACTGAAAAAGTGTGTGCGAGTAAGGAGGCCTACAAACCTGACTCAGTTACACCAGCTCTGTCAGGAGGAATGGGCCAAAATTCACCCAACTTATTGTGGGAAGCTTGTGGAAGGCTTCCCAAAACCTTTGACCCAAGCTAAACAATGTAAAGCAATGCTACTAAATTCTATTTGAGTGTATGTACACTTCTGACCCACTGAGAATGTGATGAAAGAAATAAAAGCTGAAAGAAATCATTATCTCTTCTATTATTCTGACATTTCACATTCTTAAAATAAAGTGGTGATCCTAACTGACCTAAGACAGGTCATTTTTACTAGGATTAAATGTCAGGAATTGTGAAAAACTGAGTTTGAATGTATTTGGCTAAGGTGTATGTAAACATTCGACATCAACTGTATTATCCAGAACCCGACGAGTCAATTATCAGAATAAAAGTTTCTGCTATGCAGCATTAAGCGAACAATTGGGAAGTTGGTTACAAAAACAACTTTGAACTCAGCATGGCTCAGCATATTTCAAATGTTTTCAAAATATTTTCACATATTTTCCTAAATGTGTGTTCATGATATACACTGGTATCATTTGTGTGCTTCTGCTCATACCCAACCTGCTCTTTGAGGCCAACTCAGTCATTTGTTACACCTAAAGCTTATTCCTGAAGTTGTGAATTTGTCCCAGATTCCCAGGGCTCTGTTGGACAATGGAGTGCATTAATTTTTACCCAGTAATACGGCTGTGTACTGTACTGAGCTGAATGTTACCCAGTAATACGGCTGTGTACTGAGCTGAATGTTACCCAGTACAGCTGTGTACTGAGCTGAGCTGACATTTAAGTAGTAGAACAGCATGTAATATTGTGATCATTATTGACCACTGACCTCATTGTGTTTTCTCCCAGGTGTTCCAGACAGGAGACCTGTGAGAAGTGGGCCGAGCCACAGCATTTCAACACAGAGCTAGATCACTGTGTGGCCATTAGTGTCACACCTAACAACATATCTGTGACCTCTACGTCCACTCAGGTAATTACAGGCTGTAAAAAAAAAACTGTGTTCACACCAGAGAAAAACACGACGGTAGCTTATCACTGCATGGTGCTAGCTAATCACAACACTATTTAATCACAACACAATGCTATTTAATCACAACATGACACTAGCTAATCACAACACGATGCTATTTAATCACAACATGACACTAGCTAATCACAACACTATTTAATCACAACACAATGCTATTTAATCACAACATGACACTAACTAATCACAACACTATTTAATCACAACACAATGCTATTTAATCACAACATGACACTAGCTAATCACAACACAATGCTATTTAATCACAACATGACACTAGCTAATCACAACACGATGCTATTTAATCACAACATGACACTAGCTAATCACAACACGATGCTATTTAATCACAACATGACACTAGCTAATCACAACACTATTTAATCACAACACAATGCTATTTAACCACAACATGACACTAGCTAATCACAACACTATTTAATCACAACACAATGCTATTTAATCACAACATGACACTAGCTAATCACAACACAATGCTATTTAATCACAACATGACACTAGCTAATCACAACACGATGCTATTTAATCACAACATGACACTAGCTAATCACAACACTATTTAATCACAACACAATGCTATTTAACCACAACATGACACTAGCTAATCACAACACTATTTAATCACAACACAATGCTATTTAATCACAACATGACACTAGCTAATCACAACACAATGCTATTTAATCACAACATGACACTAGCTAATCACAACACAATGCTATTTAATCACAACATGACACTAGCTAATCACAACACTATTTAATCACAACACAATGCTATTTAATCACAACATGACACTAGCTAATCACAACACAATGCTATTTAATCACAACATGACACTAGCTAATCACAACACGATGCTATTTAATCACAACATGACACTAGCTAATCACAACACGATGCTATTTAATCACAACATGACACTAGCTAATCACAACACTATTTAATCACAACACAATGCTATTTAACCACAACATGACACTAGCTAATCACAACACTATTTAATCACAACACAATGCTATTTAATCACAACATGACACTAGCTAATCACAACACAATGCTATTTAATCACAACATGACACTAGCTAATCACAACACGATGCTATTTAATCACAACATGACACTAGCTAATCACAACACTATTTAATCACAACACAATGCTATTTAACCACAACATGACACTAGCTAATCACAACACTATTTAATCACAACACAATGCTATTTAATCACAACATGACACTAGCTAATCACAACACAATGCTATTTAATCACAACATGACACTAGCTAATCACAACACAATGCTATTTAATCACAACATGACACTAGTTAATCACAACACTATTTAATCACAACACAATGCTATTTAATCACAACATGACACTAGCTAATCACAACACGATGCTATTTAATCACAACATGACACTAGCTAATCACAACACGATGCTATTTAATCACAACATGACACTAGCTAATCACAACACGATGCTATTTAATTACAACATGACACTAGCTAATCACAACACGATGCTATTTAATCACAACATGACACTAGCTAATCACAACACTATTTAATCACAACACAATGCTATTTAATCACAACATGACACTAGCTAATCACGACACTTGCTAATCACAACACGATACTTACTAATCACAACACGATGCTCCCTAATCACTATGCTAGCTAATCACAACATGACACAAACTAATCACAACACAAAGCTAGCTAATCACAACACGATGCTAACTAATCACAACACGAAGCTAGCTAATCACAACACAAAGCTAGCTAATCACAACACGATGCTAACTAATCACAACACGATGCTAACTAATCACAACACAAAGCTAGCTAATCACAACACGATGCTAACTAATCACAACACGATGCTAGCTAATCACGACATGACCAATATGGAGCTGGCTTATTATTAACCTGTCATTGCAGATTTCTGGTTTAGGATACGCAGCGGGATGACTCCAACTGTCAAATAATATACTGCCTCTCTCTCCCTCCCTCTCTCTCTCCCTTTCTCTTCCTCCCTCTCTCTCCCTCCCTCCCTTTCTCGCTCTCTCTCCCTCCCTCTCGCTCTCCCTTTATCTCTCTCCCCCTCTCTCTCTCTCTCCCTCTCGCTCTCCCTTTATCTCCCTCCCTCTCCCCCCACCCTCTCTCTCTCTCTCCCCCTCTCTCTCTATCTCACCCTCCCTCTTCCTCTCTCTCACCTTTCCCCCCTCTCCTCCCTCCAGCTGAGTGTGAGAGTGGTCAACGTGCCCAGCCTGTCAGCCGGGGTGACATGTGTGTTTGAGGAGCTGACAGAGAGCCCAGGGGAGGTACTGGCCAAGGGGCAGGTCCTCTGTATGTCCCCCTCCCTCAGAGATGTCCCCTCCCTCACACAGGGATACGGTAAGGCTTCTATCAGAAACTAATATAAATCTAGTACACATCCAAATGTTATAAAACAATGTGCTAGCTATTGAGTGATAATATGTTTCTATTTTCTGATGATCATATTTATCACCATGTGTGAAATTAACTCTATCGCTCCATACAGCTTTGTGGGTTGTATTATGTCAACTAGTGGTGACGACAGCTGCACTGTGTCTGAAGTACACCAGGTTTTAGTTGTTCGGAGCCATGTGAACATGGGCCTTAATGTGTTTTCAAAAAATTATGAAAAACAACTGAATGCTCTTACCGGATGGACTGATGGATGGGAACCTGAAAAGTGCAGTAGCTCATTTTTTGTTCCATTAGTAGCAGTTATTGAAAGTCCACTGGAAATGTTTTGCCAATTATCTTGAAGTCAAGCCTACAGGTATAATTGGACTAGCAGCAGAGATGTGGCCTGTTTGTAGGGTTCTGTTTTGGACTATAAGTGCACTTCTCTTGCTAATGGAAATGGTAGATAAAAGACAGGAGCAATCAGACATTTTTATCAACATCTACATTATTGAATTAGACAGAAGAACATTATTTTTCTGGGGTATAGCACCTGGAATGGGACTGATAATGGTTTCAGAGCCTCTAGGCTGTCTGGTTTACTGTGGGTCTTCTCTTTATTCCAGGGGACAAGAGAGTGCTAAAGCTTTCCCTGAAGTCCAAGGAGACAGGGCACAAATTCATCACCACTGACTTCATCTACTACAACTGCAGCGTGCTCCAGTCGTAAGTATCTATCTACCATGATCTCTCATCTCTCTGAGGACGAGAGGAAACACAGAGGAGCTTTCAGTGAAGTAACATATTGATTGGTTCTGTCCGTCACTTGAAATTCTTTGATGAGTTCTACCGGGCTGTGTAGCCACCTCAGTGTAGAAGAGAGGCTTGACAGATAACAGGTGCCCTATGTTTGGAACGTGGATGTAGTCATGCGTTTGCTCCTTGTCAAGTTGTTTAAATGATGCTATGAAAATAGATGGCATAAAGTCATGTTTATTGTCAATATTTTTCAATGAATTTCAGAAACCGGTACAGAGACATGGACAGGTAGAAGGGACAGAGAAATGGACAGGTAGAAGAGACAGAGAAATGGACAGGTAGAAGGGACAGAGAAATGGACAGGTACTAGGGACAGAGAAATGGACAGGTACTAGGGACAGAGACATGGACAGGTAGAAGGGACAGAGAAATGGACAGGTACACGAGACAGAGAAATGGACAGGTAGAAGGGACATAGAAATGGACAGGAAGAAGGGACAGAGAAATGGAAGGTACTGGGGACAGAGAAATACAACAACAAACCTAATGAGAAATGGTAATCATGCAGTGTACACGTCTAGTGATCAGTGGTGTAAAGTACTTAAGTAAAAATACTTGAAAGTACTGCTTAAGTAGTTTTGGGGGGTATCTGTACTTTACTACATTCGAAAAGAAAATGATGTACTTTTTACTCCATACATTTCCCTGATACCCAAAAGTACTCGTTACATTTTGAATGCTTAGCAGGACAATTAATGGTCTAATTCACACACTTATCACGAGAACATCCCTGGTCATCCCTACAGCCTCTGATCTGGTGGACTCACTAAACAGAGAACATCCCTGGTCATCCCTACAGCCTCTGATCTGGTGGACTCACTAAACAGAGAACATCCCTGGTCATCCCTACTGCCTCTGATCTGGTGGACTCACTAAACAGAGAACATCCCTGGTCATAACTACAGCCTCTGATCTGGTGGACTCACTAAACAGAGAACATCCCTGGTCATAACTACAGCCTCTGATCTGGTGGGCTCAATGTTTTTATTTAAAAAAAAAAAAATATTGCGACCTGGCCAAGATAAAACAAAGCAGTGTGACAAAAACAACAACACAGAGTTACACATGGGATAACAAATGTACAGTCAATAACACAATATAAATATCTATATACAGTGGGTGCAAATGTAGTAAGATTAGGGAGGTAAGGCAATAAATAGGCCATAGTGGTGAAATAATTACAATTTTGGTGCACCCATGACCAGCTCGAAACCAGATTGCATAGCGGACAAGGTACGGTGGGATTTGAAGTGGTCGGTGATTTGTTTGTTAGCTTGGCTTTCGAAGACAGGGCAGGATGGATATAGGTCTATAACAGTTTGGGTCTAGAGTGTCTCCCCCTTTGAAGAGGGGGATGACCGAGGCAGCTTTCCAATCTTTAGGGATCTCAGACTATACGAAAGAGAGGTTGAACAGGCTAGTAATAGGGGTTGCAACATTTGCGGCTGATCATTTTATAAAGAGAGCATCCAGATTGTCTAGCCCTTCTGATTTGTAGGGGTCTAGATTTTGCCGCTCTTTCAGAACATCAGCTACCTGGATTTGGGTGATGGAGAAGCTTATTGAAATTTTGGGTGAAGGAGAATGCTTATTGAAATGATCGATTATCGTGGATTTATCAGTGGTGACAGTGTTTCCTAGCCTCAGTGCAGCGGGCAGCTGGGAGGAGGTGCTCTTATTCTCCATGGACTTTACAGTGTCCTGAAACTTTTTACAATTTGTGCTACAGGATGCAAATTTTTGTTTGAAAAAGCTAGCCTTTGCTTTCCTAACTGACTGTGTATATTTGTTCCTAACTTCCCTGAAAAGTTGCATATCGCGGGGGATATTCAATGCTAATGCAGTACTCCACAGAATGTTTTTGTGCTGGTCAAGGGCAGTCAAGTCTGGAGTGAACCAAGGGCTATATCTGTTCTTAGTTCTACATTTTTTGAATGGGGCATGCTTATTTAAGATGGTGAGGAAAGCACTTTTAAAGAATAACCAGGCATCTTCTAGTGGCGTGGTGAGGTCAATATCCTTCCAGGATACCCGGGCCAGGTCGATTAGAAAGGTCTGCTTGCTAAAGTGTTTTAGGGAGCGTTTGACAGTGATGAGGGGTGGTTGTTTGACCGCAGACCCATTACTGATGCAGGCAATGAGGCAGTGATCACTGAGACCCTGGTTGAAGACAGCAGAGGTGTTTTTAGTTGGTCAGGATGATATCTATGAGGGTGCCTGTGTTTACGGATTTGGGGTTGTACCTGGTAGGTTCCTTGATAATTTGTGTGAGATTGATAGCATCTACCTTAGATTGTAGGACGCCCAGGGTGTTAAGAATATCCCAGTTTACGTCAGCTAACAGTACGAACTCTGAAGATAAATGGGGGGCAATCAATTCACATATGGTGTCCAGGGCACAGCTGGGGGCTGGGGGGGGTCTATACCAAGCGGCTTCAGTGAGAGACTTATTTCTGGAAAGGTGGCTTTTTAAAAGTAGAAGCTTGAATTGTTTGGGTACAGACCTGGATATCATGACATATCTCTGCAGTATATTGCGACTCTGCCCCCTTTGGCAGTTCTATCTTAGTGGAAAATGTTGTAGTTGGGGATGGAAATTTCAGGATTTTTGGTGGCCTTCCTAAGCCAGCTTTCAGACATGGCTAGGACATCAGAGTTGGCGGAGTGTGCTAAGGCAGGGAATAAAACCAATTTAGGGAGGAGGTTTCTGATGTTAACAAACCAAGGCTTTTACGGTTACAGAAGTCAACAAATGACAACGCCTGGGGAATAGGTGTGATACTGGGGACTACAGGGCCTGGGTTAACCTCTACATCACCAGAGGAGGAGTAGGATAAGGGTGCGGCTAAAGGCTATAGTGCGTTGGGAACAGAGAATAAAAGGAGCAGATTTCTGGGTGTGGTAGAATAGATTCAGGGCATAATGTACAGACAAGGGTATGGTAGGATGTGAGTACAGTGGAGGTAAACCTAGGCGTTGAGTGACGGTGAGAGAGGTTTCGTCTCTGGTGGCACCGGTTAAGCCAGGTGAGGTCTCTGCGTGTGTGGGTGGTGGGACAAAAGAGCTATCTAAGGCAAGGTGAGTGGGACTGAGGGCTCTACAGTGAAATAAAACAATAAGAACTAGCCGAGACAGCAGTAGACAAGGCATATTGACAGAGAGAGGCATAAAGCAGTCACAGGTGTTGAATGGGAGAGCTAAGACAACAACGGGTAAATGGCGATGAATTGGCCGAGCGGGTCAGTTAGTTACACGCAGGACCTGAGTTCGAGGCTGGGGCCGACAGATAAACAAAATGAGGTACCGTGTTATTGAAATAGTCCAGGGGGCATCAGCTGTTTAGCCGAGTGACCATAGGATCCAAAGAACAGCCATAGTCAGTGAGTCAAGTAGCCGTTCAGTAGTCAGTACTACGCTAGGCGAGCAGAAGACACAGCATTTAGAAAGCTAGCGGGCCGGGGCAAGAAGATGGGTCTTGGGGGACCTCGCAATGGAACAGCCTGTTGAGACCACATCGTGCGATTACGTCAACAGACGAGTCGTGATGGATCGGCGGGGCTCATGTCGACAATGAAGGGTCCAGGCCAATTGGCAAAAGAGGTATTGTAACCCTAGAATTAGATGGTACAGTGCCTTGCGAAAGTATTCGGCCCCCTTGAACTTTGCGACCTTTTGCCAGATTTCAGGCTTCAAACATAAAGATATAAAACTGTATTTTTTTGTGAAGAATCAACAACAAGTGGGACACAATCATGAAGTGGAACGACATTTATTGGATATTTCAAACTTTTTTAACAAATCAAAAACTGAAAAATTATTCAGCCCCCTTAAGTTAATACTTTGTAGCGCCACCTTTTGCTGCGATTACAGCTGTAAGTCGCTTGGGGTATGTCTCTATCAGTTTTGCACATCGAGAGACTGACATTTTTTCCCATTCCTCCTTGCAAAACAGCTCGAGCTCAGTGAGGTTGGATGGAGAGCATTTGTGAACAGCAGTTTTCAGTTCTTTCCACAGATTCTCGATTGGATTCAGGTCTGGACTTTGACTTGGCCATTCTAACACCTGGATATGTTTATTTTTGAACCATTCCATTGTAGATTTTGCTTTATGTTTTGGATCATTGTCTTGTTGGAAGACAAATCTCTGTCCCAGTCTCAGGTCTTTTGCAGACTCCCTCAGGTTTTCTTCCAGAATGGTCCTGTATTTGGCTCCATCCATCTTCCCATCAATTTTAACCATCTTCCCTGTCCCTGCTGAAAAAAAGCAGGCCCAAACCATGATGCTGCCACCACCATGTTTGACAGTGGGGACGATGTGTTCAGGGTGATGAGCTGTGTTGCTTTTACGCCAAACATAACATTTTGCATTGTTGCCAAAAAGTTCAATTTTGGTTTCATCTGACCAGAGTACCTTCTTCCACATGTTTGGTGTGTCTCCCAGGTGGCTTGTGGCAAACTTTAAATGACACTTTTTATGGATATCTTTAAGAAATGGCTTTCTTCTTGCCACTCTTCCATAAAGGCCAGATTTGTGCAATATACGACTGATTGTTGTCCTATGGACAGAGTCTCCCACCTCAGCTGTAGATCTCTGCAGTTCATCCAGAGTGATCATGGGCCTCTTGGCTGCATCTCTGATCAGTCTTCTCCTTGTATGAGCTGAAAGTTTAGAGGGACGGCCAGGTCTTGGTAGATTTGCAGTGGTCTGATACTCCTTCCATTTCAATATTATCGCTTGCACAGTGCTCCTTGGGATGTTTAAAGCTTGGGAAATCTTTTTGTATCCAAATCCGGCTTTAAACTTCTTCACAACAGTATCTCGGACCTGCCTGGTGTGTTCCTTGTTCTTCATGATGCTCTCTGCGCTTTTAACGGACCTCTGAGACTATCACAGTGCAGGTGCATTTATACGGAGACTTGATTACACACAGGTGGATTGTATTTATCATCATTAGTCATTTAGGTCAACATTGGATCATTCAGAGATCCTCACTGAACTTCTGGAGAGAGTTTGCTGCACTGAAAGTAAAGGGGCTGAATAATTTTGCACGCCCAATTTTTCAGTTTTTGATTTGTTAAAAAAGTTTGAAATATCCAATAAATGTCGTTCCACTTCATGATTGTGTCCCACTTGTTGTTGATTCTTCACAAAAAAATACAGTTTTATATCTTTATGTTTGAAGCCTGAAATGTGGCAAAAGGACGCAAAGTTCAAGGGGGCCGAATACTTTCGCAAGGCACTGTATATGGGCCTAGCTCAGGCTAATTGGTGCTTGCTTCGGACAGAGGTGTTAGCTGACAGTAGCCATTCGGTAGCAGCTAGCTAGCTGCAATGACCCGGTGTAATGATCCAGAGTGGCAGGAATCCGGTGATGTGGTAGAGAGAAGCAGTCCGATATACTCTGTGTTGATATCGCGCTGTGAAGACTGGCATGTATTGTCCGAGCAAAAGCTGGCGGTGTCCGAGCTAAAAGTGAAGACCGCTAGCCGTGGCTAACAAAGACTAGTAGCTAGTTAGCTGGCTAGCTCCTGACAGAGGTTCCAGTTATATGGAATAGAAATTGCAGATCCGTACCACATTGGGTGGGGGGGTTGCAGGAAGGTATATTTAGTTCGTAGATAGAAAGTGAGATTAAAATGTATACGAGCGGAAAAAAACGTCTATTTAGACGGGATAAGACACGGGATAAGACAAAGACAAACACAACACACGTCCGACTGCTACACCATCTTGGAATCATCACTAAAAACATGCTTCGTTTGCAAATGATGTCTGAGTGTTGGAGCGTGCCCCTGGCTATCAGTAAAAATACATTTAAAAAAGGGTGCAGTCTGGTTTTCTTAATATAAGGAATTTGAAATTATTTATACTTTTGATACTTAAGTATATTTTAGCAATAACATTTACTTTTGATACTTAAGTTTATTTAAAACCAAATACTTTGACTTTTACTCAAGTAAGGATTTTACTGGGTGACTTTCACTTTTTTCATTTTCTATTAAGGTATCTTTACTTTTACTCAAATATGACAATTGGGTACTTTTTCCACCACTGCTAGTGACACTGCTATGTCCTCTTCCACTTTCCATGTTACCCATCATACGACCACTGGACACAGGACCAGATAACATCCAGGACAGGCTGGCCAGATGTTGCTAGCTAATATGATTTGAGAAGGCCCGGGTCTGTAACAGTAGCAGCAGCAGGCTCATGCAGGGTAGGGCCAGGTAGGGCAGGGTAGGGCCAGGTAGGGCAGGGCCAGGTAGGGCAGGGTAGGGTCCAGGCAGGGTAGGGTCCAGGCAGGGTAGGGTCCAGGCAGGGTAGGGCCAGGTAGGGTAGGGTAGGGTCCAGGCAGGGTAGGGCCAGGTAGGGTAGGGCCAGGTAGGGCAGGGTAGGGGCCAGGCAGGGTAGGGTCCAGGCAGGGTAGGGCCAGGTAGGGCAGGGTAGGGCCAGGTAGGGCAGGGTAGGGGCCAGGCAGCGTAGGGTCCAGGCAGGGTAGGGGGCAGGCAGGGTAGGGGCCAGGCAGGGTAGGGCAGGGGGCAGGGTAGGGGCCAGGCAGCGTAGGGTCCAGGCAGGGTAGGGGGCAGGCAGGGTAGGGGCCAGGCAGGCTAGGGCCAGGCAGGCTAGGGCCAGGCAGGGCAGGGCAGGGTAGTGCAGGTCCAGGCAGACATCCAGACCACAGCTTTGCTGAGGCAGAACAATGGGACTGCATCTCTCCGAGGATCAGTCAGAGCCCCTTGCTCAGAGCCTCTCACTGGCTTCAGCTTCAGCACGGAGCTCCATGCCAAGGTCTCGTCTTTCTTCTGTTCTGTTTGTGGAGCAACGGCGTTTTACTGGCATATGTGCACATTTGCACTTCAGCACTGAGTCGATGGCGTGGGTGTGAGAGGTTTTTTTTCTCAACATGGAGGAGTGTATGACATGGAGTATCATTCTGTATATTGTGTATATTGCCATTGTTTTTAAATTAGCATGACGCCTCACAGTTTAAGATGAAGACGTTAACACAGAAAAAGCAAAGACATATCAGTGGTCTGGCAACTTCACTCTTCATCACATCCAAACATGCTAAAAATAATTTGTTTGCAGCTAAATGAATGGGTGTTTATGTCAGAGAATAACATGTCCTTGTCGGCTGACAGAATGCATACACAACAATGAATTCTCTAGTGTAAGGAAGCAGGGCAACATAATCCATGCAGGGCTCGCCAGTTGCCATAGCAACCTAGCAGAGGCCTACCTTGCCAGAGCGGTCTGCCTGAAGCCTATGCCAGATTTCCTCTTTTCACAAAGGCCCTGTGGGACCATTTAGCCCTTGAATTGTTTCCCCCTCTGGTGTTTGCTGGCGGACAGCGCTCACTCACCCCAGCCCTGCTACGTTGGCACCCATTTTCTTCTCAAAACAATTCTTTAGCAACCCAGCCGTAAGAGCTGCTTCCCGTCTCCTGGAATAATGACCACCTGTGAATGGGAAGGACGTTAGCTCTGAAACTATGGTCTGACTGATTATACACTTTTACCAAATCACCCCCTGGCATTTTAGGCATGTCAGAACAAAGGCAATTTTTTATAAGACATTATGAAATCTCTGGGATACCTTTTGAATCTTTCTCATGTCTCCCCAGCAACACCTCCCAGTTCTCCCCTTCCTGTCTTCATTATTTACCTGATTCTCCAAAGGCATTCACATTTGGTAGAAACCCAGTCAGATCTACACATTTCGTCACTCAGAAACAAGCTCCTCCTCTTAACTAGCCAACGTTAACACTAGTTTCCGCATACAGCAGTCCAATAGGCTACTGAGTCCACTTCCAAGCAATGATGTTAGTAAGGAAACTCCCTTCATTAGTGGTTCAGGTTTTGGCTGTTCTGTGTTTCTCAGGCTTCACTGAAATTAGACCAAAGTGAATTGATGGAGTTTTTACCCCCGATGCAGCATATTGCATATCTCAGCAAGACATGCTGATCTACACATATTATCTACAGCAGATCTCGTCCTCCTGCAGTGGAAGACAGCACTGTACCATGCAGCCTTACAGCCGGCGATACTCATAGCTCTCTTATTGAAGCAGGCCTTAACATTCCCTTTCCATAAGGTGTACTGACTCTACTGATAGCTACTTTATTGAGGAAAAATGTACTTTCTATGCCTGTGATATGTGGTTAAGATGAATGTGCTCACTGTAAATCACTGTGGATAAGAGAGTCTACTAAATGACTAAAATGTCAAATATAAAATGTGTACTATATGTCTGGAGCAGGCGTTGTAAATCTCCATGAATACACTGACTCAAAACATCGTATTAACATGGCCAACGTATAGCCAGCCTGCCGGATTAAAAATGCTTTGGTATTATTTTCCAGGTGTATGTGTGGCTTGCCTCTGAAATGCTTTGGTATTATTTTCCAGGTGTATATGTGGCTTGCCTCTGAAATGCTTTTTGTTATTCCCCCACCAACAGGGAGGCAGCAGCTCGGCATTCTGCTGTCAGAGATTATACAGTGCAGTGTAGCATAGGAGTGAGTATGAGCAGACTGCTGAGACCCTCCAAAGGGGATTTGAACCCCCAGGGGAAGGATATGATTAGTATAGGACAAAGTACAGGTTCCTCACGCTGTTCAGAATGCAAAAAGGCTTCAGAGAGGAGGGGTGGAGGGGTGACGGGGTGAGGGGAATGCAGACAGGGTCAGAATGAGAGTGGAACGAGGGTTGAAGGAAAATCGCCTGTTATTCTGTCGTCCTCCAATGTGTTGAGAGTCTGACCTCAGCCTGTGCTGCTTATCGTTGATGGTTAGACAGTGTCTGTCGTCTATTGATGGTTAGACAGTGTCTGTAGTTGATGGTTAGACAGTGTCTGTCGTCTGTTGATGGTTAGACAGTGTCTGTCGTCTATTGATGGTTAGACAGTGTCTGTAGTCTATTGATGGTTAGACAGTGTCAGTAGTTGATGGTTAGACAGTGTCTGTCGTCTGTTGATGGTTAGACAGTGTCAGTAGTTGATGGTTAGACAGTGTCTGTCGTCTATTGATGGTTAGACAGTGTCAGTAGTTGATGGTTAGACAGTGTCTGTCGTCTGTTGATGGTTAGACAGTGTCAGTAGTTGATAGTTAGACAGTGTCTGTCGTCTGTTGATGGTTAGACAGTGTCAGTAGTTGATGGTTAAACAGTGTCTGTAGTTGATGGTTAGACAGGGTCTGTAGTTGATGGTTAGACAGTGTCAGTAGTTGATGGTTAGACAGTGTCTGTAGTTGATGGTTAGAAAGTGTCTGTAGTTGATGGTTAGGCCGTGTCAGTAGTTGATGGTTAGACAGTGTCTGTAGTTGATGGTTAGACAGTGTCTGTCGTCTGTTGATGGTTAAACAGTGTCTGTAGTTGATGGTTAGACAGTGTCTGTCGTCTGTTGATGGTTAGGCAGTGTCTGTCGTCTATTGATGGTTAGACAGTGTCTGTCGTCTATTGATGGTTAGACAGTGTCAGTAGTTGATGGTTAGACAGTGTCTGTCGTCTGTTGATGGTTAGACAGTGTCAGTAGTTGATGGTTAGACAGTGTCTGTCGTCTATTGATGGTTAGACAGTGTCAGTAGTTGATGGTTAGTCTGTCGTCTGTTGATGGTTAGACAGTGTCAGTAGTTGATGGTTAGACAGTGTCTGTCGTCTGTTGATGGTTAGACAGTGTCAGTAGTTGATGGTTAAACAGTGTCTGTAGTTGATGGTTAGACAGGGTCTGTAGTTGATGGTTAGACAGTGTCAGTAGTTGATGGTTAGACAGTGTCTGTAGTTGATGGTTAGACAGTGTCTGTAGTTGATGGTTAGACCGTGTCAGTAGTTGATGGTTAGACAGTGTCTGTAGTTGATGGTTAGACAGTGTCTGTCGTCTGTTGATGGTTAAACAGTGTCTGTAGTTGATGGTTAGACAGTGTCAGTAGTTGATGGTTAGACAGTGTCTGTTGTCTATTGTTGATGGTTAGACAGTGTAAGTAGTTGATGGTTAAACAGTGTCTGTAGTTGATGGTTAGACAGGGTCAGTGGTTGATGGTTAGACAGGGTCAGTAGTTGATGGTTAGACAGTGTCAGTAGTTGATGGTTAGACAGGGTCAGTAGTTGTTGGTTAGACAGAGTCTGTCATCTATTGATGGTTAGACAGTGTCTGTCGTCTATTGATGGTTAGACAGTGTCAGTAGTTGATGGTTAGACCGGGTCAGTAGTTGATGGTTAGACAGTGTCAGTAGTTGATGGTTAAACAGTGTCTGTCATCTATTGATGGTTAGACAGTGTCTGTCGTCTATTGTTGATGGTTAGACAGTGTCAGTAGTTGATGGTTAGACCGGGTCAGTAGTTGACAGTGTCAGTGGTTGATGGTTAGACAGGGTCAGTAGTTGACAGTGTCAGTGGTTGATGGTTAGACAGGGTCAGTAGTTGACAGTGTCAGTGGTTGATGGTTAGACAGGGTCAGTAGTTGATGGTTGGTTGATAGTTAGACATGGTCAGTGGTTGATGGTTAGACTGTCAGTAGTTGATGGTTAGACTGTCAGTAGTTGATGGTTAGATGGGGTCAGTAGTTGATGGTTAGACTGTCAGTAGTTGATGGTTAGACTGTCAGTAGTTGATGGTTAGACAGTGTCAGTAGTTGATGGTTAGACTGTGTCAGTAGTTGATGGTTAGACTGTCAGTAGTTGATGGTTAGACAGTGTCAGTAGTTGATGGTTAGACTGTCAGTAGTTGATAGTTAGACAGTGTCAGTAGTTGATGGTTAGACATGGTCAGTGGTTGATGGTTAGACTGTCAGTAGTTGATGGTTAGACAGTGTCAGTAGTTGATGGTTAGACAGTGTCAGTAGTTGATGGTTAGACGGGGTCAGTAGTTGATGGTTAGACGGGGTCAGTAGTTGATGGTTAGACAGTGTCAGTCATCACAGGTGTTTCATGCTCCTTAGATGCATTTTCTCATCAGAATCATAATTTTGATTGCAGCTGAAACAGCATTTTAGGGCTCTAATGAATTGCTCATTTCTAATTGAAAGTCAGCTAGAAGATGATGCTGACCTTGCCCATTGTTCCTGCAGGCTTACCAGCCTGTTTCTGCTTCGAGGCAGCAGAGGTTGATGACATATTGGATCCCTTTTGGGCTGTTCAGAACCAGGCTCAGGAGTGACTGGGGGTGGTTAGACAGTGTCAGTAGTTGATGGTTAGACAGTGTCTGTCGTCTATTGATGGTTAGACAGTGTCAGTAGTTGATGGTTAGACAGTGTCTGTCGTCTGTTGATGGTTAGACAGTGTCAGTAGTTGATGGTTAGACAGTGTCTGTCGTCTGTTGATGGTTAGACAGTGTCAGTAGTTGATAGTTAGACAGTGTCTGTCGTCTGTTGATGGTTAGACAGTGTCAGTAGTTGATGGTTAAACAGTGTCTGTAGTTGATGGTTAGACAGGGTCTGTAGTTGATGGTTAGACAGTGTCAGTAGTTGATGGTTAGACAGTGTCTGTAGTTGATAGTTAGACAGTGTCTGTAGTTGATGGTTAGACCATGTCAGTAGTTGATGGTTAGACAGTGTCTGTAGTTGATGGTTAGACAGTGTCTGTCGTCTGTTGATGGTTAAACAGTGTCTGTAGTTGATGGTTAGACAGTGTCAGTAGTTGATGGTTAGACAGTGTCTGTTGTCTATTGTTGATGGTTAGACAGTGTAAGTAGTTGATGGTTAAACAGTGTCTGTAGTTGATGGTTAGACAGGGTCAGTGGTTGATGGTTAGACAGGGTCAGTAGTTGATGGTTAGACAGTGTCAGTAGTTGATGGTTAGACAGGGTCAGTAGTTGTTGGTTAGACAGAGTCTGTCATCTATTGATGGTTAGACAGTGTCTGTCGTCTATTGATGGTTAGACAGTGTCAGTATTTGATGGTTAGACCGGGTCAGTAGTTGATGGTTAGACAGTGTCAGTAGTTGATGGTTAAACAGTGTCTGTCATCTATTGATGGTTAGACAGTGTCTGTCGTCTATTGTTGATGGTTAGACAGTGTCAGTAGTTGATGGTTAGACCGGGTCAGTAGTTGACAGTGTCAGTGGTTGATGGTTAGACAGGGTCAGTAGTTGACAGTGTCAGTGGTTGATGGTTAGACAGGGTCAGTAGTTGACAGTGTCAGTGGTTGATGGTTAGACAGGGTCAGTAGTTGATGGTTGGTTGATAGTTAGACATGGTCAGTGGTTGATGGTTAGACTGTCAGTAGTTGATGGTTAGACTGTCAGTAGTTGATGGTTAGACGGGGTCAGTAGTTGATGGTTAGACTGTCAGTAGTTGATGGTTAGACTGTCAGTAGTTGATGGTTAGACAGTGTCAGTAGTTGATGGTTAGACTGTGTCAGTAGCTGATGGTTAGACTGTCAGTAGTTGATGGTTAGACAGTGTCAGTAGTTGATGGTTAGACTGTCAGTAGTTGATAGTTAGACAGTGTCAGTAGTTGATGGTTAGACATGGTCAGTGGTTGATGGTTAGACTGTCAGTAGTTGATGGTTAGACAGTGTCAGTAGTTGATGGTTAGATAGTGTCAGTAGTTGATGGTTAGACGGGGTCAGTAGTTGATGGTTAGACGGGGTCAGTAGTTGATGGTTAGACAGTGTCAGTAGTTGATGGTTAGACTGTCAGTAGTTGATAGTTAGACAGTGTCAGTAGTTGATGGTTAGACATGGTCAGTGGTTGATGGTTAGACTGTCAGTAGTTGATGGTTAGACAGTGTCAGTAGTTGATGGTTAGACAGTGTCAGTAGTTGATGGTTAGACGGGGTCAGTAGTTGATGGTTAGACGGGGTCAGTAGTTGATGGTTAGACAGTGTCAGTCATCACAGGTGTTTCATGCTCCTTAGATGCATTTTCTCATCAGAATCATAATTTTGATTGCAGCTGAAACAGCATTTTAGGGCTCTAATGAATTGCTCATTTCTAATTGAAAGTCAGCTAGAAGATGATGCTGACCTTGCCCATTGTTCCTGCAGGCTTACCAGCCTGTTTCTGCTTCGAGGCAGCAGAGGTTGATGACATATTGGATCCCTTTTGTCAAAGTCAGGCTGTTTAATCTGAGAGCTCACACTCTCCCCCTTCTCTCCCCAGGTGCACCTCCTGTGTGAGCAGCCCCTTCCCCTGCAACTGGTGTAAATACCGCCACATCTGCACCAACAACCTGGCAGAGTGCTCCTTCCAGGAGGGACGCGTCAGCAGCGTGGAGGTAAGAGACTACACTGCCCACACAGACAATAATGAATAGCTATCTCACAGCAGACTGAACACAGGATGAGGCCGCCAGGGTGACAGGAAGTGTGTCCGTGGAGCTGCCTGCCTGGTTCTGTTATTCACAGGATCTCAGCGATGCGGTCCTTTACAGCCCATGGAGACTCCAACCTGGTCATGACCCCGTGAACCTGGGTCAGGCTGACCCCATCATCTAACACAGCTATCCCATTGTTTTGTGTGTGATTCACTATAGCTGGAACCATTTAGGATACCTAGTCAGTTGCCTAACTGAATGTATCAGAGAGGTGTGGGGGGCTGCCTTAATCAACATCCACGTCTTTGGCACCTGGGGAACAGTGGGTTAACTGCCTTGCTCAGGGGCAGAATGATAGATTTTTACCTTGTCAGCTCGGGATTCGATCCAGCAACCTTCCGGTTACTGGCCCAACATTCTTTCATTGTCTGCACTGTTCAGAAGCCAGCTACTGCTGGGACCCATTTTCTGCACTGTTCAGGAGCCAGCTACTGCTGGGACCCATTGTCTGCAGTGTTCAGGAGCCAGCTCATGCTGGGCCCCATTGTCTGTGGTGTTCAGGAGCCAGCTACTGCTGGGACCCATTTTCTGCAGTGTTCAGGAGCCAGCTACTGCTGGGACCCATTGTCTGCACTGTTCAGGAGCCAGCTACTGCTGGGACCCATTGTCTGCACTGTTCAGGAGCCAGCTACTGCTGGGACCCATTGTCTGCACTGTTCAGGAGCCAGCTACTGCTGGGACCCATTGTCTGCACTGTTCAGGAGCCAGCTACTGCTGGGACCCATTGTCTGCACTGTTCAGGAGCCAGCTACTGCTGGGACCCATTGTCTGCACTGTTCAGGAGCCAGCTACTGCTGGGACCCATTGTCTGCACTGTTCAGGAGCCAGCTACTGCTGGGACCCATTGTCTGCACTGTTCAGGAGCCAGCTACTGCTGGGACCCATTGTCTGCACTGTTCAGGAGCCAGCTACTGCTGGGACCCATTGTCTGCACTGTTCAGGAGCCAGCTACTGCTGGGACCCATTGTCTGCACTGTTCAGGAGCCAGCTACTGCTGGGACCCATTATCTGCACTGTTCAGGAGCCAGCTACTGCTGGGACCCATTGTCTGCACTGTTCAGGAGCCAGCTACTGCTGGGACCCATTGTCTGCACTGTTCAGGAGCTAGCTTCTTGGAGTGGTCTCAAAGTCCCATTCAGTCCTAAACTTGTCATTCTTTGTCATATTGAACTTTTTAAAAGCAAATGTAATTTCCTTTTGTTTATATGCTGGCACTTTAAGATGGGCGAACTTGGTTAACAAGGAGTTTGTGCTATAGTGTTGTATAAGACTTCTCCTTAAAGTGAATAGAACTGGAAACGTGTTCAATCACCATGCAAAATCATTCTGGCTATGGATACGAAGGATATCAACACATTAACACGCCAGAGGATATACTGATTGAACTTGCTCTGCTGGGAGTTTACCTCCATATTTCCATTTTTGAATTCTGCTTTTCCACTAAAATCGTTAATAACACTGACAACTAAAATATTGTGTTATTGTTGTTAGTGTTATGCTGATTAAAAATAATAATAAAAAATGAACCCGAAAGGTTATTCGAGGAACCATTAAAGGGGTTTCTTTGAAGAGCCCTTTTAATGGGGTCTTCAAAGAACTTTTAGAGGTTCTCCCACAGTTTCAATTTGTAGAACCCCTAAAGGATACTCCAGGAATCTAGAGTGCACTGTGTGATTTTTTTTCTTTCCATGGTACCTCACAATATTTGGTCCAGTGTGTTATTTGATGTTTTATATAAAAAATCTTTGTCTGTCTCTGCTCATTCCCCAATGCCTCTGAGAGTGCTAGACCATCCAACTTGGCCAAATGATGGTTTAGTTTAGTGACAGAGAGTGACACCAGAGTAATTGGGCTTACAAAAGCCTGCATCTCATAATGGCTTTGCATCAATCCTACCCTTCTCAGTACACATTGATTACACACTTGACTGGGCCACAGACCAGCTGAGAAGCCCAGGCTCAGACTTTACTGCAGTGGGGGTTTTTCAGCAAGTCATGTTCAGAACCAGGCTCAGGAATGGCTGGGGGTAGGGGAGAGAAGGGCTGTTCAGAACCAGGCTCAGGAGTGACTGGGGCTAGGGGAGAGAAGGGATATTAAGAGAAAAGACAGGGGGGTGGAAACACGTACCCTTCGGCTTTTGGCACATTAGAATTTTACGCTTAACTGAACATCAAAGAGATGCCTTATCTGGCCTTATCAGACAGAGGCAGCCGGCAGCAGGGTGGGCAGGGCCTACCCGTCACAGCCTCGCCCAGACTGCAGCAGCCTGCCCCAGCCTCCCCAAGTCTCCCCCAGCCTGCCCCAGCCTGCCCCAGCCTCCCCCAGCCTGCTCCAGCCTGACCCAGCCTGCCCCAGCCTGCAGCAGCCTGCCCCAGCCTCCCCAGCCTGCTCCAGCCTGACCCAGCCTGCCCCAGCCTCCCCAAGCCTCCCCTGCCTGACCCAGCCTGCCCCAGCATCCCCAAGCCTCCCCAGCCTGCTCCAGCCTCCCCCAGCCTGCCCCAACCTCGCCAGACTCCTTGCCCCAAAGTGCCACAATTGACAATCTCCTTATTTCACCCCGAAAAAAGGAATTACTCAGCGAAAAAGAGTGACTCATGCACTGTTGATACTGGAGGGGGAATATTTTGGAGAAGCAGGCCAGGACACTCTCCTCTTCCTCTGCTCCCACAAAGAAAGAAAGAAAGAAAGAAAGAAAGGTTGATTCACAAAGGAGCACACATATCATGGGAAGATTTTAGAAGTAGGCTTGGACTGGTATGCTGCGATTCAACAAGTTCACTGTCATTTGCTGTTAAGCCAGGGGGAAGAAACCATTTTCATGTGGGCCAGCTGGCTGCCTGAGTTTTTCTTCTTATTCTATTATTCAACTGATAGTGTTTCTGTCCAGTGATCAATGTGTCGATTGTCCAGGTTTGAAGTGTCTCTGTGTCTGTGTGTGTATGCGTGTCTTTCTGTGTGTGTATGCGTGTCTGTCTGTGTGTGTATGCGTGTCTGTCTGTGTGCATATGCGTGTGTGTGTGTGTTCTTTTGCGTGTCTGTCTGTGTGTGTATGCGTGTCTGTCTGTGTGCATATGCGTGTCTGTCTGTGTGCATATGCGTGTGTGTGTGTCTGTCTGTGTGCGTATGTGTGTCTGTCTGTGTTCTTTAGCGTGTCTGTCTGTGTGTGTATGCGTGTCTGTCTGTGTGCATATGCGTGTGTGTCTGTGTGCATATGCGTGTGTGTGTGTGTGTGTGTGTGTGTGTATGCGTGTCTGTCTGTGTGTGTGTGTGTGTGTGTGTGTGTGTGTGTGTGTGTGTGTGTGTGTGTGTGTGTGTGTGTGTGTGTGTGTGTGTGTGTGTGTGTGTGATTGTGTTCAGTGGAGCGTGTCTCATCTGCAGCCCTGTCCTCCAGTGTGCTACCATGGCTGTGTTGGCCCTGGGTTGGCCCTGGGTTGGCCCTGGGTTAGAGAGGTGCTTCAGCGAAACAGTGGGGGCACTCCAAACAGACAGAGAAACACGGGTGTGGGCTGTAGGGAGGAGATGTGTTGCTCCCCTAAGGCACTGGACACGCCAGCCAGCCAGATCCTACTGTATAATCCACAGCACAGTGTCCTTCTTCAGCCCGGGAGTGTGCAGAGAGAGATAGGACTGGATCAGAGCAATAGCTGAGCTCCGTCCAAACTCACCATCCTCCACAAGGCTGCATGGCTCACAGAAAATGAGGAAATGAAAAATGAAAAACAAACACCTTTCCAACTAATCTATTGAAGAAAATTGTTATGATGTTTATATATACCTGTTTAGAATGTTCACGCCCTGAGTAATGTGTTGTCATTTAGATAAACTGGCATCATTAGTCAGTGTATTCAGTGATGTTATGATGACTACTACTGACATTGGATAGATGGTCCCTCATTACTGGTCCTTCACCAGGTTCATTAAGGGTAGGAAAGATCATCTCTGTGGGGATCAATACCAGTTAACTGTTTGGTTTCTGAGAGCGGAATGTTTTGAATCTGGGAAAACTGATATGGGTTTAAATAGATCCAATGTAGATGTGTGCTGCAGAACATTTGGTAGTCCACATCATGCATACATAGTTTTTAAATAGGCTTGAGAGAAAGGTTGGGTTTTTTCTATATGAATTGGTTTGTTAAACCGAGAGATAGCAGCGTTGTTCACGACCAAGGATGCTCTTTTATTCTCAGCCTCGGCTCCTCAATTGAGAGGATCAAAGTAGGAATCGATTTTCCGTATGAGGAGAATCTTCTAGCCCCGCCAGCCAGCCAGCCACAGAGACCAACAGACAGACAGGTACATAGATACTGTGCTGCCTGCTCCGTCTCACATTGTCCCCCCCATTAGGAGTCTCAGTTAATAACGCCATGCAGATATTTAGCCTTAAATGGAGCTCCCCACCAGCTCAGGGGCAATGTCTCACTGAGACTCCTAATACTTAGTGAGATCTCAGAGGCAATGTCTCACTGAGACTCCTAATACTTAGTGAGATCTCAGGGGCAATGTCTCACTGAGACTCCTAATACTTAGTGAGAGCTCAGGGGGCAATGTCTCACTGAGACTCCTAATACTTAGTGAGAGCTCAGGGGGCAATGTCTCACTGAGACTCCTAATACTTAGTGAGATCTCAGGGGCAATGTCTCACTGAGACTCCTAATACTTAGTGAGAGCTCAGGGGGAATGTCTCACTGAGACTCCTAATACTTAGTGAGAGCTCAGGGGGGAATGTCTCACTGAGACTCCTAATACTTAGTGAGATCTCAGGGGCAATGTCTCACTAAGACTCCTAATACTTAGTGAGATCTCAGAGGCAATGTCTCACTAAGACTCCTAATACTTAGTGAGAGCTCAGGGGCAATGTCTCACTGAGACTCCTAATACTTAGTGAGAGCTCAGAGGCAATGTCTCACTAAGACTCCTAATACTTAGTGAGAGCTCAGGGGCAATGTCTCACTAAGACTTCTAATACTTAGTGAGAGCTCAGGGGCAATGTCTCACTAAGACTTCTAATACTTAGTGAGAGCTCAGGGGCAATGTCTCACTAAGACTCCTAATACTTAGTGAGAGCTCAGGGGCAATGTCTCACTAAGACTCCTAATACTTAGTGAGAGCTCAGGGGCAATGTCTCACTAAGACTCCTAATACTTAGTGAGAGCTCAGGGGCAATGTCTCACTAAGACTCCTAATACTTAGTGAGAGCTCAGGGGCAATGTCTCACTAAGACTTCTAATACTTAGTGAGAGCTCAGGGGCAATGTCTCACTAAGACTTCTAATACTTAGTGAGAGCTCAGGGGCAATGTCTCACTAAGACTCCTAATACTTAGTGAGAGCTCAGGGGCAATGTCTCACTAAGACTCCTAATACTTAGTGAGAGCTCAAAGACACGTTGTTATATTGGCCTTTCCCAGAGGACCCCTGAGATCAAAGAATGTGCTGCTGGGCTCTCCAAAACAACTGTTCCCCTCTGTGCTGTGTCTCAGTGGGACGGCCCTTTATTAACGAGCGAAGGCCCAGTAATTAATTGTGGGATGAGTGACAGAGGAGCCATTATCCCGGCAGGAAGCAAGGAAGGGGTCCTGGCACTCAGTGGTGGGTAGCGGCCACAGAGGATCAGGAATTGACACTGTGTGCAGATTTCACCAGCAGCACATTTACTGAGCCCCCTGCACAGAAACCAGTGGCCCATTACTCACTGTGTAACCAGAGGTCACTGTACTGCCACGCCTTGCCCAGGGAAGAGCCGCACAGGGTCAAGACCCCCTTCCCAGTCTTCTCTTCTCATACAGGAGTGACGATAAGCTATCTTGTTTTTTACATTACAAAACACTTTACAAGTAAAACATCAAGATCAGATTGGTTCCCTGCATGCTTTGTTATTGAAAGCAGCCAGTATGTCTAATCTAATATCTCAGTCTACCGGGGTTTGTTGCATCAACTGGCTTGATTCCACCTCTGTCATCAAGGGATATTTCCATGTCAGCTATGATATCATAACAGTTTTTTTTATAAAGGTGTTTGCTTTTCTATTAGTTAAACATTTTTTATATCTATCTACAATGAAAAAAATATAAATACAACATACAACAATTTCAAAGACTTTTTGTGAGTTAAAGTTCATATAAGGAAATTAGTCAATTGAAGAAAAAAAAATGTATTCACATCCGCCACACTGATCCTCAACACTGGGGCCCCTCAGGGGTGTGTGCTTAGTCCCCTCCTCTACTCCCTGTTCACCCACAACTGCGTGGCCAAACATGACTCTGCTGATGACACAACAGTGGTAGGCCTGATCACTGACAACGATGAGACAGCCTATATGGAGGAGGTCAGAGACCTGGCAGTGTGGTGCGAAGACAACAACCTCTCCCTCAATGTGAGCAAGACAAAGGAGCTGTTCGTGGACTATTGCCAAAAGGAGGGCCGAACAGGCCCCCATTAACTTTGACAGGGCTGTAGTGGAGCGTGTCAAGAGTTTCAAGTTTATTGGTGTCCACATCACCAATGAACTATCTTGATCCAAACACACAAAGACAGTGGTGAAGAGTGCATGACAACACCTTTCCTCCTCAGGAGACTGAAAAGATGTGGCATGGGTCCCCAGATCCTCAAAAAGTTCTACAGGGGGATCTCACGTGACCCTTGAACGAGATGGCCGCATGAACTTAGAGCTCCGAACAAGTAGTTTCCAATTCCAAATCTTACCTCCACTCCAAGTTGAAGCTCCAAGCTAAACTGCTTTAGCTTTAGTAAGAAAAAGTCATGGCGGCTACAAAAGGCGACACTACAGGTGTCATTTTTACCCGGACTCGAGTATTAGCGACGGAAAAGGCCTCCAAGAAGAAGCTAGCTTCAGAAAAAGCTAGCGCCATTAGCCAGGAGCAAGAGGACCCGCTCCCCCCCGAGGCCCAACGAATGCCAACCTCGCACTCTGTCGAATAGATCCTTTCTGAGTTGAGATTCTCAGTGTGATAGTGGGCAAGGTGACAATCCTGGAAAACACTTTGCCTGACATCAACAACAACCATAAACGCGGGGCGCCTGGACGAGGCAGAGGGGTGAATCCTATCCATGAAAAACTTATTGGCAGATGCCATGGAAACAGTAGCATATGCTAAAAAGAAAATAGAGCATCTGCAAGAGAAAACACAGGACCTGGAAAACAGGGCGAAGGAATAATTGTGTTCTATTAAATCTGGGTGAAAAAGAAGAGGGAAACATGCCACTGATCCGCTACCTGCCAGACAAACTTCCCTTCAAAACTCCCAAAGAGGCAAAACGTTTTTTGAAAGACAATCCTGGTCAATGAGAAATGGACCAATGAATAAATGCGATTAATGCTATTACTAAAGGAGTGTGGTCTGGACGGGGGCTACGTTGTCATTTACTCAATGCGGAGAGGAGATGATGAGGCATTTCTTTGGTGGGGAGGGGGAGACGTTGTGCGTTGCTAACTGTTTTTTTTCCGGAACACAGAATTGAGACTGAGCTGGGGGGTAATAGATCCAATGGGATGTGTCGAGTTGCTTGGGAACTCGGCTGGGGTGTTCAGAGATTATTATTTTATGTACACCATTTATTTTCCTTTTATGTGAACGCAGCTGTAACTACTATCCACTTTTACCCAGAGATGACTTGCACTAAAGTTCGATTACTGCTCGATGACGATGACTAGCACCTTAAATCTATTGACATGGAACTGCCATGGTCTAGGGCATGCAGTAAAACGGAAAAAGATACTATGTGCTCTAAAAAAGGAAAAAGCAGACATCGCGCTATTACAAGAGACACACCTCTGTGATGCTGAACATGCCAAACTCTGCCTTGTGATATGTGGTTGTTTCACCCACCCAACGTTCATTAGTTCTATGAGAGTGATGCATCCTGATTGAGACAGGTCATACCTGGCCTTCATCCACCTGAAAATTCCAGAAAATGATGTCATGGCTTTAGAAGCTTCTGATAGGCTAATTGATGTCATTTGAGTCAATTGGAAGTGTACTTGTGGATGTATTTCAAGGCCTACCTTCAAACTCAGTGCCTCTTTGCTTGAAATCATGGGAAAATCAAAAGAAATCAGCCAAGACCTCAGAAAACAAATTGTAGACCTCCACAAGTCAGGGTTCATCTTGGGAGCAATTTCCAAATGCCTGAAGGTACCACGTTCATTTGTACAAACAATAGTACGCAAGTATAAACACCATGGGACCACGCAGCCATCATACCGCTCAGGAAGGAGACGCGTTCTGTCTCCTAGAGATGAACGTACTTTGGTGCAAAGTGCAAATCAATCCCAGAACAACAGCAAAGGACCTTGTGAAGATGCTGGAGGAAACGGGTATAAAAGTATCTATATCCACAGTAAAACAAGTTATATATCGACATAACCTGAAAGGCAGCTCAGCAAGGAAGAAGCCACTGCTCCAAAACCAAAGCCATAAGAAAGCCAGACTACAGTTTGCAACTACACAAGGGGACAAAGATCGTACTTTTTGGAGAAATGTCCTCTGGTCTGATGAAACAAAAATATAACTGTTTGGCCATAATGACCATCATTATGTTTGGAGGAAAAAGGGGGAGGCTTGCAAGCCAAAGAACACCATCCCAACCATGAAGCACGGGGTGGCAGCATCATGTTGTGGGGGTGCTTTGCTGCAGGAGGGACTGGTGCACTTCACAAAATAGATGGCATGAGGCAGGAAAAGTATGTGGATATATTGAAGCAACAACTCAAGACATCAGTCAGGAAGTTAAAGCTTGGTCGCAAATGGGTCTTCCAAATGGACAATGACCCCAAGCATACTTCCAAACAAAGTCAAAGTTTTGGAGTGGCCATCACAAAGCCCTGACCTCAATCCTATAGAAAATTTGAGGGTATAACTGAAAAAGCGTGTGCGAGTAAGGAGGCCTACAAACCTGACTCAGTTACACCTGCTCTGTCAGGAGGAATGGGCCAAAATTCACCACACTTATTTGGGGAAACTTGTGGAAGGCTACCCGAAACGTTTGACCCAAGTTAAACAATTTAAAGGCAATGCTACCAAATACTAATTGAGTGTATGTAAACTTCTGACCCACTAGGAATGTGATGAAAGAAAGAAAAGCTGAAATAAATCATTCTCTCCTATTATTCTGACATTTCACATTCTTAAAATAAAGTGGTGATCCTAACTGACCTAAGACAGGGAATTTTTACTAGGATTAAATGTCAGGAATTGTGAAAAACTGAGTTTAAATGTATTTGGCTTAGGTGTATGTAAACTTCCGACTTCAACTGTATGTATGGTGGTCCTCTGTGGCTCAATTGGTAGAGCATGGCTCTTGCAACGGCAGGATAATGGGTTTGATTCCTGGGACCACCCATACAAAAAACATCTATGCATGACTAAGTCGCTTGGGTTAAAGCGTTTGTGAAATGGCATATTATTTATACCCATGTCTGGTACATTGTACAGTTTAACAATGCAATAGTGAGCTACTATTTCATTGGCATGCTAAAGAGCCAAACCACACATCAGCAACCTTTTAATCAATTAATTTCCTGCCATGGTACTACTCAGGAACTCAGGAATTTCATAGTGCCCATAATATTTTTGTAACACTGCAGTATAACAGAGAAATATACAGTATATATATAGATATATAGATATATATATATATTTTAACTTTTATTTGACTAGGCAAGTCATTTAAGAACTAATTCTTATTTTCAATGAAGGCCTAGGATGGAACAGTTGGATTTCAAACAGTAGAGGCACAGGCATACTTATCCATAACAATGTTCCATTCATAATTGACAAAAACATATCTGATCCGGAGGGGAGATTTATTTTGATAACTGGGTCACTGTATGGTCAACCAATTACTATCTTAAACATATACGCCCCTAACACAGATACTCCTGCTTTCATGTCGAAAATGATAACCCTGTTCAATGAGCATTGTGTTTCCTTTGGCGTGGTGGCAGGAGATTTTAATTGTACCCTTAACCCAACCCTAGACAAATCATCTCAAGTCCCCACCACAAATCCTAGATCTGCAAAGATGTTGAACTCTCTTACTAAAGAGATGGGACTGATAGATATCTGGAGAGAGACTAATAGCTCATCTATAGAATATACATACTACTCTAATGTCCATAACACCTACTCCCGTATAGATTACATTTTTATCCCAAAGAGTTTCATAAATTCAGCCACATGTACAATCGGACCCATAGCACTTTCAGATCACGCCTTTGTCCACCTCCGCTTTGACCTCTGCAAAAACATCCCGAGGTCAAAGAGCTGGAAATTCAACACCTCCATGCTATCAAACGAAGCGTTCCATACATTGGTAACTACATGGATAGACAACTACACACAAGACAACAAAGATTCTCCTGTTTCTCCGGCCACAAAGTGGGACGCTGCTAAAGACACACTAAGAGGTCGTCTAATTGCATATGCTTCCTCTAAGAAAAAAGCAATGGAAGCACACAGGCTAGATCTTGAGAGGGAGCTGGAATGCTGTGAAAAAATACATAAACAAACCCCAGACAGCACCTCCTGGAGTCATCTTAAAGCAGCCAAAGCAAAACTGAATTTGGACTATACTCGGGAGATAAAAAAAAGTTTTTCTTTACTAAACAGAAATACCATGAGTATAGCAATAGGCCCAGTAGATTGCTTGCTTACCAATTAAAAAAGGAGCAGTCAGAGCGTACAATCATGGCTATCCGAACAGCAGAGGACGATGTCACATATGACCCAAAAAAGATCCATTTAACTTTTCATGATTTTTACTGCAAACTATATACCTCTGAGAGAAAACACACGGAGGCAGAACTCCACTCTTTCCTAGAGGGAATCTCACTACCTAAACTATCAGAGACCGACCAAGAAGATCTCAACTCCCCCTTCACTCCTGAGGAGATCCTGGGGGCAATTACCTACCTCCATGCCACCTAATAAGTCCCCAGGCCCAGATGGATTCCCCAGAGAGTTCTACAAAGCTTTTTGGCCCCAGCTCAGCTCTATCTTCATGCCAATGCTGGAGGATTTTTGCAAAAACGGAGTTCTGCCAGACTCAATGCACACAGCTCGCATTACAGTGTTGCTCAAAAAGGACAAGGACCCCCTATCCTGCTCGTCCTTCCGGCCCATAAGCTTGTTGGATTTCGACTATAAAATAATTACCAAATTGCTCGCCAAAAGACTAAACACTCTTCTTCCCAAAACAATAAATGCGGACCAAACTGGATTAATTAGAGACAGATACTCTTCTGATAACATTCGCCGTCGTTTTGATATTATTGATCAAGTAAACGCACAGAAGACCCATGTCCTGCTGGCTTCACTGAATGCTGAGAAGGCGTTTGACAGGATGGAGTGGAGCTTTCTGTTTTCAGTCTTAGAAAAGTTCAATATGGGCCCAAATTTTATTAAATGGATTAAATCACTATACTCACATCCAAATGCCAAGGTGACTACTAATGGACTGAACTCTGACAGATTCCCTCTGGAACGAGGCACAAGACAAGGGTGCTCGCTGTCCCCCCTGCTCTACTTGTTGGGGGCGGAGCCTCTGGCAGAGCTGATAGGGAGAAATCCAAGTATTAGGGGTGTTTCTGCAGGCGGCCTGCAGCACAAGATTTCACTTTACGCGGATGATGTCTTGCTCTACATATCCAACCCTGAGAAATCCCTCCCTCCCATTTTAGACACAATTGCTCAGTATGGCAAGTTTTCAGGTTATAAGATCAATTTGAACAAATCCACTGTCTGCCCTCTCAATATTACACTCACCAGCTCTATGAAGACACTTTGTCCTTTCCAATGGAAAACACAGTGGTTTCAATACATCGGGATCTTCATAACACCAGATCTGGATAGTCTTTTCAAGGAAAATTATCTTCCACTCCTGGATCGAATCTAGAACGATCTCCAAACCTGGATCTCCCTCCCAATTAGCTTAGTAGGAAGAATTAATGTCATCTGTATGAACGTCCTCCCTAGACTGAACTATTTATTTCAGATGCTCCCATGCTATCTCCCAGTTTCCCTTTTCAAGACAACTAACCAAAGCATCACCAAATTTATATGGGGCAATAAAAAACCTAGGATCAAGTTCTCCACTCTTTCGAAACCTGAATCTAAGGGTGGTCTTGCCCTTCCCTCCCTTCAATTGTACTACTGGTCTGCCCAAATCCGCAACATGCTAACATGGATCACAAACAGACGAGAGTCAACGTGGATTCAGATAGAAGCCCAATCCTGTGGTTCATTTCCCTTAAGCTCAATTATATTCATTAATAACTTTAGTGAAGTGGGCAACATAGCCAAAACCTTTGTGATTTACAGCACTCTACTAGCGTGGAGGGACTGTAAGAAATACCTGGGCATTTCCTCCCAAATATGTTCTCACTCGCCTATAGTTGGCAACCCAGACTTGCCAAAAGCCCTGAGGGATGCCAACTTTAATCTTTGGCATACTCTAGGAATCAGGACCTTTTCAGACCTATTTCATCAGAAAACCACTACACTGAAATCCTTTCTCTGCAGTGAATTCAATGTGCCAATATCCCATTTTTTTTATATCTTCAAATTAGACATGTCATTTCCTCATTTACCTCCAAGAGGAGGTTTAGAACTCAATTGAATGAAGTTGAAACCCTTCTTGTCACAGCATAATCCATTAAAGGCAAAATATCTTATATCTATAGACTCCTTTCTGAGAAAGGAGGCTCTTCCTTTACTCCTCTGAAAATAATCTGGGAAAAGGACCTTGGTCTGACTATCAGTGATGAGCTATGGGCGGAGATTTGCAACAGGGTATACTGCACCTCTACTAATGTAAGAATGAAAGAATCTAATTACAATTTTTTGTACAAATGTTATTACACTCCTTTGAGACTCCATAGAATGAAAACCGATACAGTATATCAGCCGGTGTCAGAGGAAGGCCCAAAAAATGGTCAACAACTCCAGTCACCCAAGTTATAGACTGTTCTCTTTACTACCGCACAGCAAGCAGACCGGAGCACCAAGTATAGGTCTAAAAGGCTCCTTAACAGCTTCTACTCCCAAAGCCATAAGTCTGCTGAGCAGTTCATCAAAAAGCAAACCCGTATTATTTACATCGACCCCCCCACCCCCCCCCACTTTGTTTGTACACTGCTGCACTCTCTGTTTATTATCTGCATAGTCACTTTACATGTACAAATTACCTCAACTAACCTGTACCCCCGCAGAAGAACTTGGATATTTTCAGCTTCCAGGAATTATGTACAGATCCTTGCGACATTGGGCCATGCATCATCATGCTGAAACATGAGGTGATGGCGGCGGATGAATGGCACGACAATGGGCCTCAGGATCTTGTCACGGTATCTCTTTGCATTCAAATTGCCATTCATAAAATGCAAAAAAAGTGTCAGTTGTCCGTAGCTTATGCCTGCCCACACCATAACCCCACCGCCACCATGGGGCACTCTGTTCACAACGTTGACATCAGCAAACCCCTCACCCACACAACACCAGACACACTGTCTGCCATCTGACCGGTACAGTTGAAACCGGGATTCATCCGTGAAGAGCACACTCCTCCAGCATACCAGTGGCCATCGACGGAGAGCATTTGCCCACTGAAGTCGGTTATGACACCGAACTGCATTCAGGTCAAGACCCTGGTGAGGACCATGAGCACGCAGATGAGCTTCCCTGAGACAGTTTATGACTGTTTCTACCAGAAATTATTTGGTTGTGCAAACCCACAGTTTCATCAGTTGTCCAGGTGGCTGGTCTCAGACGATTCCTCAGGTGAAGAAGCCAGATGTGGATGTCCTGGGCTGGCGTGGTGACACATGGTCTGCGGTTGTGAGGCCGGTTGGATTTACTGCCAAATTGTCTAAAACAATGTTGGAGGCAGCTTATGGTAGAGAAATTAACATAAAATGATCTGGCAACAACTGTGATGTCCATTCCTGCAGTCAGCATGGCAATTGCACGCTCCCTCAAAACTTGAGACATCTGTGGCATTGTGTTGTGTGACAAAACTGCACATTTTAGAATGGCTTTTTGTTGTCCCCAGCACAAGGTGCACCTGTGTAATGATTATGCTGTTTAATCAGCTTTGTGATATGCCACACCTTTCAGGTTGATGGATTATTTTGGCATGGAGAAATGCTCAGTAACAGGGATGTAAACCAATTTTTGTTAATACGGAACATTTCTGGGATGCTTTATTTCAGCTCATGATACATTGGATCACAATTTTACATGTTGTGTTTATATTATATTTTTGTTCGGTATACATTGTAGAAGACACTGGAGTCCAGAATAGCAAACTCACAGTGTTTAATCCATATATTTCCCAGGGTGAGTTTAGAAGCTGCTAGTTGGAGTTTGATTAGGTAGAATAAGGAGTCTGCTGTGTAGCTAGCATTTAATTGGAGCAGCTCTCAGATGATTAGGAGGGTTGTGTTTTTTTACCATGCGTAGGGGGCCCATTTCAAGGATTACAGTGACGGAGACTGTAAATGAGATTGAGACTAGAAATGGAATAGGGAAAGAACAGTGACTAAGCAATGGTGGAGAAATGTATATGAAAACAGCAACAGATCCTTTTTTATGCTTACTCTGCTCTCAGAGAGTGAGCGAGCGAAAGAGAGGGAGAGAGAGACAGAGAGAGAGAGACAGAGAGAGGGAGACAGAGAGAGGGAGACAGAGAGAGGGAGAGAGAGAGAGCGAGGGAGAGAGAGGGAGACAGAGAGAGAAAAAGAGAGAGAGAGAGGGAGACAGAGAGAGAAAAAGAGAGAAAAAGAGAGAGAGAGGGGGAGACAGAGAGAGAGAGAGAGAGAGAGAGCGCGTGACAGAGAGAAAAATGATTCCGACTCCCGTCTCTGGCTTTTAATGTTTCAACAGAGAAAAGTGCTTAGCTGTGTGATAACTGGGATATGCACAATAAGGTTAATGGAAACACTGTCAACAGGCTGTAAACTGCCTGAGCCGCCTTAATGGGGTGCTAATCAGCATCAGGGAACGGCCCTTCAGGGAGGAATATACAGCTGCCTCAGAGACTATACTGTTACAGATCTGTCGGCCTACCACCGAGGAGGGACTGCTCCTTCATTGCATGGCTTACTGCATTAGTGTCCCATGTACTGCATGGCGTGCATCATAGCATAGCCAGCATTACAAGTAGAACACACATCGGATGCATTCGTGTTATCTTTATTTATTTTATTTGAATCTTTATCTTTAACTCTGCGTTGTTGGATAAGGACCTGTAAGTCCTTATAAGGACCTGTAAGTAAACATCTCACTGTTGGTCTACACCTGTTGTTTACATGTGACAAATAACCTTTGATTTGTGAATCAGTCTATTTTAAATGTATTCTCCTTGTCTTTGTGGACAGAGTCCCAATTCATCAAACCTCACTTACCTGCCCCGGGCTTTTTAAAATGTCACACTAACGTTTCTGATAAACAAACCACTTATCTTGTTTCACCCCTAGTATGCAGTCGATTAAAGCTTGTTAATTCAATTTAGCAGACGAGAATGAATGGTGGTGGCATCTTGGGGTTATGCGTGTGTCAAACGCATACAGAGGAATTCATTCATGTTCAAACTCCACTGAGAGAAACCACGAGAAATGCCTCTGTCCAGAACACTGTGTGTAACGACTTAGAGAATACTTACATTTATTTTGAATGACCAAAGTAATGATTCATTTGGAATTACACACACACGTTCATGCTTTTCTGATAAAACTAGTTTTTGTAGTAGTAGTTTTGGGTTTTATAATGTGTCCACTTAAATAATTGAAAACGGTGAAAAACCCATTAAGTTTCATGAGTCGTGAGTCCTCACCTAAAATATGTTACTGCTCTTGCTGCACTACTCTGTTAAATGAATCATGATGTTTCTGATGTGCCAGCCACTCAAAGCCTCTCTGTGATGCTCTTCAAGGCCCATGCTGCTTTTACTCTGATGTAGGTAGCAATGAAATCCACTCAGGCCCTGAGTAACCAGATCCACGGTACTTATATGTCAGCCATTGAATAGAGCTCTCTACAGATAGATAGTAGCTCTTAGCCCATCAGAGATGTGCTACTGTACAGCATCACCTGGTTACCAGAATGTTGCTAGTCTGTCCTCGTTTTTCCCCTTTTTCCAAAATGTACAAATTTGGTCAAATGTATTTGGCTGTTACTAGGGAAAGTTTTGCTATTCAGAAGTGTTTGCAGTCATATAGCCTTTGATGTATGCACACTGAACAGGATTTAGAATGTTCTGGCACACCAGGTGTTGATGCTGGGTCCCTGGTGACTCGGTGTGACATATGTGGATCTATTTGGTGTTTTGAATGTCAACCTGGCAATTGACAGAGCAGCGTTGAGAAGCAATCTGAGACATTCATAATCTCCAAAAGGCTAACCATCTCCATTCTGGAGCCTTCTGTTCTCACTGTGGAGCAAGAGGCTATGCTAGAGGTTATGCTGATAAATCGGATTCATTTCAAGTCAGAACACCACCCCCACCACCTCCCTGCAGGAAGTAAATCTTTCTATTCATCCACAGAGTATGAAAATTAGATTTATTGATGCACCATATATATAAACCTTTACAAATCACTTGCCAGACACAAGATTTATGGCTGTGTGGGCTGTGGAGTTGCATCATTTTCACCGAGGCGTTGGCTGGCGCTCTGTGTGTCTGTCCTGCAGACTAGAGGCTTCTCCTCACCCTCCTCGCCACCACCACCCGCCCACCTCGCCACCAACGCCCGCCCAGACAAGGCCTCTGATTTATCACATCCACCCTGGCAGACTTTTACAGCCTCCTTGATTATTGTTCAGTGCTAAATGGATAACAGATTATTCTAAATACCCTTTAATACACAGGGTGTCATTAAGCTGCTGTGGCATCTCTCGGGTGGGGGAGGCGCTCATCGTCATTTTTCTCAGATTGTAATCATTGCATCAATACTGACTTTCCTGTAACTTCCGAGATCGTTTATGAATTGTTTCCTGCAATGTCAATATGAATCCCTGTGATAAATGCCTGGACCCTCTCCGGACTCTCGATCTGTGCTCACCTCACTAGCACAGGCAGACATGCAGGATTAAGGAAGATATTCATTTCCCGCTTCATCAGTGTGATTTTCAGAGAAACTTGTGGCTCATCAAATCAGAGATGTATCCAACAGCTGTGTAATAGGGATTTGAACCTATTTTTTGCTTTGGTTTCAAGCCATTCCCATGTCTAATGGCCTCTGTGCGTCTGTACAGGAGTCCTTCTGCCCTGTTGTGGAAGTAGTGCCGCTAATGGACATTACTCACTGCTGCTCACCGCTCAATAAACTGGAATCAATACGTCTTCCTTAGCTATGTAGTCCAAGTTTTAATTAACGATTATGTTTATTAATCACTTTTATTGTAATGAGTTTGGCTTTGCAAAGAAAATGAGCAGAGTGTTAATTTGTAACTTTATTTGTGATTGTTGATTTTCAGGGCTGTCCCCAGATCCTGCCCACCAGTGACATCCTGGTACCTGCAGGGATCATTCGGCCAATCACGCTGCGAGCCCGGAACCTCCCTCAGCCCCAGTCTGGACAGAAGAACTATGAGTGTGTGTTTAACATCCAGGGCAAGATGCAACGCATCCCAGCTGTACGCTTCAACAGCTCCTGTATCCAATGCCAGAACACCTCAGTGAGTGCCTGGCCTATTAACATGACTGCACTCAATGTGTTTATACAGTATTTACTGTAAAATATCTTGTGTGTTTTTGTTGGGTTTGGGATCTTGGTGCAAGGTAAAAGCTCAATAAGTACCTTTGTACTATTATGCTGATCATAGACTGATCTTTTGAAGTAGTTTTCTACAGGTCCTATACTAATACTGGTATAGAGACAGAGAATGCCTCTCTCCTCTTGCTCTGCCCCCCTCTCTCTCCCTCCCCCCTCCCTCACCCTCCCTTCTCCCTCTCCCTACCCCCTTCCTCCCTTGCTCTCTCTCATGGAAATAATATGCAGAAGAAATCAAGGTGACTTTTCATTGAGTCACTGATCAGAAAAAAAATACTTTATCCGCAAAATCAGCAAAGACATCAATTCAGAGCATTAAACTTGTTTTCTCAATCCCAGTGAAACATGTGGCATGTCAAAGAGCTGACATTGAGAGTCTCCTCTCTCCCCATATCTCTCTCTCTCTCTCTCTCTCTCTCTCTCTCTCCCGATATCTCTCTCTCTCTCTCTCTCTCTCTCCCCACATCTCTCTCTCTCTCTCTCTCTCTCTCTCACTCCCTCTCTTCCTCTCTCTCTCTCTCTCTCACACTCTGCACCCTCTTTCTATCTCCCTCTGTCTCTTCCTCCCTCTCTCTCTCACACTCTGTAGCACCCTCTTTCTATCTCTCTCTCTCTCACTCTCTCTCTCTCACACTCTGTACCCCTCTTTCTATCTCTCTCTCTCTCTCTGTCTCTTCCTCTCTCTCTCTCTCTCTCTCTCTCTCTCTCTCTCTCACACTCTGTAGCACCCTCTTTCTATCTCCCTCTGTCTCTTCCTCCCTCTCTCTCTCTCTCTCTCTCTCTCACACTCTGTAGCACCCTCTTTCTATCTCTCTCTCTCTCTCTCTCTCTCTCTCTCTGTAGCACCCTCTTTCTATCTCCCTCTGTCTCTTCCTCCCTCTCTCTCTCTCTCTCTCTCTCTCTCTCTCTCTCTCTCTCTCTCACTCTGTAGCACCCTCTTTCTATCTCCCTCTGTCTCTTCCTCCCTCTCTCCTATTCTCCTCTCTTCTCTCCTCTCTCTTCACACTCTGTAGCACCCTCTTTCTCCCTCTGTCTCTTCCTCCCTCTTCTCTCTCCTCTCCTCTCTCCTCTCTTCTCTCTCTCTCTCTCTTTCTATTCCCTCTCTTTCCCTCTCTCTCTCTCTCTCTCACACTCTGTAGCACCCTCTTTCTATCTCCCTCTGTCTCTTCCTCTCTCTCTCTCTCTCTTTCTATCTCCCTCTGTCACTCCTCCCTCTCCCTCTCTCTCTTCCCCCATCTCTCTTCTCTCCTCTTCTTCTCTCTCTCTCTCTCTCCCCACTCTCTCTCTATCTTTCTATCTCCCTCTGTCTCTTCCTCCCTCTCTCTCTCTCTCTCTCTCTCTCTCTCTCTCTCTCTGTAGCACCCTCTTTCTATCTCCCTCTGTCTCTTCCTCCCTCTCTCTCTCTCACACTCTGTAGCACCCTCTTTCTATCTCCCTCTCTCTCTCCCTCTCTCTCTCTCTCTCACACTCTGTAGCACCCTCTTTCTATCTCCCTCTGTCTCTTCCTCCCTCTCTCTCTCTCTCTCTCTCTCTCACACTCTGTAGCACCCTCTTTCTATCTCCCTCTGTCTCTCTCTCTCTCTCACACTCTGTAGCACCCTCTTTCTATCTCCCTCTGTCTCTTCCCTCTCTCTCTCTCTCTCTCTCTCTCTCACACTCTGTAGCACCCTCTTTCTATCTCCCTCTGTCTCTTCCTCCCTCTCTCTCTCTCTCTCTCTCTCTCTCTCTCACTCTGTAGCACCCTCTTTCTATCTCCCTCTGTCTCTTCCTCCCTCTCTCTCTCTCTCTCACACTCTGTAGCACCCTCTTTCTATCTCCCTCTGTCTCTTCCTCCCTCTCTCTCCTCTCTCTCTCTCTCTCTCTCTCTCTCTCACACTCTGTAGCACCCTCTTTCTATCTCCCTCTGTCTCTTCCTCCCTCTCTCTCTCTCTCTCTCTCTCTCTCTCTCTCTCTCTCTCTCTCTCTCACTCTCTGTAGCACCCTCTTTCTATCTCCCTCTGTCTCTTCCTCCTCCCCTCTCTCTCTCTCTCTCTCTCACACTCTGTAGCACCCTCTTTCTATCTCCCTCTGTCTCTTCCTCCCTCTCTCTCTCTCTCTCTCTTTCTCTCTCTCTCTCTCTCTCTCTCTTCTCTCTCTGTAGCACCCTCTTTCTATCTCCCTCTGTCTCTTCCTCCCTCTCTCTTCTCTCTCTCTCTATTCCCTCTTTCTTCCCTCTCTCTTCCTCTCTCTCTCACACTCTGTAGCACCCTCTTTCTATCTTCCTCCCTCTCTCTCCTATTCCCTCTCTCTTTTTCTCCCTCTCTTTCTCTCTCCTTCTCTCTTCCTCCCTCTCTCTCCTATTCCCTCTCTTTCTCCCTCTCTCTCTCACACTCTGTAGCACCCTCTTTCTATCTCCCTCTGTCTCTTCCTCCCTCTCTCTCCTATTCCCTCTCTTTTACCCTCTCTTTCTCTCTCCCTCTCTCTTCCTCCCTCTCTCCCTCTCTCTTCCTTCCTCTCTCTCTTTCTCTCTCCCTCTGTCTCTTCCTCTCTCTCTCCTATTCCCTCTCTCTCTTTCTCCCTCTCTTTCTCCTTCTCTCTTCCTCTCTCTCATATTCCCTCTCTATTTTTCTCTCTCCTTCTCTCTTCCTCCCTCTCTCCTATTCCCTCTCTCTCTTTGTATCTCCCTCTGTCTCTTCCTCCCTCTCTCTCCTATTCCCTCTCTCTCTTTCTCCCTCTCTTTCTCTCTCCCTCTGTCTCATAGTGATGTCACAGACGGCTGCCCTCTGTGACCCATCTGGTTGACACTGTAACCCCAGGGAATCTTGTAAAACAATTAGCCAGTCACAGGATGTGACTCTTCATTTGGTTGGACAATGTAACACCACGGAAAGGGAATGTGGTGTGGGTGGATGGGCCGGAGTGTTCCTGGGGTAGGAGGGTAGGAAAATGACCAGGCTTCTGCCACGGAGTGTGTCCCCTCTAACCCCCCTAACCCCTGCAGATCAAAGCTCAGGCTGTGGGCCGCCTTCCTTCGACAGGACAATTGATGTCCCGTGGCAACTTAATAATGAGGATCACGTCTCCGGCACACACACCTCAATGGGTCAGGTTAGGATTGATTGTTGTACTTTCCCTGGCCGACACATGCTGCCTGGTGCGCTACATAGTGAAGGCCTTCGGAAGGACCCTGCCACGGAGAGCAACTGTCGTCTTTCTATCCACTATCACTCATTTCCTTCGTGCCATTATTCTTTCTGTCTCTGACACCCACCCGCGCTCCGGCTATGCATTTAAAATGAAATTGAAAAGTAGTTTTGTGGTAGACCATTAACTGAGTGCCCAAAGGTTAGAGCATTGGGGTTTGGATCGTTGAAGGCATTGAACCGCTGATGCTGTGTAAACAATGAGACAGCTCTATGAATATAGTGAGGCTATCAGCATAAATAGATGGGTGCTTTAATCACTTCACCTACAGATAAACATTTGAAGTTGTTTGTCACGCACAGGGATAGGCTAATACTCTTCATGTAGACAGCTATATGCTGCTACTGCTGTCTACCCACTGTGCAAGCCAATGTGTGTCTATATTTCACCTTGATAACCAGAGTGAATAAGCATTCACACTGGATCTCCATGGGTGATCGTTTGAAGACCACAGTGTAAACTAATCAATGTCTGCACAGCTATTGAGAAAATAAAACATTGAATATACAACATTAACTGTAAATGTTAGGCCTCCCTCCCACTCCTCTGCTTCATCTCGGTCTGACAGAAAAGAGAAACCCAACCTTGAGATTGATGTTTTTTTTGTTTTTTTTAACTTAACCCTTCTCCCACTGATGCCCCTCCCCCAACTGACTCCCCTCCCCTTTTGAATGTTACCTACACCCCTCCCCCATGTATCTCTCTATCTCTGTCTTTCTTTCCCCACCCCCGTCTCTCCTCTCTCTTTGTTTGAATGGGATGTTTAGATGAATAGATAGTGTGATTACCTGTGACACAGCGGGCCACATCATCCCCCCGTCTCTGTCTCTCTGCCCTCAACTGATGGATCTCTCCTGAATAGTAATTTAGCCATAGTAAAGACATGCCGCAGATTAGACTCAGTCTCTGGTGTGTGCTGTCCGCCCCCCCTCCCCCTCCCCCCAAACACTCAAGGCAACAGCCATCAATCAATTTGCCGTCAAGACGAGTGGCGCAGCTTCATTCCCACAGTGCTGTAGCCAGGTGACTTTAAGGCCATGGGGTCCATGCTAATGCAATTGTGAGTGTCCTCAGATAGGCAATGCTGAATCAATCAATTTCATCTCCTGTTTACTCTGCCCCTTGCTGAGAACGTTCAGATATCAGTCAGCACTTTTGTCCTCATGGGAGGCCCCTGTTCTGTGGTGGGGGTTAGTTAGGTTAAGCATACGTTGGACATGTTCACCAGCTGTGACAGTATGTTTTACCAGACAGGGCAACTCTAGCCTGTTGCAGTTTGATTCGCTTTCACTTTCAGGTTTTTCTTTAATATCTGTTCATATAGGGATTGTAATGCTTAAACTAAGTGAGACTGGCCTCTGCGTGGTGATGGAAAATGTTCTCTGAGTGGAACTAACTCAGATTCTTCCCGTGGGACCTAAACACACAGCCAGACCGCTCAAATTATTCCTTCACTGCCTCATAACTGTTCTCTTATCAGGTCTCTTATCCCTGCAACGATCTCCTCTTCCAATCAGGGCCCCTCCCTGGGAGAGAAGGGGCGTTGTAGTGGACAAGCAAGCCTCCCTCCCGTCTCCCGTCGCTTCCCACTGCCTGGCCTTTCTCCCCCTGAGACAGCTGCTCTGTCCCTCTCTCAGTGATATGCGTTTATAGACCGCTAAATACGTTTAAAAATACAGCAAAAATAGCAGTTTAACAAAAATTATAATTCAATAATAGAAGAAATTGCATTTATTTTCAATGACTTGTCAATCAACTGACCGTGCATGCTATTTATTTGAAAAGTTATTACATTTCAGAATTGTTTATTCAAATCACTTCCTGAATTGACTCCTTTCAATTTGAATTGAACCCAACCCTGGTACATAGAACTGCCATTAAGAAACTAGCCGTGAGGCCCGTATGTCCACGTTGCTGTGTGTTTGTCTATTTTCAGAACTGCTGTATGTGAAGTTGACCCTTGATCTGTGATGTGCAGTTCAGTGTGTGAAAGATGTCTATGCCATAGATCTAGAGAAGCCCTGGGTCATTGATGCAGACAGATAACAGCAGTTTTCCCTCAGTTTGCAGACAGACAGCAGTTTGCAGACAGAGAGGCAGACCAATAGACAGAGGAGAACAACACATTGGTCTGACATCACATCCTGCACAAATACAACATAAGGTTGTGCCCTGTCTCTGCCCAAATACAGCCTGAAGTCAAATACATCCCCTTTCCACATTCCATCTCTTCCCCGTCTCTCCGCCTCTACTTTGGTATTTCAAAGCATTCATTTTCTCCAGCTAAATAGACCAACTAAGGTACACTACTGGTTTACTCCTGGTGTGGTTGGACTCATGTCATTTCAGTTCTAATGCAACAGGTGCATCATGCATGACCCACATGCCACCTGCGTCCATAGAGAAACACAGTACCTTTTTCTAAGGTGCGCATACATACAGATTAGACAAGTCTATATGATAATTCATGCTGATCCACATCAATCCATAAATGATGTTCCCCAACTGTAGGATATATACGGGTATCATTTCAAAAGGCATACCACGGACTGTAATCAGCTCAGACACACGCCTGCTTGTTTCTTCCGCTTGATTTTACTGCAGACATCAGCAATGTGCTGCCATAGCTGGAATAAATCAGTATGATACACCCCCCACACATATACACACTGCCTTTCAAAATAAATGATAAATCGGGGTCTTTGAAACTCAATAAGCATTTGCTTTGGTAGTGTAAAGGGCTTTTGTGCATTTTATGCATTTTTGTTTGACAGCATGCTCTACGTTGCAGATTAAACATGGCACGCGTATAACTTTGATTGGCTGAATCTTAATACATGGGACTTTTGTATCAAAAGATTAAAATAGTCCCAAATTAATCCACGGATGTAAGTGTTGCTAAGCCCTGCTGACCCCATAGCGACAGGCATTGGCAGTGTTACCCAGGAAACGTGGAGTAAAGGCCTTTTGCACAACGAGTTCTGCACTATCCTCTTGATGGAAAGTGCTCTCACAAAGAACATCATTATTTCCCGAACCATGGTAGCAAAGCTTTTGAATAAAAAAAACACTTCCATGTTATTTTTCAGGCTTTCTGAACCAGCATGCCCTCATTATTCTATTATTCTCATCAAGTGCCCAATCAGACTACCAACGTCTTTGGTGTTTCTCAGTGGAACATACTTGTCAGGTCTCCAAAGGACCTGCCCTGCTCTTGACACCAAAGGCCCTGCTAATGGAAAAGATTTACCATGAACCAACGTACATGTTAATGATACTGTGAACAGGTCACCTCATTGTCAATGTAAAAAAAAAAAGCTCAATTTTACATCAATTAGGGGAGGATATTATATATTTATTCATTTAACCTTCATTTAACTAGGCAAGTCAGTTAAGAGCAAATTCTTATTTACAATGACAGCCAGATGACGCTGGGACAATTGTGCGCCGCCCTATGGGACTCCCAATCACAGCCGGTTGTGATACAGCCTGGAATCAAACCAGGGTGTCTGTAGTGACGCCTCTAGCACTGAGATGCAGTGCCTTAGACCGCTGCGCCACTCAGAAGCACCGATATATGTTGCTGTTTATGATACATCTTTGAGGTTGTTTTTATCCTCCAACAACTCCTCTGCACTTTTTTCCTCATAGAATAGTCATTATAATTATATGGTATTTACCCTCTTTCTTGTGATTGTTGCATATTTGCATCCCCGTCAGTCTCTGAGGTCGTAGATACTGTGCCTGTGAGGCTCTGTAGCAGGTGGGCTCTGTAGCAGGTGGGCTCTGGTGGAATAAATTGTCCTCTAAATGGTGTGATCTAGCTATCAATAGCATGAATTATGAGCCTGTTTCATCCTGTTTGTTTTGCTTTAAGCACCAGCAATGGAAAGGGAGTGAGTCTCCGCTGCATTCCCCTAATTGAGAAATCAGTGCATTAGTTATGCCTGCTCTGAACTCTTTGTAGACTCCCAAAGTAATCTACAGACAATGTTTCAGTGTCGTCATGTGAAAAGTATGCTTTGGTGTTGTCCGGTTAATGCACTTACCTCAAATATGATGGCACGAATTCAACCATGGCCTCAACATGCAATTGATATACTCTATGTTTATGGAGTGAGCTCTGAACCAGCCGTAATCCTTCGTGGCTAATAAGACCATTCCAGATGACCCTATCTGTTTCTTTAATCAGGCTAGTCTGACCTTAAATCTGCCACCAGGATGCAGCATACAGGACATATTTTCCCAGTGCGGTTTACAGAAAACATCATGAATGTTCACTAATATGGACTCGCTGTTCATTACTGTGTATGTTTAAGAAGGAAAAAGACCCTTATTCAAAGGTCATTTTGCTGAAGTCGGTAGAAGTTTGAAACTTAATTCAATTAAACAGGAAAGCCTTCATCATTAAGGGGAAATGATTTTCACTCTGTCACCAGAAGGGAGCCAGCATTGATGACAAAGCCAATTCTACTAGTCATAGTCTACACCAAGGTTTTTCTCAAACTCTGTCCTGGGCAAAAACCAAAACGTGCACCCGGGGTGGGTGTGAAAACTACAGCTGATCCTTGCCAGAGTATAATTGAATCTTTATTAGTTTATTCTGAATAAACACAAATTATTTAAGAAAAATATTCTCCAAACCCATCATCTTTGAAACATAGTAAGCCTAAAATAAAATGAACTTGGTTACAATATGTGTATCTTTCATATGGGTCCCTTCAACAGACACTTCACAATTTACAGTTATATCTGAACAAATGGAAGCTATTCCTTCTGGTCACTGCCACTCTATCAATCCATTTGTTCAGCTATAACTGTTGTTTCCATTAAGAGCTAAGGATAAGTCTTAAAAGGTAGCGCTAGTTTCAAATGGGGTTTTTCTATCCAGTGATGTTTTTTTATTTTTTAAAGTAAGATTACCTCACTGCCTCGCCTTGCCTCGCCTGCAGCCCAGAGACATGTCTGACAGAACCAGGCCAGTTTGTCTCCACTTGCTAGTTTCAGACCCAGTGGAACCATGGCCTGAGGAAAATCAATTCACGACTGGCAGAGATAAGCTGCATTGTATGGCCCAACACAAAAGCTTCCCTCCGTTTACACACAACCACTAATCTCCTCAAAGCTGCCTGCCTTTCACTTGAAAAAGAAGGCTAGAAAATACATTATATTACCTCCAGAAATACATAGTTACTTCTAGAAGTACATTATGTTACCTCCAGAAATACATAGTTACTTCTAGAAGTACATTATACTACCTCCAGAAATACATTATACTACCTCCAGAAATACATTATACTACCTACAGAAATACATAGTTACTTCTAGAAGTACATTATGTTACCTCCAGAAATACATTATGTTACCTCCAGAAATACATAGTTACTTCTAGAAGTACATTATGTTACCTCCAGAAATACATTATGTTACCTCCAGAAATACATAGTTACTTCTAGAAGTACATTATACTACCTCCAGAAATACATTATACTACCTCCAGAAATACATTATACTACCTACAGAAATACATAGTTACTTCTAGAAGTACATTATGTTACCTCCAGAAATACATTATGTTACCTCCAGAAATACATAGTTACTTCTAGAAGTACATTATGTTACCTCCAGAAATACATTATGTTACCTCCAGAAATACATTATACTACCTCCAGAAATACATAGTTACTTCTAGAAGTACATTATGTTACCTCCAGAAATACATTATGTTACCTCCAGAAATACATAGTTACTTCTAGAAGTACATTATGTTACCTCCAGAAATACATTGTTACCTCCAGAAATACATAGTTACTTCTAGAAGTACATTATGTTACCTCCAGAAATACATTATGTTACCTCCAGAAATACATAGTTACTTCTAGAAGTACATTATGTTACCTCCAGAAATACATTATGTTACCTCCAGAAATACATAGTTACTTCTAGAAGTACATTATACTACCTCCAGAAATACATTATACTACCTCCAGAAATACATTATACTACCTCCAGAAATAAATAGTTACTTCTAGAAATACATTATGTTACCTCCAGAAATACATTATGTTACCTCCAGAAATACAATATGTTACCTCAAGAAATACATTATACTACCTCAAGAAATACATTATACTACCTCCAGAAATACATTATACTACCTCCAGAAATACATTATACTACCTCCAGAAATACATTATACTACCTCCAGAAATACATTATACTACCTCCAGAAATACATTATACTACCTCCAGAAATACATTATACTACCTCCAGAAATACATTATACTACCTCCAGAAATACATTATACTACCTCAAGAAATACATTATACTACCTCCAGAAATACATTATACTACCTCCAGAAATACATTATGTTACCTCAAGAAATGCATTATACTACCTCCAGAAATACATTATGTTACCTCCAGAAATACATGATGTTACCTCCAGAAATACATTATATTACCTCCAGAAATACATGATGTTACCTCAAGAAATACATTATACTACCTCCAGAAATACATTATACTACCTCCAGAAATACATTATGTTACCTCCAGAAATACATGATGTTACCTCCAGAAATACATTATACTACCTCCAGAAATACATTATACTACCTCCAGAAATACATTGTTACCTCCAGAAATACATTATACTACCTCCAGAAATACATTGTTATCTCCAGAAATACATTATACTACCTCCAGAAATACATTATACTACCTCCAGAAATACATTATACTACCTCAAGAAATACATTATACTACCTCCAGAAATACATTATACTACCTCCAGAAATACATTATACTACCTCCAGAAATACATTATGTTACCTCCAGAAATACATTATACTACCTCCAGAAATACATTATGTTACCTCCAGAAATACATTATGTTACCTCCAGAAATACATTATACTACCTCCAGAAATACATGTTACCTCCAGAAATACATTATACTACCTCCAGAAATACATTGGTACCTCCAGAAATACATTATACTACCTCCAGAAATACATTGTTACCTCCAGAAATACATTATACTACCTCAAGAAATACATTATACTACCTCCAGAAATACATTATACTACCTCCAGAAATACTGTACATTATATTACCTCCAAAAATACACTGTATGGCTCTCCTGTGGTTTTCATTATCAGGGCCTTGGGAAGAGGGCATGACAACAACCTGTACACTGCGTGTTTCTGAACCCGACAAGGCTTTGAATACTGCCATTAAGTCACCTATCGAATTTGGTTTACGTATTGAGCAAATGTAACACCTCATTGGACTGTGAAGAACATCGCTGGCCTTCTAAATCCATTTCACAAAATGTTGTTATTAAATAAGGCATTTCCGATTAATGGCTGAAAAACAAGACCGCAAAAGGTTAACTGTAGTTTATATGTCTGTTTGATGGATAGAAGTGAGGATGGTCTCAAGTTGAGTTTTGTTTTTGTAGTGTGACAAGCGATGTGATTGGGGGAAGTTAATTCAGTGGCCCTGCCCAGGAAGCTGCTGATCCATAATTTACCTCAATTATTTATTTAACCTTTATTTACCTAGGCAAGTCAGTTAAGAACAAATTCTTATTTTCAATGACGGCCTAGGAACAGTTGGTTAACTAACCTTGTTCAGGGGCAAAACTACAGATTTTTTACCTTGTCATCTCGGGGATTTGATCTTGCAAACCTTTTGGTTACTAGTCTAAAGTTCTAACCACTAGGCTACCTGGACTAGTGCCCCCAGTACCAACTGGACCCTATAGAGATGTAACCCCAGTACCAACTGGACCCTATAGAGATGTAACCTCAGTACCAACTGGACCCTATAGAGATGTAACCTCAGTACCAACTGGACCCTATAGAGATGTAGCCCCAGTACCAACTGGACCCTATAGAGACGTAACCTCAGTACCAGAACCAACTGGACCCTATTGAGATGTAACCCCAGTACCAACTGGACCCTATAGAGATGTAACCCCAGTACCAACTGGACCCTATAGAGATGTAACCTCAGTACCAACTGGACCCTATAGAGATGTAACCTCAGTACCAACTGGACCCTATAGAGATGTAGCCCCAGTACCAACTGGACCCTATAGAGACGTAACCTCAGTACCAGAACCAACTGGACCCTATTGAGATGTAACCCCAGAACCAACTGGACCCTATTGAGATGTAACCCCAGTACCAACTGGACCCTATAGAGATGTAACCTCAGTACCAACTGGACCCTATAGAGATGTAACCTCAGTACCAACTGGACCCTATAGAGATGTAGCCCCAGTACCAACTGGACCCTATAGAGACGTAACCTCAGTACCAGAACCAACTGGACCCTATTGAGATGTAACCCCAGTACCAACTGGACCCTATAGAGATATAACCCCAGTACCAACTGGGCCCTATATAGATATAACCCTAGTACCAACTGGACCCTATATAGATATAACCCAAGTACCAACTGGGCCCTATAGAGATATAACCCCAGAACCAACTGGACCATATAGAGATGTAACCCCAGAACCAACTGGACCCTATAGAGATATAACCCCAGTACCAACTGGACCCTATAGAGATATAACCCCAGTACCAACTGGACCCTATAGAGATATAACCCCAGTACCAACTGGACCCTATAGAGATATAACCCCAGTACCAACTGGACCCTATAGAGATATAACCCCAGTACCAACTGGACCCTATAGAGATATAACCCCAGTACCAACTTGGCCCTATATAGATATAACCCCAGTACCAACTGGACCCTATAGAGATATAACCCCAGTACCAACTGGGCCCTATGGAGATGTAACCCCAGTACCAACTGGACCCTATAGAGATGTAACTCCAGAACCAATTGGACCCCCACTACCAACTGGGCCCTATAGAGATGTAACCCCAGTACCAACTGGACCCTATAGAGATGTAACCCCAGAACCAATTGGACCCTAATGTGATATAACCCCAGTACCAACTGGGCCCTATAGAGATGTAAGGACATTTGGAGCCTGGTGTGAACAGGTTCAGTTCAGCCTTTCAGCACCCACACTGGTGCATTCCCTGCTTGACTTACTCCCAGATATTTCCCAGGACAGCTGCACAAAGATTTACACTTTCACACTCACTAACACACACACTCATGCCCACACACATGCACGTGTGTGCACAGACACCCACAGACATGTGCGCACGCACACACACACACACACACTTACACACAACACAGCCGATGTCCCTGGACTGATGAAGAATATTAGGAGGTGTTGGTTGTTTACTCAGCTCTGATATATTTAGGTGAGGTATGGATGGACAAATTTGAGGTATGGATGGATAAAGGTGAGGTATGGATGGATAAAGGTGAGGTATGGATGGATAAAGGTGAGGTATGGATGGATAAAGGTGAGGTATGGATGGATAAAGGTGAGGTATGGATGGATAAAGGTGAGGTATGGATGGATAACCATTTGTCACATATGATGCTTCCATTAAGACTTAACAGTTCAACAAGATCCTTCAGTTGCAATCGTATTTCCATCTTGGGTGTCAAACTGGAGTTGCTCTCTCTCTCTCTCTCTGAATCTACTGAGAGATGATTTAATGTGGTCTGGAATAAGTTCTCCTTTTAATGCTAAATTCAGGGCCCTCTCTTGCTGTTAGTCTGCCCTCATTCTTCCATCGCCTCCTTATGAACACTCATAAGTGTTCTGGCCATGGATCGATGTGGCTGATCAGCGATATTCTGTCAGGGTTGCTGCTGGCTAAGTGCTCTGAGTGTTGCTGCTAATTAAAACACAGGCAGTAAAAACCACCACCCCTCCTTCACCTGACAGACACATAGTAGCCGCAGCAACCCACTCTGTCTCTCTGTCTCTCTCTCTGTCCCTCTCTGTCCCTCTCTCTCTCTCTCTCTCTCTCACTCACTCACTCACTCACTCACTCACTCACTCACTCACTCACTCACTCACTCACTCACTCACTCACTCTCTCTGTCTCTCTCTCTCTCTGTCTCTCTCTCTCTCTGTCTCTCTCACTCACTCTCTCTCTCTCTCTGTCTCTCTCTCTCTCTCTGTCTCTCTCTCTCTGTCTCTCTCTCTCTCTCTCTCTCTCTGTCCCTCTCTGTCTCTCTCTCTGTCTCTCTCTCTCTCTCTGTCTCTCTCTCTGTCTCTCTCTCTCTCTCTGTGTCTCTCTCTCTCTCTCTCTCTCTCTTTTTTAAAGGCACAATGTCTCGCTGACCTCACTCACAGCTATGGAATCTAGTGGCCAGGCTGGGCTAATGGGTTGTTACACAGAGATGAAATGTTTTTCATTGTACAGAGTAGTGTATATTATAGCATTATGGTTTCCACTGCACCGTGCCAGCAGCCATGCTTAACTCAGTTTGTACTGATGAGCCAGGTCATAAACCACAGTTAGTCTTTATTAATAGGTCCCTATGAAGGCTGGTCAAACTCTGACTGATGTTGGGCTTTATGCACCTCCAGTACTGGTATGATGATTGAATCATGGTGTTGTGTGTGTTTCTACCTCCAGTACTGGTATGATGATATGGTGTTATGTGTGTTTCTACCTCCAGTACTGGTATGATGATTGAATCATGGTGTTGTGTGTGTTTCTACCTCCAGTACTGGTATGATGATTGAATCATGGTGTTGTGTGTGTTTCTACCTCCAGTACTGGTATGATGATATGGTGTTGTGTGTGTTTCTACCTCCAGTACTGGTATGATGATATGGTGTGTGTTTCTACCTCCAGTACTGGTATGATGATATGGTGTTATGTGTGTTTCTACCTCCAGTACTGGTATGATGATTGAATCATGGTGTTGTGTGTGTTTCTATCTCCAGTACTGGTATGATGATATGGTGTGTGTTTCTACCTCCAGTACTGGTATGATGATATGGTGTTATGTGTGTTTCTACCTCCAGTACTGGTATGATGATTGAATCATGGTGTTGTGTGTGTTTCTACCTCCAGTACTGGTATGATGATATGGTGTGTGTTTCTACCTCCAGTACTGGTATGATGATATGGTGTGTGTTTCTACCTCCAGTACTGGTATGATGATATGGTGTTATGTGTGTTTCTACCTCCAGTACTGGTATGATGATATGGTGTTATGTGTGTTTCTACCTCCAGTACTGGTATGATGATATGGTGTTATGTGTGTTTCTACCTCCAGTACTGGTATGATGATATGGTGTTATGTGTGTTTCTACCTCCAGTACTGGTATGATGATATGGTGTTGTGTGTGTTTCTACCTCCAGTACTGGTATGATGATATGGTGTGTGTTTCTACCTCCAGTACTGGTATGATGATATGGTGTTATGTGTGTTTCTACCTCCAGTACTGGTATGATATGGTGTTATGTGTGTTTCTACCTCCAGTACTGGTATGATGATATGGTGTTGTGTGTGTTTCTACCTCCAGTACTGGTATGATGATATGGTGTGTGTTTCTACCTCCAGTACTGGTATGATGGGGACGAGACAGGAGACCTGCCTGTTGACTTCTCTATCGTCTGGGATGGAGACTTCTTCATCGACAAGCCTCCCACCATGAAAGGTATGTTATTTTATCATATTCAGAGTCATACATTCCTCATAATAGTGTTGCTGCTAAATAATGTCTATGAAAAATCCAAGACTGACACAACTGGCACACAACAGGGAAACAACAGCCCCACCGGTGTGTTGCCTGAGGCTTCGGGCTGGTCAAATATGTTGTCATCCCTCGCTGAGTCCTCTAGTGTTAAGTCCACTTCATGTACAGTGCTGGGGGCTATGGCTACCACAGTAAATCGTATTCGGTGGTATAATTCAGTCGCAAATGTGGATTAAGCCTTTGCAGTTATTTTCTTATGGTCTTCAAAACTGTAAAATTTTCTAACTTTTTTATGGGCGATAAAGTCACAGAACTAAATGTACCATGTTTTGTATCAAGACACCTTGTATCACTGCAAGTCAGGGACAAACGGGGTTGTCAATACTTCTCTTAAAAGTGTTTTATCTCACTGGTTTGATCAGGCCGCTGTGAAAGAGTCCCGTAGCTCTCGTAAGACCCGTAACAGTCAGCCGGCAGATAGCATCTCTCTGCTGGGCGATTGGCTCTGCGCGAAGATGAGAGGAGATAGCTAGCCATGTGGCTAGCAGCACAGTATTTTATGTTCTCCCACTGAACTGGTCAATAACTCTGTGTACCGTCTTCACCTTTACATCTGAGGTGGTGCATAGGAGCAGTGTGCGAGGCTGAGCCAAGGATAGAGGGAGATTAACAGCTCAGGACCTGGGAGTGAGCCATGCAGCACAAACAGACAGCACAGTGCAGCGCCCCTCGCCTCTCTGTCTCAGACTCCACCTTTGCCCAGTGTTAACCCTCCCTGTTTGTCCGTCTGTCTGTCTGTCCCTGTGTCTGTCTGTCTATCTGCGCTCAGCCCTGCTATATAAGTGCGAGGCCCAGAGGGACAGCTGTGGCCTGTGTCTGAAGGCCAGCACAGCGTTTGAGTGTGGCTGGTGCCTGGACAACAAGAAGTGTCTCCTGAGGCAGCACTGCCAGACGCCGGAGCAGAACTGGATGCACCCCGGCAGGCACAACGTCCGCTGCAGCCACCCCCGCATCACCAAGGTGAGGCTGGAGCACAGAGAGCTGTGTATTTATACTTTTGTATGGTTGCATTTAAGTCGGTGGCCTAGAGCCGCTGACCCCAGGCACTCTGCTGTGTGTGAACACGGGGAGATTGCTTTTCCTTGATCTTCACCCTGTTTCCATGGAAAGATCCGCCCACTGACAGGGCCCAAAGAGGGGGGCACGCGAGTGACGATCGAGGGCGAGAACCTCGGGCTGCAGGTGCGGGAGATCGCCCACGTCCAGGTGGCTGGGGTTCGCTGTAACCCTGTGACCTCCGAGTACATCAGCGCTGAGAGGTGAGTGTGGTGCCTTTGTCGATAGGATTTCGCTTGAATGGTTTTCAGGTAGATGAAAGATGCTGTACTTTATCATATGTTTCTTAACTCTACACTATTAGAAAACAGGGTTATTCAGCTGTCCCCATAGGAGAACCCTTTTTGGTTCCAGGTAGAACGCTTTGTAGAACGGGTTCTACATGGAACCCAAAATGGTTCTACCTAGAACCAAAAACGGTTTTTGAAAGGGTTCTCATATGGGGACAGCCAAAGGACCATTTAAGGTTCTAGATAGCACCTTTTCTTCTAACAGTGTATTTAATTTGAACGCTAGACATTATAAGCAATGAGCCGTTGATTGACAGCTGAGTGTGTGTGTATGTTCCTCAGGATTGTGTGTGACATGGCCGAAGCGCTGCTGCCCCATTCTCCAGGCGGTCCGGTGGAGCTGTGTATCGGGGTGTGCAGTGCAGAGTACCGCACCCAATCTTCCCAGACGTACTCCTTCGTGGTGCGTATGACCTCGCATGACCCCATCTTTTCCTAGACCGATGACTATGCAGAAAGTCTGTCTGTTCTCTCCCCGGGGAGGAGGGATACAAACCCAAATGTCGTGGTTCTATGTAGCCCCGGGAACTACCTAGCCTTATGCTGCAATACAGAGATGAGGAAAGTGTTGTGCGAGAAAGTGTGGCCGATGTGATATACAGTAATTACCCAGCTATTCCGACAGAGCATTAAGCAGCAGTGAAACAGGAATGTGGTGTCAGTCTATTATCTCCTCAGCCTGGGCACAGAGCAGCTCACTGAAATGAATGGGCTTGCCCTTAAACCACCAATCAATAGTAGTCTTGCAGTTTAATTCCAGCAGATGCCAAGATGCTCCCAGCCAAATGAATACATGTGCACCGAGAAACTATGTAGCTAATTACAGGAAAAAGTAGAGTCTTACTCATGTCACTGTGCTGCTGAATACAAAAATACATACTAAAACATGCTCGTCTGGGGTGCGGTGTGTGAGCTGCAATTACTAGGAATATAATGGGAATCGGTTTGTTGTAACAGTAGCTTTTCAGAAAAAAACGGTATAATTGTTTTGTGTGCTGCTGGGTGTAAAGAGTGAGTTTCCTCCCTCTCTCAGACCCCCAGCTTCAACCATGTGCACCCGGAGAAGGGCCCCGTGTCCGGGGGGACCCGGCTGACGATATCAGGCCACCATCTGGACGCTGGTAGCACCGTCACTGTGTTCATCGCCCAGGAGGAGTGTCTGTTTGTTAAGTGAGTAGTCAGGCAGCTTGACCCCACCTCGAAGGAATGGACTGTGGTAGTATAGTAGTGTAATCTGTTCTATCACACCCTGTCTGCACGTTACCTGCCTATTTTTGCGTTAAATTAAAACAGCATCATAACAGGGTGACAGCATGACATTTTCTTAAGTGTTGTTTCAGACAGTGAATGAACTCTGTGACACAATATGACACATCTTCTGTCTATCCGGCCACAGGAGGACCAACAGGGACATTGTGTGTGTGACGCCGTCGTCCCTGTCTGGCTCAGGGCCTGCGTCAATCAAATTGTTAATCGACAAAGCTGAGGTCACCAGCAGTGACACACGCTACATCTACACAGAGGACCCCACCATCTCCAGCATTGAGCCCAGCTGGAGTATAGTGAAGTGAGCAGCCAAGCCTCCTCTCCTCTCCCATCCTCTTCTCTCTTCTCTTCTCCTCTCCTCCCCTCCTCTCCCATCCTCTCCTCCCCTCCACTCCCCCCTCCCCTCCCCAACTCCCGACTCCTCCCCTCCCGACTCCTCCTCTCCTCTCCCATCCTCTTCTCCTCTTCTCTCCTCCCCTCCCCACTCCTCCCCTCCCCTCCCCACTCCTCCCCTGCTATCCACCCCCTCCTACCCTCCCCACTCCTCCTCCCCTCCCCAATCCACAACACTCCTCCCCTGCTACCCACCCCCCTCCTCCCCTCCTCCTCCCCCTCCTCCCCTCCCCACTCCTCCTCTCCCCTCCTCCTCACTCCTCCCCTGCTATCCACCCCCTCCCCTCCCCCCTCCCCACTTCTCCTCTCCCCTCCTCCCCACTCACTCCTCCTCTCCCCTCCTCCTCACTCCTCCCCTGCTATCCACCCCCTCCTACCCTCCCCACTCCTCCTCACTCCTCCCCTGCTAGCCACCCCCTCCTACCCCCGCACTCCTCCTCTCCCCTCCTCCCCTCACTCCTCCCCTGCTATCCACCCCCTCCTACCCTCCCCACTCCTCCTCTCCCCTCCCCACTCCTCCCCCCTCCCCACCCCACTCCTCCCCTGCTATCCACCCCCTCCTACCCACCCACTCCTCCTCTCCCCTCCTCACTCCTCCCCTGCTATCCACCCCCTCCTAACCTCCTCCCCTCCTCACTCCTCCCCTGCTATCCACCCCCTCCTACCCTCCCCTCCCCACTCCTCCCCTCCCCCCACTCCTCCCCTGCTATCCTACCCCTCCCACTCCTCCCCTGCTATCCACCCCCTCCTACTCCTCCTCTCCCCTGCCCACTCCTCCTCTCCCCTCCCCACTCCTCCCCTCCTCCTCACTATTCACCCGTCTCCTCTCCTCCTCTCCTCTCCCAGCCAACAGGCTGCAGGCTGGAACCTCTCAGCGCATGACCAATGCCCTGGGAGATTCCTGAGGAGAAACTCAGCTCAGACATCCATTACTGCCTGTAAAGCCTCAGGAACACTCTGAGATTACAACATGAGCCCCAAAGCCACACCGAGACGCCCACACTGTCCCATTGTAGCCATTTCACCATGACACTAAAGCACAATAGACAGTATGGGGGATGATATATCTAATGTATGTCCCATCCTAATCCATGGGACCCTTGAGAGGACTGTAGGCTCCCTCTTTTTCTGAATCTCAACAGTACTGTAAGAGAAATCATACAAACAACATGCTGTAGACAAAAGCACTAAAAGTTCTTATTTCATTCCCTCCCTGTTGTCTCTCTGCCCATGTCACCAGTGTGCAATAACTCTTGTCTTAACCTTTCCACCATCATGTTTCTGCTTGTGTTCCAGTGGTAGCACCTTGATCACCGTCACAGGTACCAACCTGCTCACCATCCAGGAGCCCAAAGTCCGTGCCAAGTATGCAGGAATACAGACTACTAATGCAAGTGTTCCCAATATGAGCATTCCATGTTTGCACTGTACCACTCTGACTGTTACAAATGGTTAACCTGTATAATAGCAACTAGCATCAAGGACTTACGCAGTACGCTTTTGTTACTGTAAACATTGTCAGTATTGTGGTTTTACACAGACGTTTGTCTCGTACTTGTTCCTGGTTTGACCCTCCTCTTTTATCTTCCTGTCCAGGTGTGCACTGTGGTGAATGACTCTGTGATGACGTGTCTGGCCCCGGGTATCATTTACACCAAGCACCAGGCCCCAGAGTCAGGCCTGCACCCCGACGAGTACGGCTTCATCCTGGATCACGTGGCTGCGCTGCTCGTCCTCAACGGGACACCATTCACCTACTATCCCAACCCCACCTTCGAAACACTAGGGAACTCTGGGATAATGGAGGTCAAGCCCGGCTCTCCCATTATCCTCAAAGTAAGTAGATTCCTTGTTTGGTTTCATTTTCTGTTACTTTGGTCTGTTGAGAGGAAGGAGGATAAAGCTCTAGAGAAGCAAGAGAGGTCATGTGAGACAGAACCAGTACAGAGACAACTTCCTTTCCCTACACATCTATGTACAAAGTCCCTGAGCTGAGGATAGAATTACAAGTCAGGATTGATAATACTCTAAAGACCCATACACTTTATTGTGTGTGTGTGCTTTCGTCTGATAAATGTGATGATTGTCCAACAGAATGTTTCTTTTGAAAACAAACAACATGTTTCTTCTGAAAACAGGGCAAGAATTTGATTCCCCCTGCTCCGGGCAACACCCGGCTGAACTACAGCGTGATGATTGGTGAAACGCCCTGTCTGTTAACTGTCTCGGAGTCTCAGCTGCTCTGTGATTCGCCAGACCTGACCGGGGAGCAGAGAGTCGTGGTAAGACCAGATGTCCCGCCCAACGTTTACAGTAGTTTGTGTATTTTATGTCAACAATAGCTTCGTGTGAGATATCTTTCATAGCCAAACTGCTCTGGCCATAATCCAGTCTTGTTATTTCTCTAAATATATTTGACATATAGTTAAAACACTTTTATCTGTGCTATTTGGAAACATGCCTGACTTAGAAATTGCATCTATAATCAATTCTATAATAGCTGTGTGGCAGTTTGTTACTTGAATGCTAATCCACCAAATGTAAAAGTCAAAGGGTCATCATTCATTATGATTACGACGGCCCGTTGATACAAGCAACTTCCCATGTAATCGAAGTATCTGTTGACTCCGCAGCTTTGGCGCATCATCATCAATGCCAAACAGGACTAGCTCTCTTTATTACGTACACGTCTCACTGCACAATGATTTCAGCTGTGGCCTTGAGCAGTAGAGGTGAAAAATAATCATCTTGGATTGATGAAATGCAATCTTTTTCTTTTATTTTTATGGACAGACAACCGTTGGCGAGAGCAGGTGATTTAATTGGCAGAGGGCAGTCTGGGCAATCTGATTATTGCAAGTGTCATACGTATGTATCCATGTATTCCTATACAGTGCCAGCTGTCAAGACAACCACGGCTCAGAATGATTAGAAGGAGGTAGATTTAGTCCTGGAGTGTGGCAGCTTGTTTACCTTTTGTATCAAAGGTCCTGATCTCATGGTATTGACTTGACACTAACACGCCTGGACGAGGTAACTGACTGTTGATTCAGTGAAACGCTCAGACTTTAATTTAATCCGATCAATAGAGTCAACTGTGGAGAGGAGGGAGCATTTACAAATCAAAGCTGAGATGAAAGAGAGGGGGAGAGAGAGAGGTGATGGGTGAGGTGGAGTGATCTCCCTCCCAGAGGCAGGGAGATATGGAGACACACACGGCACAGTGAGAAGGCTGAGCCAGCTGTGTTAATGACCTGACACATAGCACAGTGAGAAGGCTGAGCCAGCTGTGTTAATGACCTGACACATAGCACAGTGACGGACAGACACACAGACAGCAGAGTGACATTCTCCCTGTTCCCTTCCATCTAAACCACTCAATAATTAAAGCACACAGCCAGGAGGGGAATGGGGAGGTAAAGGTGAAACTCGTTAGCCAAACCTGTTGGAAGTCATCTGTAATTGGCCTGAAGTTTAAAAAGGAGATGTTAGAACCAGGGTCAAAACTAAAAAGTTTGGACATGTACTGTAACTCTGAGTCTGAGCTACATACAGTGTGTCTGAGCTACATACAGTGTGTCTGAGCTACATACAGTGTGTCTGAGCTACATACAGTGTGTCTGAGCTACATACAGTGTGTCTGAGCTACATACAGTGTGTCTGAGCTACATACAGTGTGTCTGAGCTACATACAGTGTGTCAGTACATACAGTGTGTACAGTGTGTCTGAGCTACATACAGTGTGTCTGAGCTACATACAGTGTGTCTGAGCTACATACAGTGAGTCTGAGCTACATACAGTGAGTCTGTCTGTGAGTCTGACTACATACAGTGAGTCTGAGCTACATACAGTGAGTCTGAGCTACATACAGTGAGTCTGAGCTACATACAGTGAGTCTGAGCTACATACAGTGTGTCTGAGCTACATACAGTGTGTCTGAGCTACATACAGTGAGTCTGAGCTACATACAGTGTGTCTGAGCTACATACAGTGAGTCTGAGCTACATACAGTGAGTCTGAGCTACATACAGTGAGTCTGAGCTACATACAGTGAGTCTGAGCTACATACAGTGTGTCTGAGCTACATACAGTGACATACAGTCTGAGCTACATACAGTGAGTCTGAGCTACATACAGTGAGCTACATACAGTGTGTCTGAGCTACATACAGTGTGTCTGAGCTACATACAGTGAGTCTGTCTGTGTCTGAGCTACATACAGTGTGTCTGAGCTACATACAGTGAGTCTGAGCTACATACAGTGTGTCTGAGCTACATACAGTGTGTCTGAGCTACATACAGTGTGTCTGAGCTACATACAGTGAGTCTGAGCTACATACAGTGTGTCTGAGCTACATACAGTGAGTCTGAGCTACATACAGTGAGTCTGAGCTACATACAGTGAGTCTGAGCTACATACAGTGTGTCTGAGCTACATACAGTGTGTCTGAGCTACATACAGTGTGTCTGAGCTACATACAGTGTGCCTTCAGAAAGCATTCACACCACTTGACTTTTTCCACGTTGCGTTGTGTTTTACATTTTGAATTCAGGCTGTAAAACAACAGAATGTGGAATAAGTCGAGGGGTATGAATGCTTTCTGAAGGCACACTGTAGTAATGAAACCCTTCATATTACAGAGCCCAATTTTTCCATATCAGTAGCTAGATTTCCATTCAATTGGCAACAGATTGTCATGTGAATATAAAAACATTTGCCTAAAAACAATATGACGTCTCCATCAAATTGACTGTAGTGCACGTCAAAATTCCTATGTACTGAAAAGAAAAGAAATACAAGTTAAATGGATTTCCATCGCATTTTCAACTCTACGGATGGTTTTCTCACCCCAAACAATGTGTTATATAGCGAGTGTGCCCACTCTGGTACTGGCAGGTGTGCTCAAGACCACAGTATGCAGGGTGCAGATTGAGCGCTGTTGGCGAGAGCGCGCGTATCGTCTGCATGATGAGATTATGGATAAAAGAGCGAGATCATTTGTATTTGTCGAACGGCAGACAACCACGGATGATCATGTCACCAGAATAAGACCCTCAATATTTATTGGGAAGGAGCGTCAAGCTCATCACCGTGCGCTTTCACCACCCTGTGAAGTTCATCGTAACTTATTTCATCTGTAGCCTAATAAACGGCATGCGTAGTGGGAGGAACACACAACAAGTTGACTTCGATATGATGGATATTATATCAATATTTGCACATAAAAGCGTTTCCACTGATATTTCTCACATAATTAATTTTACCGACACAAAACGATCTCACCTTGTCGGGTGTATTTTGTTTTGTCGACATTTGGAAAGTTTCCTGAAAAACGTTCTGTTTCCATCAGGTCTGTCATGATTCTTTTTATCCGACATGCACTTTACTCGCATAAAAGGTTGGATGTGTTTCTCCTCCAGATCATGGTGGGTGGTTTGGAGTACTCCCCAGGAACACTGCACATCTACTCCGACAGCACCCTTACCTTACCGGCCATCATCGGGATCGGAGCGGGAGGAGGGGTGCTTCTCATCGCCATCATCGCCGTGCTCATCGCCTACAAGAGGAAGACCCGGGATGCTGACCGCACCTTGAAACGCCTGCAGCTGCAGATGGACAACCTAGAGTCCAGAGTGGCCCTGGAGTGTAAAGAAGGTAGGAGCACCGGTCACTATGACCTCCTCCTTCTCCTATTGCTCTCCTATCATATCCTATTTCCCTCCTATTATATCCTATTTCTCACCTATCATATCCTATCATATCCTATTTCTCTCCTCTCCTATCATATCCTATTTCCCTCCTATTATATCCTATTTCTCTCCTATCCTATCCTACATATCCTATTTCCCTCCTATCATATCCTATTTCCCTCCTATTATATCCTATTTCTCACATATCATATCCTATCATATCCTATTTCTCTCCTCTCCTATCTTATCATATCCTATTTCTCTCCTATTATATCCTATTTCTCTCCTATCATATCCTATTTCTCACCTATCATATCCTATCATATCCCATTTCTCTCCTATCCTATCATATCCTATTTCTCCCCTATCATATCCTATCCCATCATATCCTATTTCTCTCCTCTCCTATCATATCATATCCTATTTCTCTCCTATCCTTATCATATCCTATTTCTCACCTATTCTATCATATCCTATTTCTCTCCTATCACATCCTATTATATCCTATTTCTCACCTATCCTATCCTATCATATCCTTTTTCTCACCTATCCTATCATATCCTATTTCTCTCCTCTCCTATCATATCCTATTATATCCTATTTCTCTCCTATTCTATCCGATCATATCCTATCATATCCTATTTCTCTCCTATCATATCATATCCTATCATATCCTATTTCTCTCATATCCTATCATATCCTATTCCTCTCCTATCCTATCATATCTTATCCTATCATATCCTATCATATCCTATTTCCCTCCTATTATATCCGATTTCTCTCCTATCATATCCTATCATATCCCATTTCTCTCCTATCGTATCCTATCCTATCATATCCTATTTCTCTCCTCTCATATCCTATTTCTCTCCTATCCTATCATATCCTATTTCCCACCTATTCTATCATATCCTATTTCTCTCCTATCATATCCTATTATATCCTATTTCTCACCTATCCTATCATATCATATCCCATTTCTCACCTATCCTATCATATCCTATTTCTCTCCTATCATATCCTATTATATCCTATTTCTCTCCTATCCTATCATATCATATCCTATTTCTCTCATATCCCATAATATCCTATCATATCCCATTCCTCTCCTATCCTATCATATCTTATCCTATCATATCCTATTTCTCTCCTATCCTATCATATCCTATTTCTCTCCTACCCCGTCATATCATATCCTATTTCTCCCCATCCTATCATATCCTATCATATCCTATTTCTCTCCTATCATATCCTATCATATCCAGTTTCTCTCCTCTCCTATCATATCCTATTTCTCTCCTATCATATCCTATCATATCCAGTTTCTCTCCTCTCCTATCATATCCTATTTCTCTCCTATCCTATCCTATTTCTCTCCTATCCTATCCTATTTCTCTCCTATCCTATCCTATCATATCCCATTTCTCTCCTATCCTATCCTCTCCTATCCTATCCTCTCCTATCCTCTCCTATCCTCTCCTATCCTCTCCTATCCTATCCTCTCCTATCCTCTCCTATCCTATCCTATCCTCTCCTATCCTCTCCTCTCCTCTCCTATCCTATCCTATCCTATCTAACCTATTTGCCAAGCCATCATTGTAAATAATAATGTTTGACTTAATTAAAAATAAAGGTAAAATAACCTTTTCACCGTGGCCATTTAAAAACAGTTCTATGTTCATCTGAATGCTCTTTGCACATACATTTGTGTCACGGAAATGACACCAGCACTGCTCATGGCTTTTTCCTCAAGCAAAGATTGCTTCATGGAAGTGAGCTGAAACATTGACTGGCAGGGTATTTAGATATGCTCTTATCAGAGAGCTGCGTGTGCTTTTGAAGATTAGTGTGTTATCAGCATTGGCCTGCTCTGAACAGTTGTTGCTATCATGTTGCTCTTATAGTAGGTACAGTACAAGTCAATCACTCTACATTCTTTACAATATATTTTCTGAGATGCTACGCTGACTCTGTAGAAGGTAACCAGGCAACCACAGAACTGACTGTGTACAGCAGGAGTGGGCATCTCCAGTCCTCGAGGGCCTGATTGGTCTCACACTTCTTCTCCATCACTAGCAAACACAACTGATGAATCACATTGCATTCTAAACTGGAGATCATGATTAGGTGATTATTGGAGTCAGGTGTGTTAGCTGGGGCAAACCGGTGACACCAATCAGGCCCTCGAGGACTGGAATTACCCACCCCTGATGTACAGTATGAGGATGACCAAAATATTCTGTCCATTACTCGGTAGAGGGCAGTCAAGTCTTATAAGCATGTATCCATGTATTCCTATACTGTGCCAGCTGTCAAGACAATCACGGCTCAAAATGATTAGAAGCGGGCAGATTTAGTCCAGAGTGTGGCAGTTTATGGTATTGACTTGACACTAACACGCCTGGACGAGGTAACTGACTGCTGATTCAGTGAAACGATCAGACTTCATTTAAACCGATCAATAGAGGGGGGCAGTTGTGGTCATTTTGTCAAACCACATCCTGTCAGGTGCCCCCCCCACACACACACACAAACAAAAACAAAGTGGCCTTTCTGTGTTCTTCCTGACCATGTGCTTCTCCTGTGTTTCTCTGGGATTGGATTAAAATGGCCATTTTTGTATCTTATGCTTCTGTCAACATAGCATTCGCTGAGCTACAGACAGACATCCAGGAGCTGACCAATGACATGGACGGAGTGAAGATCCCCTTCCTGGAGTACCGTACCTACACCATGAGAGTTATGTTCCCCGGCATCGAGGAGCACCCCGTCCTCAAGGAGCTGGATGTAAGTGTAAGAAAACTAAACTAGAGTACTTGTTCACTTCTCTGCCTTGTGCTTCTGACTTCACTCGTGTTGTCTTGGTAACTCAGTAGAGTATGCTTTCCTGAGGTTCACTTGTGTTGTCTTGGTAACTCAGTAGAGTATGCTTTCCTGAGGTTCACTTGTGTTGTCTTGGTAACTCAGTAAAGTATGCTTTCCTGAGGTTCACTTGTGTTGTCTTGGTAACTCAGTAAAGTATGCTTTTCCGAGGTTCTCTTGTGTTGTACTGTAACTCAGTAAAGTATGCTTTCCTGAGGTTCACTTGTGTTGTCTTGGTAACTCAGTAAAGTATGCTTTCCTGAGGTTCACTTGTGTTGTCTTGGTAACTCAGTAGAGTATGCTTTCCTGAGGTTCTCTTGTGTTGTCTTGGTAACTCAGTAGAGTATGCTTTCCTGAGGTTCACTTGTGTTGTCTTGGTAACTCAGTAAAGTATGCTTTTCCGAGGTTCTCTTGTGTTGTACTGTAACTCAGTAAAATATGCTTTCCTGAGGTTCACTTGTGTTGTCTTGGTAACTCAGTAAAGTATGCTTTCCTGAGGTTCACTTGTGTTGTCTTGGTAACTCAGTAAAGTATGCTTTCCCGAGGTTCTCTTGTGTTGTCTTGGTAACTCAGTAGAGTATGCTTTCCTGAGGTTCACTTGTGTTGTCTTGGTAACTCATTGCCAAAAAAAGAAGGGAATAAAACTAAAGCGATAGATCCTGTTTTTTAAAAACGAGTCAGTAGCCAGCAGCTCTCTTAGTGCCGAGCTTCAGAGAAACCTCTTTTCTTTTTTTCTCAACCTTATTTCTTTTTCATTTCAACCTGAGGCTGAGTCAACCCAGGAGCTCCACCAGGCCTCCATAGACTACTTGTCTAGAGACTGCCGCAGAAATGTTTTGAAAATAGTCAGCATAGAGGAATGTTTGAAGTCACTACAGCCACGTTTAAGGTGCTCCATGTAATCCTCAAACTAATAACAAACCATTTTCTTTCTCCCTTTTTCTCTTTAAACATTTCTCCGTCTCCTCTCTCCCCGCCCCTATTCTCTCTCCCCTCCCCTATTATCTCTCCCCTCTCCTCTTTCCTCTCCTCTCTCGTCTCCCCTCTCCCCCTTTTTCTCTTTACACTTTCCTCCCCTCTCTCCCTCTCCTCTCTCTTCTCCCCCTCTCCTGTCTCCTCTCTTCTCTCCTTCTCATCTCCCCTCTCCCTCTCCTCTATCCTCTCCTGCCTCCCCTATTCTCTCGTCTCCTCTCTCCCCTCTCCTCTCTCCCCTCCCTTATTCTCTCTCCCCTCCGCTCTCTTCTCCCCTCTCCCTCTCTCTCCCCTCTTCTCCCCTCTCCTCTCTCCCTCCCTTATTCTCTCTCCCCTCTCTTCTCCCTCTCTCCCCTCTCTTCTCCCCTCTCCCTCTCTTCTCCCCTCTCCCTCTCTCCCTCTCTTCTCCCCTCCCTCTCTCTTCTCCCCTCTCCCTCTCTCCCCTCCCTCTCTTCTCCCCTCTCCTCTCTCCCCTCACTTATTCTCTCTCCCCTCCTCTCTTCTCCCCTCTCCTTTATCCCCTCCCCTCTCTTCTCCCCTCTCCCTCTCTCCCCTCTCTTCTCCCCTCTCCTCTCTCCCCTCATTTATTCTCTCTCCCTCCCCTCTCTTCTCCCCTCTCCTCTCTTCTCCCCTCTCCCTCCTCCCCTCTCTTCTCCCCTCTCCTTTCTCCCCTCCCCTCTCTTTTCCTCTCTCCCCTCCCCTCTCTTCTCCCCTCTCTCTCTCTCCCCTCTCTTATTCTCTCTCCCCTCTCCCTTTCTCTCCTCTCTTCTCCCCTCTCCCTTCTCCCCTCTCTTCTCCCCTCTCCTCTCTCCCTCTCATTTATTCTCTCTCCCTCCCCTCTCTTCTCCCCTCTCCCTCTCTTCTCCCCTCTCCCTCTCTCCCTCTCTTCTCCCCTCTCCTCTCTTCTCCCCTCCCTCTCTCTCTTCTCCCTCTCCTCTCTCCCTCACTTATTCTCTCTCCCTCCCCTCTCTTCTCCCCTCTCCTTTCTCCCCTCCCTCTCTTCTCCCCTCTCCTCTCTCCCCTCATTTATTCTATCTCCCCTCCCCTCTCTTCTCCCCTCTCCCTCTCTTCTCCCCTCTCCCTCTCTCCCCTCTCTTCTCCCCTCTCCTCTCTTCTCCCCTCTCCCTCTCTCCCCTCCCCTCTCTTCTCCCCTCTCCTCTCTCCCCTCTTATTCTCTCTCCCTCCCTCTCTCTTCCCCTCTCTTTTCTCCCCTCCCCTCTCTTCTCCCCTCTCCCTCTCTCCCTCTCCCTCTCTTCTCCCCTCTCCTCTCTCCCCTCATTTTTCTCTCTCCCTCCCCTCTCTTCTCCCCTCCCTCTCTTCTCCCCTCTCCCTCTCTCCCCTCTCTTCTCCCCTCTCCTCTCTTCTCCCCTCTCCCTTTCTCCCCTCCCCTCTCTTTCCTCTCTCTCCCTCCCTCTCTTCTCCCCTCTCCTCTCTCCCCCTTATTCTCTCTCCCCTCTCTCTTCTCCCCTCTCCTCTCTCCCCTCTCTTCTCCCCTCTCCCTCTCTCCCCTCCCCTCTCTTCTCCCCTCTCCTCTCTCCCCTCATTTATTCTCTCTCCCCTCCCTCTCTTCTCCCCTCTCCCTCTCTTCTCCCCTCTCCCTCTCTCCCTCTCTTCTCCCTCTCCTCTCTTCTCCCCTCTCCTCTCTTCTCCCTCTCCTCTCTCCCCTCACCCCTCTCTCCCTCCCCTCTCTTCTCCCCTCTCCTTTCTCCCCTCCCCTCTCTTCTCCCCTCTCTCCCTCTCCCTCATTTATTCTATCTCCCCTCCCCTCTCTTCTCCCCCCTCCCTCTCTTCTCCCCTCTCCCTCTCCCCCTCTCTTCTCCCCTCCCTCTCTTCTCCCCTCTCCCTCTCTCCCCTCCCCTCTCTTCTCCCCTCTCTCCCCTCACTTATTCTCTCTCCCCTCTCTTCTCCCTCTCCCTCTCTCCCTCTCTTCTCCCCTCTCCCTCTCTTCTTCCTCACCCTCTCTCCCTCTCTTCTCCCCTCTCCCTCTCTTCTCCCCTCTCCCTCTCTCCCCTCCCCCCCCTCTCTTCTCCCCTCTCTTCTCCCCTCCCCTCTCTTCCCCTCCCCTCTCTTCTCCCCTCTCCCTCTCTTCTCCCCTCTCCTTCTCCCCCTCTCTTCTCCCCTCTCTCTCTTTCTCCCCTCTCCTTCTCTCCCCTCCCCTCTCTTCTCCCCTCTCCTCTCTCCCCTCACTTATTCTCTCCCCTCCCCTCTCTTCTCCCCTCTTCCCTCTCCCCCCCTCTCTTCTCCCCTCCCCTCTCTCCCCTCCTTCCTCTCTTCTCCTCTCTTCCCTCCCGCTATTCTCTCTCCCCCCCTCTCTTCCCTCTCTCTCCTCTCCTCTCTTCTCCCCTCTCCCTCTCTCCCCTCCCCTCTCCCTCTCTCCCCTCCTCTCTTCTCCCCTCTCCTCTCTCCCCTCATTTATTCTCTCTCCCCTCCCCTCTCTTCTCCCCTCCCTCTCTTCTCCCCTCTCATTCTCTCCCCTCTCTTCTCCCCTCTCCTCTCTTCTCCCCTCTCCTCTCTTCTCCCCTCTCCTCTCCCCTCACTTATTCTCTCTCCCCTCCCTCTCTTCTCCCCTCTCCCTTTCTCCCCTCCCCTCTCTTCTCCCCTCTCCTCTCTCCCCTCATTTTTCTATCTCCCCTCCCCTCTCTTCTCCCCTCTCCTCTCTTCTCCCCTCTCCCTCTCTCCCTCTCTTCTCCCCTCTCCTCTCTTCTCCCCTCTCCCTCTCTCCCCTCCCCTCTCTTCTCCCCTCTCTCCCCTCTTCTCTCTCCCCTCTTCTCCCCTCTCCCTCTCTCCCTCTCTTCTCCCCTCCCTCTCTTCTTCCTCCCCCTCTCTCTCCCTCTCCTTCTCCCCTCTCCCTCTCTTCTCCCCTCTCCCTCTCTCCTCCCTCTTCTTCTCCCCTCCCCTCTCTCTCCCCCCCTCTCTTCTCCCCTCTCCCTCTCTTCTCCCCTCTCCCTCTCTCCCCCTCTCTCTCCCTCTCCTCCCTCTCTCTCCCCTCTCCTTCTCTCCCTCCCCTCTCTTCTCCCCTCTCCTCTCCCCCTCACTTATTCTCTCTCCTCTCCCCTCTCTTCTCCCCTCTTCCTCTCTCCCCTCCCCTCTCTTCTCCCCTCCCCCTCTCTCCCCCCCCTCTCTTCTCCTCTCTTCCCTCACTTATTCTCTCTCCCCTCCCTCTCTTCTTCCCTCTCTCTCTCTCTCCTCTCTTCTCCCCTCTCCCCTCTCCCCCCTCTCTTCTCCCCTCTCTTCTCCCTCCCCTCTCTTCTCCCCTCTCCCTCTCTTCTCCCCTCTCTTCTCCCTCTCCCTCTCTCCCTTCCCCTCTCTTCTCCCCTCTCCTCTCCCCCTCACTTATTCTCTCTCCCCTCCCCTCTCTCCCCCCTCTCCCTCTCTCCCCTCTCCTCTCTCCCCTCACTCTTCTCTCTCCCCTCTCTTCTCCCCTCTCCCTCTCTTCTCCCCTCTCCCTCTCTCCCCTCTCTCTCCCCTCTCCTCTCTCCCTCTCTCCCCTCACTTATTCTCTCTCCCCTCCCCTCTCTTCTCCCCTCCCCTCTCTCCCCCCTCTCTCTCTCTCCCTCTCCCTCTCTCCCCCCCTCTCTCTTCCCCTCTCCCTCTCTCCCCTGTCCCTCTCCCCACTTAATAACCCCTTGGACCTGCTTTTGTGTATTCCCACCTCTGTGTCCCCCATCCCCCTCCTCCTCCTGTGTCCTGTCCCTCAGTCCCCGGCCAATGTGGAGAAAGCCCTGCGTCTGTTCAGCCAGCTGCTGCACAGTAAGATGTTTCTGCTGACCTTCATCCATACCCTGGAGGCCCAGAGGTCCTTCTCCATGCGGGACAGAGGAAATGTGGCCTCTCTGCTCATGGCCGCTCTGCAGGGCCGCATGGAGTACGCCACTGTGGTACTTAAACAGTTGCTGGCTGACCTCATAGAGAAGAACCTGGAGAACCGCAACCATCCTAAACTGCTGCTCCGACGGTGAGGATATTTTAAAGATATATACACTACCGGTATAAAAGTTTTAGAACACCTACTCATTCAAGGGTTTTTCTTTAATTGTACTATTTTTTACATTGTAGAATAACAGTGAAGACGTCAAAACTAGGAAATACCACATATGTAGTCATGTAGTAACCAAAAATGTGTTAAACAAATCCAAATATATTTTATATTTGAGATTCTTCAAAAGGCCTTTCAAGAACTTTGAAAGCTTCTTCAAGTGCAGAGGTATATTAAACCCATGCTGCAGAGGTATATTATGTGATCTAGAGGCAGCGGTATAGATCACTACACCATCCTAGGCAGTGGTATAGATCACTACACCACCCTAGGCAGTGGTATAGATCACTACACCACCCTAGGCAGTGGTATAGATCACTACACCACCCTAGGCAGTGGTATAGATCACTACACCATCCTAGGCAATGGTATAGATCACTACACCATCCTAGGCAGTGGTATAGATCACTACACCATCCTAGGCAGTGGTATATATCACTACACCACCCTAGGCAGTGGTATAGATCACTACACCATCCTAGGCAATGGTATAGATCACTACACCATCCTAGGCAGTGGTATAGATCACTACACCACCTAGGCAGTGGTATAGATCACTACACCACCTAGGCAGTGGTATAGATCACTACACCATCCTAGGCAATGGTATAGATCACTACACCATCCTAGGCAGCGGTATAGATCACTACACCATCCTAGGCAGTGGTATAGATCACTACACCATCCTAGGCAGTGGTATAGATCACTACACCATCCTAGGCAGCGGTATAGATCACTACACCATCCTAGGCAGCGGTATAGATCACTACACCATCCTAGACAGCGGTATAGATCACTATACCATCCTAGACAGCGGTATAGATCACTACACCATCCTAGGCAATGGTATAGATCACTACACCATCCTAGACAGCGGTATAGATCACTACACCATCCTAGGCAATGGTATAGATCACTACACCATCCTAGACAGCGGTATAGATCACTATACCATCCTAGACAGCGGTATAGATCACTACACCATCCTAGGCAGTGGTATAGATCACTATACCACCCTAGGCAGCGGTATAGATCACTACACCACCCTAGGCCACACAGTAAGGCTACTTACTTGTAGAGACACAGGCTGAGGGCTCTCCTGTCACTCCCTCACTAGAACCTTGCTCTACTCATACACATGTTGTTGAATCTGACCGGTGTCTCATCTCTCCTGAAGGACGGAGTCGGTGGCTGAGAAGATGCTCACCAACTGGTTTACGTTCCTGCTGCATCGTTTCCTCAAGGTAAGGCGGTTTTAATGGTGCTCAGATAGTTTTTTTTTTAACATAGGGTTAATTGAGGTTCAGAGCACAGAGATTCAGATACTTAGCAGAAGATTGATGCTTGTGATTTAGTCACAAAAGGCCTGTTGTTTGGCTGAAACACCAGCAGGCCCATAGCAACAGTGTGTATGTAGTGTGTTCTGTACACGTTCTAATTTTGTTACCAGAAATTCTGTGAAATGATCGTTAATTGCTATTATTAGTGTAATGTGTGAGTTGTAATTATATTTCTGAGGTGGGGTTATTTGGCTAATCATGGTCCTGGTAATGTTTATTCTCACCCTGTGTGACCGCAGCACACAGCACGGCCACAGTGTGAACCATATTGAAGAATCACCCTGGGGGGCAGTTGTGGTCATTTTGTCTAACCACATCCTGTCAGGTGCTCCCCACCACCCAAAATGGCCTTTCTGTGTTCTTCCTGACCATACGCTTCTCCTGTGTTACTCTGGGATTGGATTAAAATGGCCATTCACGTTAAGGACAAGAACATCAGGCCCATTGTGAGTTCAGGCCTGAAATGCCTCTTGGAATGTAGCTCTGGATGGCCACCAATTATATTGAAGTTACATCAGTGCAGATGTTAAAGTGTTCTGGCCATCTTCCCAGCCTCCCCAAGTAATTACCCTGAAATGTTTCCACAAGCCCTACTTAAACCTCTATTCTGGATTGGCTTCCATGTTTTTATATTCCGCTTGCATAGCAATATTCATCTTTCATAGCCAGGGTTGTCACTAAATTAACAAAAATATATATTTTAATGTGGGTTTTCATTACCTGAGGGTAGATATTATTGGTGAAGATAATGGTTGTAGAGTTTCTTAAATAACAAATGTAATGCCTTGTTAAGATTTATGACGTTCTCAAAACCGAAGAAAATATCAAGGTAGCATGTTCAACATAAATCCCTTAAGTGAACGACAAATTATTGAGGATTTAATCTCATTGGACATGGTCTGGAAAAATATAGACTCTACTTGTTTGTTACTGTCGTTTGACTGGTTTTAATCTCATTGGACATGGTCTAGAAAAATATAGACTCTACTTGTTTGTTACTGTCGTTTGACTGGTTTTAATCTCATTGGACATGGTCTAGAAAAATATAGACTCTACTTGTTTGTTACTGTCGTTTGACTGGTTTTAATCTCATTGGACATGGTCTAGAAAAATATAGACTCTACTTGTTTGTTACTGTCGTTTGACTGGTTTTAATCTCATTGGACATGGTCTGGAAAAATATAGACTCTACTTGTTTGTTACTGTCGTTTGACTGGTTTTGAACTGAGACAACATTCTAGAGAGTAACGTGGAACCTGTAGTTATGATGTTATTAAGTGTGATGGCACCTCGACTGTACAGATTATTAAAACCACAGAAGAGCATGGACAATCAGTATTACTGAATCCTGCTCTTAAACTCTCTATGTCTTACTTACATTGGACAATTTGGGGCCATTTGTGTGTTTTGAGGTTTCTGTTTTTTGAATATGGATTTGGTTGCTGGGTATTGGTTCCATTTGGTTACTGGCAGCATGATTTAGAAGCCTGGTAGATGGGTCAATCGTCCTCTGTGTCTGGGCTTGAAGGCCCCTCTGTGTCTGGGCTTGAAGGCCCCTCTGTGTCTGGGCTTGAAGGCCCCTCTGTGTCTGGGCTTGAAGGCCCCTCTGTGTCTGGGCTTGAAGGCCCCTCTGTGTCTGGGCTTGAAGGCCCCCTCTGTGTCTGGGCTTGAAGGCCCCCTGTGTCTGTGTCTGGGCTTGAAGGCCCCTCTGTGTCTGGGCTTGAAGGCCCCTCTGTGTCTGGGCTTGAAGGCCCCCTGTGTCTGGGCTTGAAGGCCCCCTGTGTCTGGGCTTGAAGGCCCCCTGTGTCTGGGGGCTTGAAGGCCCCCTGTGTCTGGGCTTGAAGGCCCCCTGTGTCTGGGCTTGAAGGCCCCCTGTGTCTGGGCTTGAAGGCCCCCCCCCTGTGTCTGGGCTTGAAGGCCCCCTGTGTCTGGGCATGAAGGCCCCCTGTGTCTGGGCATGAAGGCCCCCCTGTGTCTGGGTTTGAAGGCCCCTCTGTGTCCAAGCAGCTTGAGAGGATGTCACGTTGTAATTAATGATGTCAAATGAATCGTCCCTAAGAACTAAATAATAGTGTTCCCTCAGTATCACTGGTTAGTCATCAAACCCTGTAAGTGGGTAATTGGTAATTGGTAATTCCCCACTCCTCACTGAAAGGGATGTGATTCCCTATTCCTCTCCCCTTTTCACACTGTTACTCCCTCCCTCTTCCACTTTTACTGTCTCTCCCTCTGCCCCCTGTGCCTCTCTCTCTCTCTCTCTCGGTCTCTCTCTCTGTCTCTCTGTCTCTCTCTCTCTCTCTCTCTCTCTCTCTCTGTCTCTCTCTCTGTCTGTCTCTCTCTCTCTCTCTCTCTGTCTCTCTCTCTCTCTCTCTCTCTCTGTCTCTCTCTCTGTCTCTGTCTCTCTCTGTGTCTCTCTGTCTCTATGTCTCTCTCTCTCTGTCTCTCTCTCTCTCTCTCTCTCTCTCTCTCTCTCTCTCTCTCTCTCTCTCTATCCAGGAGTGTGCTGGGGAGCCTCTGTTCATGCTGTTCTGTGCCATCAAGCAGCAGATGGAGAAGGGCCCTATAGACGCCATCACAGGAGAGGCGCGCTACTCCCTCAGTGAGGACAAGCTCATCCGCCAGCAGATTGACTACAAACAGCTGGTGAGGAAGGACCCTCCTCCACATACACACAGAAACACACACCTCCTCTCTCACACCAGTCTCCTGTTTGATATGAGTGTTGTGCAATGGAGCCAACCCTCCCAGTCCCAGGGCAGCAAGATCAAGCCATGTGCTGATTCTCACTTAATGTGGTTCAAGAGGCAAAACAAACAGGTGGGAGAATGTTTAGCAGGCTTTGCCATGCAAATCACCTGACATGTTACTGAGGAAGTGAGGTGGGCCTTGGCTCCCTCATTGGCTGTGGGGATCTCAGTGTAGGTAGTGGTAGGAGACGGGCTATATGGGTGAGGTGTCGCTGATGGAACGAACCTACTCAGCGCTCAATCACACCTGCTGTGGGCCAGTAATGATTCAAACAAATCAAGAAATGTATTGTCTGCCAATAAAGCAAACCCTTCCCACCACATCGCTCGATCTCCCCAACGAGGCGGCCATGCAGTACTGCCAGGAAATACTACACTTGAACAATTAATGATTTACTCACCGTCAGCAACCCATTGACATCCACATAAAAGCGTCACACCCCAGATTGGTGAATGAAACATCAAAACAGTACAAGAATTCTCCAAATATACCCTCATATAAATTATTTATATGGAAAAATAGCAATACGCTGACTTGGTAGGATGCAATGCTAACGCGCCCACTCCCACCACTCAACTTCTCGATGAATCAGCTGTATACTGCCTGCTACTCCATTCGTCACTCCCCGTGCGACCACACGGCTGGTACAACACTGCAGCATCAACTCAGGACAGGGTCATCTCTGCCTCCTTCAGAGGGATCGGTAGACAGATTAGGTAGATGTCACAGAAATTAGCTCTATATAGGCAAATGCTCCCGGAGGAGCTCTCTATCTCTGGCCGTAGGGGGATCTTCAGCACAGGACAACGCTATTCACCTTATTCTGGAACGTCGCGGCGGTGATCGCGGCGAGTTGCAATTGTGCTTCTATTTTCAGCAACATTCGCACGACGCAAGTGCATGCAAAAGTGGTACTTTTAGTTGAGCTTGATAGTTTCACACTATCAGAACTGCACAAAATCCTAAAATCAATCAACATGACAAGTATTATATGAAGAGGGGGCAGTTTTTAAAACAGCAATGTCTTGAAAACCAACCTCTACGTCAATCTGAATGTACCTGTGGAGCCCCATATGACCTGCATCCACCTCATAAAGAAGCAGAGTCTTTGCAGCTCTACATAAGGCGAATAGGTGTGGCGGGCTACATAAGGCAAATAGGCGGTGCTACATAAGGCAAATAGGTGGGGTGGGGCTACATACGGCGAATAGGTGTGGCGGGCTACATAAGGCAAATAGGCGGTGCTACATAAGGCAATAGGCGGGGCTACATAAGGCAAATAGGTGGGCGGGGCTACACACGGCGAATAGGTGTGGCGGGCTACATAAGGCAAATAGGCGGGGCTACATAAGGCAATAGGCGGGGCTACATAAGGCAAATAGGTGGGGTGGGGCTACATACGGCGAATAGGTGTGGCGGGCTACATAAGGCAAATAGGCGGGGCTACATAAGGCAATAGGCGGGGCTACATAAGGCAATAGGCGGGGCTACATAAGGCAAATAGGTGGGCGGGGCTACACACGGCGAATAGGTGTGGCGGGCTACATAAGGCAAATAGGCGGGGCTACATAAGGCAATAGGCGGGGCTACATAAGGCAAATAGGTGGGGTGGGGCTACATACGGCGAATAGGTGTGGCGGTCTACATAAGGCAAATAGGCGGGGCTACATAAGGCAATAGGCGGGGCTACATAAGGCAATAGGCGGGCGGGGCTACATAAGGCTAATAGGTGGGGCGAGGCTACATAAGGCAAATAGGTGGGCGGGGCTACATACGGCAAATAGGTGGGCGGGGCTACATACGGCTAATAGGTGGGCGGGGCTACATAAGGCTAATAGGTGGGCGGGGCTACATAAGGCTAATAGGTGGGGCGAGGCTACATAAGGCAAATAGGTGGGCGGGGCTACATACGGCGAATAGGTGGGCGGGGCTACATAAGGCAAATAGGTGGGCGGGGCTACATAAGGCAAATAGGTGGGGCGGGGCTACATACGGCGAATAGGTGTGGCGGGCTACATAAGGCAAATAGGCGGGGGTACATAAGGCAATAGGCGGGGCTACATTAGGCGGGGCGGGGCTACATATGGCAATAGGCGGGGCTACATAAGGTGAATAGGCGGGGCTACATAAGGCAAATAGGTGGGGCGGGGCTACATAAGGTGAATAGGTGGGGCGGGCTACATAAGGCAAATAGGTGGGGCTACATAAGGCAAATAGGTGGGGCTACATAAGGCAAATAGGTGGGGCTACATAAGGTAAATAGGTGGGGCGGGGCTACATAAGGCGAATAGGTGGGGCGGGCTACATAAGGCAAATAGGTGGGGCTACATAAGGCAATAGGCGGGGCTACATAAGGCAAATAGGTGGGGCGGGGCTATATAAGGCAATAGGTGGGGCGGGGCTACATAAGGCAAATAGGTGGGCGGGGCTACATAAGGCTAATAGGTGGGGCGGGGCTACATAAGGCTAATAGGTGGGGCGGGGCTACATAAGGCTAATAGGTGAGGCGGGGCTACATAAGGTGAATAGGTGGGGCGGGGCTACATAAGGCGAATAGGTGGGGCGGGGCTACATAAGGCAAATAGGTGGGGCAGGGCTACATAAGGTGAATAGTTGGGGCGGGGCTACATAAGGTGAATAGGGGGCGGGCTACATAAGGCGAATAGGTGGGGCTGGGCTACATAAGGCAAATAGGTTGGGCGGGGCTACATAAGGTGAATAGGGTGGCTTTATGCACTGCAGTATTGGATATTCAGACCTGATACTTTAAAGTACTGTGAAGTGGACCAATGGACCGTAGATTCTCAGATCGGATAGATCTGACTCCAAAAACCATCCCATGTCCAGAACCCTGCTTGACCTTGGACCTCATCAAATGATAAGGATTGTCCTGTTTCTTGAGAATTCCTATAATTTGCTGTGTAATTGGTTTTTAATCACAAATGCCCCACTTATTAACTATTTCAAGTGCATGGAAGGAAATGTACTTTGCTAATGATCAGTGAGTGACAGTGGTACAGATGTCTGTGGTACCATGTGCCAGCTGCATACTGTAATAATCACCCAGCACACATCAAAGGTCTCCTCATGACTGTATATGGACTGGCAGCACAGCGTGTACATGCCCAGTATATAAATACATTAGAAGGATCTCTCTCCTCTCTGGTCACAACCTTTGACCTTTTTAGATGGATACTGCACCTTGGTTATTTCAAGAGGCAACATAGGTCACTTAATGGCATCTAGTTGTAGATTGTGTTAAAATGAGAATCAATGCTTTTCCATCAGGGATTCCTCGAGAGCAGAGGTGGAAAGTTAATTTTGCCCTGGGAGCCACATTCGGTCTTCAACGAGGTCCGAAGGGCCGCATTCGGTCTTCAACGAGGTTCGGAGGGCCGCATTCGGTCTTCAACGAGGTCCGGAGGGCCGCATTCGGTCTTCAACGAGGTTCGGAGGGCCGCATTCGGTCTTCAACGAGGTTCGGAGGGCCGCATTCGGTCTTCAACGAGGTCCGGAGGGCCGCAATCGGTCTTCAACGAGGTCCGGAGGGCCGCACTGAAAATGTGTTATAAAAAATAGTCCTCTAAACATCTGTTTTGGATTTTTTTGATGCTCCCTGATTGTCTAGCATTTCAGTGATTATTAGTGAGCTGGACACAGTCAAGAAACTGTAGGAATGTAGGTCCATTATCATTCATCATTTTATTTGGTGTTAGTAATTTTCAAAACACCCGTGGGCCGGATTGGACTCCCTGCCTCGCGAGACGGATTTGGCCTTCAGGCAGTATGTTTGACACCTCTGCTCTAGAGTAAATAGTGCTGAGCACAGAAACCCCGTCAGGCCTGCAGCAAATCATTGTTTACCGTCTGGCAATACTGACATAGCAACATGGCACACTGGTTTACAGAATGACGTTAACCAGTAGACAATACAGAATCTATTAGCTAGGATAGTCACTGTGTAGAGGTTGTATAGGAATTCAGGGGATGGCCTCATTCTGACACCAGTCTTCTATGTTTGTTAATGTGTCAATGCAAGTTGCAAATGAGGCTGAATGCATCTCAATTTGGTATAATGACACTTTACCAAATAGAGCCTGACTTCACTATATTGTGACTGGTTGAGCTGTGAAGGGGTGCCAGAACAGGTAAAATATATTATGTGTTTGCTCTCAATCCTCAATCTCCTCCTTTTAACTATGGCACATTGTGTCATATAAATCTTTGTTTGTAGTTAAATCAATGTCCTCTTGTCAGTTTTCTATTGACCCGAGGATAGCTAAAAAATGTGTCCTCCAGATCGCTTGTAGTCATCACTGATTTTCTTCAGACAGATAAAATCTTCATTATCGACAATGCAGTTAATATCTCTGGGGGAGACTATTGATAAAACAGCATTTAAAGTGATTCATGAAAAACAAACACCTGAGGAAATTGCAGTCTAAATCTCTCCAACTGGAAGAATTCCCCTTTAAAGAGACTCAGTGCAGTGCTCTAGTAGTCCTGTCCCCTCTCTGGTACTGACAGCTCTGTGGTTTCTCCCTCCCCAGATAGTCCCTCTCTGGTACTGACAGCTCTGTGGTTTCTCCCTCCCCAGATAGTCCCTCTGGTGCTGACAGCTCTGTGGTTTGTCCCTCCCCAGATAGTCCCTCTAGTACTGACAGCTCTGTGGTTTCTCCCTCTCCAGATAGTCCCTCTAGTCCTGACAGCTCTGTGGTTTCTCCCTCTCCAGATAGTCCCTCTAGTCCTGACAGCTCTGTGGTTTCTCTCTTTCCAGACACTGATGTGTATCCCTCCGGAGGGAGAGGCAGGCACCGAGGTCCCGGTGAAGGTGCTGAACTGTGACACGGTCACTCAGGTGAAGGACAAGCTGCTGGACGCTGTGTACAAGGGCATCCCCTACTCCCAGAGACCCCAGGCTGATGATATGGACCTGGGTAAGAACCTACTGTATATATGGATGTCTATAGCAGTGTTTCTTAATCCTGGTCCTGGGGGCCAAAGGGGTCTAGCACTACACAGCTAATTCAAATGATCAACTCATCATCAAGATTATTTTTGGGGAAAAGGTGTAACGTCCCCCAAAAAAGAAATCCAGGACCAGGATTAAGAAACACGGGTCTATGGTAATAACAGCCTCTTAAGAAACACGGGTCTGTGGTAATAACAGCCTCTTAAGAAACACGGGTCTATGGTAATAACAGCCTCTTAAGAAACACGGGTCTATGGTAATAACAGCCTCTTAAGAAACACGGGTCTGTGGTAATAACAGCCTCTTAAGAAACACGGGTCTATGGTAATAACAGCCTCTTAAGAAACACGGGTCTATGGTAATAACAGCCTCTTAAGAAACACGGGTCTATGGTAAGCCTAACAGGTAATAACAGCCTCTTAAGAAACACAGGTCTATGGTAATAACAGCCTCTTAAGAAACATGGGTCTATGGTAATAACAGCCTCTTAAGAAACACGGGTCTATGGTAATAACAGCCTCTTAAGAAACACGGGTCTATGGTAATAACAGCCTCTTAAGAAACACGGGTCTATGGTAATAACAGCCTCTTAAGAAACATGGGTCTATGGTAATAACAGCCTCTTAAGAAACACGGGTCTATGGTAATAACAGCCTCTAAGAAACACGGGTCTGTGGTAATAACAGCCTCTTAAGAAACACGGGTCTATGGTAATAACAGCCTCTAAGAAACACGGGTCTGTGGTAATAACAGCCTCTTAAGAAACACGGGTCTGTGGTAATAACAGCCTCGTAGGCTACAGACATACTCATGTTTACAGTGGGGACCCTGTATGTGAAGGTTTTCTTTATTACTGTGAAGGATCTACTGTAACTAATTGCAACATTGGCTAGTAGTTATTCCCTGCTGAAACTGAAGATACGGATCATAGCCCAAACCAATCTTCTGTTGTTGTTGTTTTCCGTCCTCACAGAGTGGCGACAAGGAAGACTGACTAGAATTATCCTTCAAGATGAGGACGTCACCACAAAGATTGAGAGTGACTGGAAGAGGCTCAACACCCTGGCCCACTACCAGGTCAGACAGCATCACCAGCTGGACACATCCACATAATACTCATCCACATTTCCCAGACACAAAGATGAATACAGTCAAAGTGATGGTCCTTCATTTGATGATAGATGATTAAAGATCTCTCTCCTCCTCCACCTCCAGGTGGCAGATGGGTCTTTGGTAGCCCTGGTCCAGAAGCAGGTCTCTGCCTACAATATCGCCAACTCCTTTACATTCACCCGCTCTCTGAGCCGTTATGGTAGGTATTAATGACCCTCTCTGAGCCGTTATGGTAGGTATTAATGACCCTCTCTTAGCCGTTATGGTAGGTATTAATGACCCTCTCTGGGTCGTTATGGTAGGTATTAATGACCCTCTCTGAGCCGTTATGGTAGGTATTAATGACCCTCTCTTAGCCGTTATGGTAGGTATTAATGACCCTCTCTGAGCCGTTATGAGCCCTTAGCCGTGGTAGGTATTAATGACCCTCTCTGAGCCGTTATGAGTAGGTATTGACCCTGGAGCCGTTATGGTAGGTATTAATGACCCTCTCTGATGAACCCTCTCTGAGCCGTTATGGTACGTATTAATAAACCTCTCTGAGTCGTTATGGTAGGTATTAATGAACTCTTAGCCGTTATGGTACATATTAATGAACCTCTCTGAGTCGTTATGGTAGGTATTAATGACCCTCTCTGAGCCGTTATGGTAGGTATTAATGACCCTCTCTGAGCCGTTATGGTAGGTATTAATGACCCTCTCTGAGCCGTTATGGTAGGTATTAATGACCCTCTCTGAGCCGTTATGGTAGGTATTAATGACCCTCTCTGAGCCGTTATGGTAGGTATTAATGACCCTCTCTGAGTCGTTATGGTAGGTATTAATGACCCTCTCTGAGCCGTTATGGTAGGTATTAATGACCCTCTCTGAGTCGTTATGGTACGTATCAATGACCCTTTCAGTACCTTTTCAATACCTACTGTATGAAAGCCCAGCCTCCTACAGTATCTGTGTTGTTGTGTTTCCAGAGAGTCTCCTGAGGACGTCCAGCAGCCCAGACAGCCTGCGCTCCCGGGCCCCCATGATCACCCCTGACCAGGAGACTGGCACCAAGCTTTGGCACCTGGTCAAGAATCACGAGCACGCTGACCAACGGGAGGGCGACCGCGGCAGCAAGATGGTGTCTGAGATCTATCTCACCCGCCTACTGGCCACCAAGGTCTCTTCACGTTGTAGTCAGTTGATTGAACTGTGTATTTTAGTGGATTGTCTCATAATGTGTCATGATAATGTATTGTTGCCAGGCACACATTCCTATCTTGGACTCTGTGTTGACACCGTTTGTCTGATCACCATACAGGGAACTCTGCAGAAGTTTGTGGATGACCTTTTTGAGACGGTGTTCAGCACGGCGCACCGCGGCAGTGCCCTCCCTCTGGCCATCAAGTACATGTTTGACTTCCTGGACGAGCAGGCTGACAAGAGGCAGATCACTGACCCTGATGTCCGTCACACCTGGAAGAGCAACTGGTAAGCACAGAGTGTTCCTGATAGCTGCCCTCTAGTGGACTCATGGGTGGAATGTTATTAATATTGTTCATCATCATTGGCCTCCCGGGTGGCGCAGTGGTTAAGGGCACTGTACTGCAGCGCCAGCTGTGCCACGAGAGACTCTGGGTTCGTGCCCAGGCTCTGTCGTAACCGGCCGCGACCAGGAGGTCCTTGGGGCGACGCACAATTGGCCTAGCGTCGTCTGGGTTAGGGAGGGTTTGGCCGGTAGGGATATCCTTGTCTCATTGCGCACCAGCAACTCCTGTGGCGGGCCGGGTGCAGTGTGCGCTAACCAAGGTGCATGGTGTTTCCTCCGACATATTGGTGCGGCTGGCTTCTGGGTTGGATACGCGCTGTGTTAAGAAGCAGTGCAGCTTGGTTTGGGTTGTGTATCGGAGGACGCATGACTTTCAACCTTCGTCTCTCCTGAGCCCCTACGGGAGTTGTAGCGATGAGACAAGATACCACGAAAAGGGGGAGAAAAAGGGGTAAAACTTTCTTCTTCTTTTTTCATCATTTTCTTTCTTCATCATTTCATAATTGGCAACCTTTTATTGACTATATTATTAAAAAATATGCAGAACATCTGGTGTTTCTATGTCAAACGGTCTTCTATGGTGTATATAAGGTGTAATATTGGGATGCAAACTCAAAATGGAATACATTTCAACTCTGCATCTGACATGGTACAGGTGTCTTCTTTTTTTAAGCCCATAACCATGTGTATGAGATATACTTTTGTTTCAAAGTAGATTTGTTTCTGCCAGTTGCAATGTGGTTATCGGAAGTTAATAGTTGTATCCCAATGGAGAAAATCACTTACTGCTTGAGGAATAAGTTAAAGACATTTTACAGAATTTGGCAACCTTTTATTGACTATATGGAGAATCTCCCCCCACATCTCATTGATTGAATCTCTATATAATCCTCACAATGTTTCACACGTAATGTATAATATGTAGCCTACGGCAGGTGATCCAATGTCTCATTATTATTATTTTTTATTGTATGTTTGTATATATAATTAGAATTTTTTTTTTTTTTTTGTTACGCTCGTCTGTTACTGTCACCTTGTCCTATTGTTGTCTAACATCTTTTCACTTTTGTTTTGAATGTTCTTAATTGGAAAATGCTAAAATAAAATATTCCACAAAAAAAAAGTAGATTTGTTTAAGACTACCATGAAACACTCTGTGTGACCCTGCATTGAAAGGATAAATAGGTCAATGGAACCCAGGCTGTAACTGTGCGCTTACTAAAACATATTTTGGACCTGACTAAAACGTAACACATGGAAATGAATACGATTTTACCATACTGTACCATGTGTGACTATGACTGCTTTTAGTGCCTCAAAACTCTATCTGAGTTGTTTTTCAAATCTGTATTTTGGATTGTCAACTATTGCATCAAGTGACACTCCAATACCAACTGTAACTCTTAAGATTCACCTGTAATGGTCCCATCTTTTTCTTCCTCTCTCTCTTTCTCTCCCTTCTCTCTGTCTGACAGTCTGCCCCTGCGGTTCTGGGTGAACGTGATCAAGAACCCCCAGTTTGTGTTTGACATCCATAAGAGCAGCATCACAGACGCCTGTCTGTCTGTGGTGGCCCAGACCTTCATGGACTCCTGCTCCACGTCAGAGCACCGCCTGGGCAAGGACTCTCCCTCCAACAAGCTGCTGTACGCTAAAGACATCCCCAACTACAAGAGCTGGGTGGAGAGGTACACTTTCAGTTACCTTATTTGCTGTCATATTCAATTTTCTCTCAAAGAGTCTTAACACTGAGCGCTCTTGTGTCTCTTTGCTTGTGTCAGGTACTACAGAGATATCAGTAAGATGCCTACCATCAGTGACCAGGACATGGATGCCTATCTGGTGGAGCAGTCTCGTCTCCATGGCACCGAGTTCAACACTCTCAGTGCTCTCAGTGAGCTCTACTTCTACATTAACAAGTACAAAGAGGAGGTAGGAGACACGGACCAACTCTGTTCTTTATTTGACCTCCGATTGTAAAAGTGTACATAATGTACACTGAAATAAAATCTTGTTGTATTTTACAGTAACTTACTGGTAGTCAGTTACCTGTAAGTTACTTTTTTTTTTTATAATACAGTATGTTACCATTAAGATACCGTAAAATCAACAGGATTTTTTTTACACTGTGATACCGAAATGTAATGCAATAAACAGTCTTGTTAATGTTGAGAGAAAAAAATGATCTCACTTTTCTGTTCAGATTTTGACCGCACTAGACAGGGATGGGTACTGCCGCAAACACAAGCTGCGACACAAACTGGAACAAGCCATTAACCTGATGTCGGGCAGCAGCTGAGGACAGAGGATGGAACAGGGGGTCGGGGGTCGGGGAGAGAAGTGGGAAATGGAGATTTGGTTGAACTGGTGAACGGACCTGTGTTGGAGCATCCACAGCTTGTGCAATTAAAAAGGAGGACATAAGACACTGGACAATCAACACAACGAACCACAGCACATTGAGCCCAATGTCTACAGACCACATTCTGTGCCCAATATCCTCACTCTCTCAAACCTCTACCTGCCATTGCCAGTGAGACATTCTGAGTAGTTTTTTTCTCCACACTGGCCTTTTCAATGGCAGACTCTAGTAACTGCCTAATCTAATGGAAGAGGACTGCTGTGGATAACTACCAGATTCATTCCAATAGAGGCATACAGTAAGTTGCCTTGGAAACTGTGCTGAACTGCCAAGCTAGTGCCATGGGAAGAGTAGCTTTTGGTCTGCGATAATAATTGTACAAAATGCTGAAAAGTAACATTTAGGTGTGGACTGTAGATTTGAACTTGAAATGTATGAGTTTTACCACAAGTATGGTAAGGTACAAGTAGTAGACTATAACCTCTTGGCCCCAAAGGAAAGCCTCGGTTCTGTTTTGTTGTGTTAGGGTTGGAGGTTCAATGCCAGTACGTGATGAAGAAGGCAGTGTATGGCCAAAAGACACCAAATTCTAGAAGCATCAGAGGCCTGATTAAGTGACATAAATTGAGGGGCGTGTTGGGGCTGAGGGGTGGCCATCCCCCTCGTCTCTCAAATGCCATAGCTACAAAGCGCCTTTCTCTTTTTACTTTGTATTCGGGCCAAATGGATGTTTGCTGATGGCTCAGAGTCCAGAGTTTTAAAGCTTGCCTTTTGTGTTGCAGTCAAGCAGGAAGTGAAGCCCTTTCCTCATGGACGTTCCACCCTAGTGACTGTCCAGCTAATTGTACTCAGATCATTGTTTTAGTCTGCTCCTCTGTGAATCTGATCTATCAGGGTCCCAGGGGTTCCCGTCCAGAACTCAGGGCTACTGCTGTCGTGGAAACAACCCTTATAACCCATATCAAACATCCTAAAAGTAGTTGATCCATTAACAGCAATAGGTCTAGTAATAAAACAGCCAGCCATGTTTCATTAGATTACACACCAAAAAGACACAGTTCCCGTTAGAGACTCTCTATCTTACGATAATCGTTCTGTGAAAATCGGCTTTCTCTTCCCGATGTTTTTGCCATTATTACAAATGACAGCTTTGAGCATAATGTGTAACGCAACACCAAACACAACAGACGGGATAACAGTATAGATTTTTATGTTTTAAATGCTTTCTAAATAAAATACTTGCTTATGTGTTCACTTCTGGTAGGTCATCCATGGTAGTTTATGGGGGGGGAAGCCTCTATTTGCTGCCTATGTTATCATTACCATACTAAGTACTGTTCAGAAGAAGAGAGAGGTTACTGTGATGAATACTGATTTCCAACCCAGGAGTCCTTCATTTTGTTTACCCTACGGTCCCATAGAGCCAGTAGCAGTAGGCCGATCTGTAGGTTCTGATCAGATGGTAAATGCCCATTTTCTCTGTTGACTCCTTCCACGACAGACAGTAGAAGCTCTGTATTTTTCAGTAGTGGTACAGCAGCTGACTGTACACACTCCCACATCCCCTCTCCATACTCCTCTCTCTGCTGGGAGGAAAAATACAGTCTGGTAGGCTGATACCTGAATATTATTTGAGTACATTTACATGGTTCTGAGTTCAGTCCTCTCCAACAATTAAGTATTTATTGTTTTGCCTTTATTTATTTCATATTTATTTTAATTTTTACACAAGAATGAAAACTCTTGTTTTGTACAGTGTTTGACTGAACGTACCTGAACACAGTTGATGTCCTCTGTACTACAGGTATACTGTATATGTCAAGTCTCTAACACCGTTGCAAGAGTCTTTTCAATGCCAATTCACACACCGGGTTCATTTAGGATACATTCGTACATTCAGTAAATAACAGCATTCCTTCACATCCATAACTGAAAAATAAGACTGTGATCGCTACATCACGTGTTCAGTGACAACCGTGAGGAATGCAGACAGACCAAAGGAGGCACAGGGAAGAATCAAATGATCACTCTCTTGTCTTTGGGTTGAATAATGCCATTCGGCTTGACCCACACATTACAATACATTGTTAACCATAGATTATATCATGTTTTAAATTTCAGGTACAAACACATCTTTAAAAGATTTGTTCATTGAATAGGATAAAGCCTCAAATTACAATGTTCTCCCATAACTAATGGTAGACAAATATGTATTTCTACTGCTAAAACCCAGAGGTTTGTGGTAGTCCAAATCCTGAATATAAATTCAGTATATCTAACTGTTCTTTTTATCCATCAAGTCCCCAAAGATTAAATACAATTTAGTAAATGAAACCAATACTTTGGTTTATCAATGTACAGGTGTTAACCCTTCTAGAGTCTAGATGCTGGGTGTTGTTTTGCGTTGGGACCTTAAACACAGTGACGCTCTGTTTTCTATGTATATTAAATGGCTCTGAAACTAACTACTTACTGTAGAATAATTAGGCTTGCTTATCAGTCCAGGAGCGAAAGAGCCATTAGTATACCTTTTCAAAATCCATTAAATCCACACCAGAAGAAATACTTATTTTTCTCCATGGAAGATACATATTGTAGATAAGCACCAAATCAATTTAGAATTTGGCCTTGGAACTCTGAGCGAAATACATTCTCAAATAAAACTGGAGCTCATTAGCATGTTAAGAGCTGCAGGAGGATAATTAAGGATAATAGGTTTCACCATCCTGGTGTTATTTTAGTGCAGAGAAATGGGGTCAGTGTATCTGGATCTAGGTCTGGTGTGGATCTCACCGTCCACCGTGTGTGAAAAGGACTCAGTCAGAAATGACTGGCAGCTTGCCAGAGCTGCCCTGTCAGCATTGCAGGTGTATTACAGGTATCAACGCTATGTTTGAGCCTCTTTCTACAATTATAGCTTATCATAAATCTGAAAGAGAACATCTTGAATTTTGACTTAGTACCTCTTGGTTAACGCCATCTCATAGGGTTTGAAACTGGTTAAAATAGTAAGTGCAACACGGTATCAGGTTTCTTGGGTGAAATCTGCAATCATATCCAAAGTAGGCCTACAGTTTGGCTACCTGCCATACGTCACTTGTAAACTAGTGAAGGCCAGGTGATTGGGCTGTGGAACTCAGAGCCACTGCAGACACGTCAGTACGTCTGGTTTTGTAATGTTGTATAAACAGGAAGATAAAAAAAAAGCACCTGTAACATGTAAGGAAGAAAAGAGTGAGTGCAAACCTGTGATGTTTCTAAGTAGATACTGTAGAACTATTACATTATAGTCGGTGTTCTAGTAAAAAAACAAAAACATTTGTCTCAGATAAATTGATTTGTTGGTTTTGTCTGTTTATCCCAAATGTTTTAATTGATTTGTTGGTTTTGTCTGTTTATCCCAAATGTTTTAATTGATTTGTTGGTTTTGTCTGTTTATCCCAAATGTTTTAATTGATTTGTTGGTTTTGTCTGTTTATCCCAAATGTTTTAATCGATTTGTTGGTTTTGTCTGTTTATCCCAAATGTTTTAATCGATTTAACGTAACAAACTTGTTTACAGCTTCAAAGATATATGGAATTTATTAACTTAGTCTGAAGAGGAAGTAGCTTTGTGACTGACTGGCTGATTGACTGACGGATGATTGCCCTGCCTAGTCCTTAATTATATATAAATATATAAATATATTTTGTATAATTATTTGTTTAAAATGTTTCTTTCTAAATTATTGTTTTTGGTTTTATATTTTATTTTGTTACTTTGAAGGAGCAGGAATGAGTCCTTTAAAACGCTGGCTACAATGAAGTGTTTTGTATATATTTGCACTTTTTTTTACTCAGTCGGAGAGGTTTTTGAAAGATTGGATTCTAACTTAATGTTGAAATGACAAGCATGGTGTTTTGTTTTGCTAATTAAAATATGTGGATGATGCTGTATGTTCTTGAATGTTTTATTTGTGTACTATCCTCCAGGATTATTTTCTCTGAACAACTCAATGTTTGAATTCAAATAAAGGCAAGTGTTTTAGTAAAATATCCACACAAATGATCCAAAGTGGACCCCGTATGTTAACTTCAGTATCCTTACTTTGCTCCTTAAGTACTTAAACTACTGTTGCAACACTAACAGATAGATCAGACCACAGTCTGAGAATGTTACGTTTGAAATGATCAGTGATGCTGTGAGAATGTTACATTTCAGCATGTAATCTGAAACCTATTTTTAGAGGATTGCAGTTATCTATCCCATCAGATTACCATCTCTCTATCATGAAAGGAGGATATGGTGCTTTCTTTTCTGACTCACTGGATTAAAAACAGAAGATTTAGTAAACACCTCCAGCAATTCATCTTAGATCAGAGGGAGAGATGAGATTGCAGACAGTTTTATGTACAGGGATTTCCATATTCACACATAATAAAAAACAGATTCAAGACATAAGGATATACACTTGGGGTACAGGTATGCATTGAAACAGAATTTAGGTGTGGAATATAAAATAAAATAGTTCCAGAATCCTCAACTTCATTAATTAGGACAGCAGATCAAAGTTGTAGAACATCAAGCAGGCTTGTAAACAAAGATGAGAAACATCATTACAAAGATATTCCCCCTCTGAATAGAACATGAACCAATTTTGGCAGGGTGGGATATTATTCATATTAGGGATTGTAAATTGATGTACATTACCAGTCAAAAGTTTGGACACACCTACTCATACAAGGGTTTTTCTTTATTTTTACTATTTTCTACATTGTAGAATAATAGTGAAGACAATAAAACTATGAAATAACACATGGAATCAAGTAGCCACCCTTTGCCTTGATGACAGCTTTGCACACTGTTGGCATTCACCCGAAATGCTTTTCCAATAGTCTTGAAGGAGTTCCCACTTATGCTGAGCACTTGTTGGCTGCTCTGCCTTCAATCTGCGGTCTTGAGTTCTAAATAAATGTGCCTTGAATTCTAAATAAATCACAGATAGCGTCACAGGCACCCCCACACCATCACACCTCGTCCGTGCTTCCCAGTGGGAACCACACATGCGGAGATCATCTGTTCACCAACTCTGCGTCTCACAAAGACAGTAGTGGTTTCTTTGCAGCAATTCAACCACGAAGTCCTGATTCACGCAGTCTCCTCTGAACAGTTGATGTTGAGATGTGTCTGTTACTTGAACTCTGTGAGGCATTTATTTGGGCTGCAATTTCTGAGGCTGATAACTCGAATGAACCTATACTCTGCAGCAGAGATAACTCTGGGTCTTCATTCCTGTGGTGGTCCTCATGAGAGCCAGTTTCATCATAGCGCTTGATGGTTTTTGCGACTGAAAAATCTTGACATTTTCCGGATTGACTGACCTCCATGTCTTAAAGTAATGATGGACTGTTGTTTCTCTTTGCTTATTTGAGATGTTCTTGCTATAATATGGACTTGGTATTGAAATGCATTCCAGGTGACTACCTCATGAAGCTGGTTGAGAGAATACCAAGAGTGTGCAAAGCTGTCATCAAGGAGTTTTGATGTTTTCACTATTATTCTACAATGCAGAAAATAGTAAAAAATAAAGAAAAACCCTTGAATGAGTAAGAAGGGGCCGAACTTTTGACTGGTACTGTACATTTTCTATTTTTGTTTAATAAACGTTTAACAGTTTATTGGGGATTTGTATAAGGATTATGATTTATGACATTGAATGAGGGACTAATCGTAGCATAATTTCCTAGAGCCACCTGCAGTACAGTAGTTTATAGGGCAATTTCATATTTTTCTCTCTCCAAATCATGGCATGTCAGTTATACATGAATATTAGTCTCGCTATTGGATGAAAACCTATTTTCTGAAACTTTTTAAAAGCCATATTTTACTGTTGTATTCAGCACACGTGACAAATAAACATACAATTTCAAATATTCAGACACTAATTAGAATATATTTTATTGGTCATGAAATGGTCATAGTACATTGAGAGGAGTTACTGCTTTCAAAACATATAAAAAAGAATTGGCAAAAATAGAGTTACGAGGTTTTAATCAGACACTGACGATATACACATACCTCTACAAATCAATGGTGACTCACCTTTTCACTGGCTGATATTTCTGAGAATAGAAGTAACGCATTCATGAATATTTATGTGTGAGAAGGTGCAACTTCTGAGGAGGGATAAATCCAGTGAGAGCTGAAGAGCCGCTCCTTCAGACTAAAGGGAAGGATTACTGAGAAAGAGGGGAAAACAGGCAGGGTTTATAAATAAGTAATGCATGCTGTGGGTGCTCATTAGCAGAGCACTGTCAATCCTAAGGGGAACAGAAATATGTGACTGCAAAAACACAAAATAACTGCACACACAAGCACAGCTTCTAAACCCCCGTCTCCAAAACACACACCTAAAGCACCAGCCACCACTGCTCCCCCATTAAATCAAATGTTATTTGTCACATGCTTCGTAAACAACAGGTGTAGACTAACAGTGAAATGCTTCCTTATAGCTCATCCCAACAATGCAGAGAGAAAGAAAATAGAGAAAGAATAAATAGAGAAAAGTAAAACACATAATAATGAAAGTAATAATAAATACACAATGAGTCATGATAACTTGGTTTTATACACGGGGTACCAGTACTGAGTTGATATGCAGGGGTACCAGGTCATTGAGGTAGATACAGTGCATTTGGAAAGTATTCTAATACCTTTTACCTAATACCTTTTTTGCACGATTGGTTAGAGCCTGTAAGTAAGCATTTCACTGTTGTATTCAGCACACGTGACAAATAAACTTTGATTTGATTTGATTTTTTCAGACCCCTTGACTTATTCCACATGTTGTTACGTTACAGACTTATTCAAAAATGTATTAAATTGTTTGTTTTTTTCTCATCAATCTACACACAATACCCATAATGACAAAGCAAAAACGTTTTTTTAGAAACGTTTGCTAATTTATCAAATAACATAAACTGAATATTAAGTTTACATAAGCACTCAGACCCTTTAATCAGTACTTTGTTGAAGCACCTTTGGCAGCGATTACAGCCTAGAGTCTTCTTGGGTATAACGCTACAAGCTTGGCACATCTGTATTTGGGGAGTTTCTCCCATTCTTCTCTGCAGATCCTCTCAAGCTCTGTCAAGTTGGATGGGGAGCGATGCTGCACAACTATTTTCAGGTCTCTCTAGAGATGTTCGATCGGGTTCAGGTCCGGACTCTGGCTGAGCCACTCAAGGACATTCAGAGACTTCTCCCGAAGCCACTCCTGCGTTGTCTTGGATGTGTGCTTAGGGTTGTTGTCCTGTTGGAAGGTGAACCTACGCCCCAGTCTGAGGTCCTGAGTGCTCTGTAGCAGGTTTTCATCAAGGATCTCTCTCTACTTTGCTCTCTACTTTTTTCATTTTTCCCTGGATCATGACTAGTCTCCCAGTCGCTGCCGCTGAAAAACATCCCCACAGCATGATGATGCCACCACCATGCCTCACCGTAGGGATGGTGCCAGGTTTCCTCCAGGCGTGACGATTGGCATTCAGCCCAAAGAGTTCAATCTTGGCTTCATCAGACCAGAGAATCTTGTTTCTCATGGTCTGAGAGTCTTTTAGCTGCCTTTTGGCAAACTCCAAGCGGGCTGTCATGTGCCTTTTACTGAGGAGGGGCTTCTGTCTGGCCACTCTACCATAAAGGCCTGATTGGTGGAGGTCTGCAGAGATGGCTGTCCTTCTGGAAGGTTCTCCCATTTTCACAGAGGAACTTCAGAGCTCTGTCAGACTGACCATCTGGGTCTTGGTCACCTCCCTGTCCAAGGCCCTTCTCCCCTGATTGCTCAGTTTTGGCCGGGCGGCCAGCTCTAGGCAGAGTCTTGGTGGTTCCAAACTTCTTCCATTCAAGAATGATGGAGGCCACTGTGTTCTTGGGGACCTTCAATGTTGCAGAAATGTTTTGGTACCCTTCCTCAGATCTGTGCCTCGACACAATCCTGTCTCGGAGCTCTACGGACAATTCCTTCAACCCCATGGCTTGGTTTTTGCTCTGACATGCACTGTCAACTGTGGGACCTTACAGGTGTGTGCCTTTCCAAATCATGTCCAATCAATTGCATTTACCACAGGTGAACTCTGATCAAGTTGTATAAACATCTCAAGGATGATCAGTGGAAACAGGATACACCTGAGCTCAATTTCGAGTCTCATAGCAAAGGGTCTGAATACTTATGGAAAAAATGTTTTAATAAATTAGCAAACATTTCTAAAAACCTGTTATTGCTTTGTCATTATGGGGTATTGTGTGTAAATTGAGGGAAACATTTTTTTTAATCCATTTTATAATAAAGCTGAAACGTAACAAAATGTGAACAAAGGGGTCTGAATACTTTCCGGATGCACTATATGTATACAGTGGGACAAAAAAGTATTTAGTCAGCCACCAATTGTGCAAGTTCTCCCACTTAAAAAGATGAGAGAGGCCTGTAATTTTCATCATAGGTACACTTCAAATATGACAGACAAAATTAGAAAAAAACATGCAGAAAATCACATTGTAGGATTTTTTATGAATTTATTTGGAAATTATGGTGGAAAATAAGTATTTGGTCACCTACAAACAAGCAAGATTTCTGGCTGTCACAGACCTGTAACTTCTTCTTTAAGAGGCTCCTCTGTCCTCCACTACCTGTATTAATGGCACCTGTTTGGACTTGTTATCAGTATAAAAGACACCTGTCCACAACCTCAAACAGTCACACTCCAAACTCCACTATGGCCAAGACCAAAGAGCTGTCAAAGGACACCAGAAACAAAATTGTAGACCTGCACCAGGCTGGGAAAACTGAATCTGCAATAGGTAAGCAGCTTGGTTTGAAGAAATCAACTGTGGGAGCAATTATTAGGAAATGGAAGACATACAAGACCACTGATAATCTCCCTCGATCTGGGGCTCCACGCAAGATCTCACCCCGTGGGGTCAAAATGATCACAAGAACGGTGAGGAAAAAACCCAGAACCACACGGGGGGACCTAGTGAATGACCTGCAGAGAGCTGGGACCAAAGTAACAAAGCCTACCATCAACATCACTGTATACTGTATATTTTTTTTAATCCATTTTATAATAAAGCTGAAACGTAACAAAATGTGAACAAAGGTGTCTGAATACTTTCCGAATGCACAGTATGTATACAGTGGGGCAAAAAAGCAGTGCATGAGATAAGTTAAAATTCTTCGGGCAAAAATGGTCAATGCAAATAGTCCAGGTAGCTATTTGGTTAACTATTTAACTAACTATTTAGCAGTCATATGGTTTGGGGGGTAGAAGCTGTCATACTGTATGTGGATCTGTTGGGGCAATATGCGTATTGAAGTGGGTCCAGGGTGTCTGGGATGATAGTGTTGATGTGAGCCATGACCAGTCTTTCAAAGCATTTCATGGCTACAGATGTTAGTGCTATGGGGCAATAGTCATTTAGACAGGTTAACTTGGCGTTCTTGAGCACAGGGACTATGGTCATCTGCTTGAAACATGTAGGTATTACAGACTGGGTCAGGGAGAGGATGAAAATGTCAGTGAAGACACTTGCCAGCTGGTCAGCGCATGCTCTGAGTACACGTCCTGGTACTCCGTCTGGCCCTACAGCTGTGTTAACCTGTTTAAAAGTGTTAACCTGTTTAAAAAGTCTTTCCCACCAAAAAGTCTTTCCCACATCAGATATGGAGAGTGTAACCACAAGGTCATCCAGAACAGCTGGTGCTCTCATGCATGGTTCAGTGTTGCTTGCCTTGAAGCGAGCATAGAAGACATTTAGCTCGTCTGGTAAGCTCGCGTCACTGGGCAGCTCGCCGCTGGGTATCCCTTTTTAATACATGATAGTTTGCAAGCCCTGCCACATCCAACAAGTGTCAGAGCCAGTGTAGTAGAATTCAATCTTAGTCCTGTATTGACGCTTTGCCTGTTTGATGGTTCATTGGAGGGCGTGGCGGGATATCTTATAAGTGTCAGGATTAGTCTCCCGCTCCTTGAAAGCGGCAGCTCTAGCCTTTAGCTCAGTGTGGATGTTGTCTGTAATACATGGCTTCTGGTTGGGATATGTAGAGTACATACGTACGGTCACTGTGGTGACGACGTCGTTGATGCACTTGTTAAGGGGGAGATCTTTGTATGAGGGAGATCTTTGTATGTGTTTGTGTGTGGAGTAAAGGTGATCTATAGCTTTTTTTGCCTCTAGTTGCACAGGTGACATGCTGGTAGAAATTAGGTAAAATTAATTTCAGTTTTCCTGCATTAAAATCACTGGCCACTAGGAGCGCCGCCTCTGGGTGAGCATTTTCTTGTTTGCTTATTGCCCTATACAGCTCATTGAGTGTGGTCTTAGTGCCAGCATCGGTTTCTAGTGGAAAATAGACAGCTACAAAAAATATATATGAAAACTCTCTTTGTAAATAGTATGGTCTACAGCTTATCATGAGATTTTCCAACTCAGGCAAGCAAGAACTTCGAGACTTCCTTAATATTAGAGAACGTGCACCAGCTGGTTAAAAAAGAGACACACACCTCCCCCTTGAGCTTAGCTGACGCTGTCGTTCTGTCCTGCCATAGAAAACCAGCCAAATATATATTATCCATGTCTTTGTTCATCCGTGACTGAACAAATATTTGACAGTTCTTCAGGTCCCGTTGATGGGGTAGTCTTGAACAGAGCTTGTCCAGTTTGTTCTCTAGTGACTGTTCATGATTGCCTCTGACTAGTTGAAGTACAAATCTTCATCCAAATCGAGGTTAGTGCTCGCGGTTCTAAAGTTCAAAAGCTCTTTTTGGCCGATGGAAATGATGGCGGAAACATGTACAACAAAAACTTTAAAAATCTGAGCAAAAAACCCCCACAAAATGGCAGAATTGATCAGGAGCCTGTAAAAAGTTGCAGCACCATTGCAAATCACATTCCTGGCTGGGAGACTCCAGTACACTTTTCACCTCTCCTGTAGTCTATGAAGCCACTGTGTAACTTATTCAGTTTAAATGAGACTCCAGCAGAGTGAGGAGGATATTGCTGTCTGATGCCGCGGGCCACAAGCGCCGCCTCACAGAAGCTCGAGGTTTTAATAATGGTGATGTGTTTTAGCAGGTCTGTGTACAAATGTTATAAAGGTCAATTGTGTTTTCATCTTGAAATCAACTGAGGGGGCAAATCTCTGCATCCATGACCTTTAGGTATAATTATATGATCCAGATGTTGTATCTATTAAAATTACTTTTATTATGTATACTGAAGTTGTTGTGAGACACTATTATTAAAGGGAGAGCCATCTCCAGATGTCTAGGATGGGGACAGATAGAAAACCACTCTACCAGTAGCTATGGCTTGGACAGAAATAAGCCAATTGGATATCCAGGGAATACACAGTCCAAAACAAGCAGGCCCTCAGAGGTACTTCTAAAGGTAGTTACTGTTTCTATAGCAATAGATTCCTCCAGGACACGCCCCAACCCTGGTGATGCTGTCCTGACAAGGAAGAGCAGGCAAGATGGTTTAGTGAATCTGAGCCAATAGCTGTTTACGAAAACACTGACTTGTAAATTCTAAGTGTATGTGGACATGTTGGGGGCTGAGGGAGAAAATAATTGAGGTGCAGTTTATAAAAAGATTTAAAACCATGAATAAAATAAATGTAGAATAATCAAGAAGGTTGGATAATGCTTGTGGTGAAAATTAAATGGAATGATACAACTACTAAAAAAGGTGATGTTTTCAGAATTCACATTCAGCCTCTTACTGTCAGACAGCGGTCACATTTAAAAATCATATACCAGGGTGTTCTATGAATTATTCAGAAGAATGCCTCTGCACAATTACAGAGGCCAAATCATTCATCTCCTGTATAATCTCTGGATAGGTAAGAAATATTTTTATCCATCCAACTCAATTCCTTCTCTGTGACACAGAACTACTTTGTCCGTGCTACATAACGGTTTCTCAGGGGTTAGTTTTCTGGGGGCACTTTTTTTTTTTTTTTAATCTCTATGCTCTGTGTCCGTTCCACTTACCCAGGATCAGGTCTGAAGAAGTCCCAGTTAGCTGTCAGGATGGATGGAGCCAGGGATTCTGGATGCATCTTTCTGTCATTGCGGGCCTAATATAATCGCAATCCACAGGCGTGAGACACTGCTTCAGAACCACTCTGGGAAATTAAAAAATTGCCTTCGGCCTCCAATCACATTGTTAGACAGTCAGCCTCCAACATACCCACATACACTCCATTGTATTGATCTGGGATCTGTGTTTCACTTTTTCTCTCTGTATTCAGCTCCATAGATTTTCTGATTAATGAACATGGAGTCGTATGAGCGACATACAAAAGAAGGGAGGAGACTTAAAACGGCAATGAGACTGTATGTCTCATTCACTTAAAGCGATAGAGAGACGTGTTAACAGCTTTGCCCAATCATGTTGCTGTTATGAATGAAGTTGCATCCAATTAGGTAATGGCCATTTAAAATACACAATGCCATTAGTAATCCAAATCAATTTGGATAAAGAATGAGAATTTAATCGAATGCTATTTCCATTTCTTATTGACTGTTTGATAGAATTACCAGTGCAGAATGATAATGACGCAGCCCTACGCAGGTCCTCCACCAACCTGTATGATACACTAACCTGCCGTATCTCTTTGTGCCAGTTGACTACCCCTTGCATCATTTACTGATATAGGGACATAAACACAGAAATAAGCAAGGCTGCCAAACAGTAAATAAACTCAATGGTTCTATGATAGACCATTTACCATTCAGTCTATCATAGAACCACTGAGTTTATTTACCATTCAGTCTATCATAGAACCATTGAGTTAATTTACCATTCAGTCTATTATAGAACCACTGAGTTTATTTACCATTCAGTCTATCATAGAACCATTGAGTTAATTTACCATTCAGTCTATTATAGAACCATTGAGTTAATTTACCATTCAGTCTATCATAGAACCATTGAGTTTATTTACCATTCAGTCTATCATAGAACCATTGAGTTAATTTACCATTCAGTCTATCATAGAACCACTGAGTTTATTTACAATTCAGTCTATCATAGAACCATTGAGTTAATTTACCATTCAGTCTATTATAGAACCACTGAGTTAATTTACCATTCAGTCTATCATAGAACCATGAGTTAATTTACCATTCAGTCTATAAACCACTTTAATTTACCATTCAGTCTATCATAGAACCACTGAGTTAATTTACCATTCAGTCTATTATAGAACCACTGAGTTTATTTACCATTCAGTCTATCATAGAACCATTGAGTTAATTTACCATTCAGTCTATTATAGAACCATTGAGTTAATTTACCATTCAGTCTATCATAGAACCATTGAGTTTATTTACCATTCAGTCTATCATAGAACCACTGAGTTTATTTACCATTCAGTCTATCATAGAACCACTGAGTTAATTTACCATTCAGTCTATCATAGAACCATTGAGTTAATTTACCATTCAGTCTATCATAGAACCATTGAGTTTATTTACCATTCAGTCTATCATAGAACCATTGAGTTTATTTACCATTCAGTCTATCATAGAACCACTGAGTTTATTTACCATTCAGTCTATCATAGAACCACTGAGTTAATTTACCATTCAGTCTATCATAGAACCATTGAGTTAATTTACCATTCAGTCTATCATAGAACCATTGAGTTTATTTGCCATTCAGTCTATTATAGAACCATTGAGTTAATTTACCATTCAGTCTATCATAGAACCATTGAGTTTATTTGCCATTCAGTCTATCATAGAACCATTGAGTTTATTTGCCATTCAAACTCAATGGTTCTATGATTTTTATGTATTTATTTTTTATTTCACCTTTATTTAACCAGGTAGGCCAGTTGAGAACAAGTTCTCATTTACAACTGCGACCTGGCCAAGATAAAGCAAAGCAGTGCGACACAAACAACAACACAGAGTTACACATGGAATAAACAAACGTACAGTCAATAACACAATAGAAAAAAAGAAAGTCTATATACTGTGTGTGGAAATGGTGTGAGGAGGTAAGGCAATAAATAGGCCATAGTAGCATGTAATTTCAATTTAGCAAATAAACACTGGAGTGATAGATGTGCAGATGATGGTGTGCAAGTAGAAATACTGGTGTGCAAAAGAGCAGAAAAGTAAATAAAAACAATATGGGGATGAGGTAGGTAGATTGGATGGGCTATTTACAGATGGACTATGTACAGCTGCAGCGATCAGTTAGCTACTTGGATAGCTGATGTTTAAAGTTAGTGAAAGAAATATAAGTCTACAGCTTCAGCAATTTTTGCAATTCGTTCCAGTCATTGGCAGTAGAGAACTGGAAGGAAAGGCGGCCAAAGGGGGTGTTGGCTTTGGGGATGACCAGTGAGATATACCTGCTGGAGTGCGTGCTACGGGTGGGTGTTGTTATTGTGACCAGTGAGCTGAGATAAGGCGGAGCTTTACCTAGCATAGACTTATAGATGACCAGGAGCCAGTTGGTCTGGTGACGAATATGTAGTGAAGGCCAGCCGATTAGAGCATACAGGTCTCAGTGGTGGGTAGTATATGGGGCTTTGGTGACAAAACGGATGGCACTGTGATAGACTGCATCCAATTTGCTGAGTAGAGTGTTGGAGGCTATTTTGTAAATGACATCGCCGAAGTCGAGGATCGTTAGGATCGTCAGTTTTACTAGGGTATATTTGGCGGCGTGAGTGAAGGATGCTTTGTTGTGGAATAGAAAGACAATTCTAGATTTAATTTTGGATTGGAGATGTTTAATATGAGTCTGGAAGGAGAGTTTACAGTCTAGCCAGACACCTAGGTATTTTTAGTTCTCCACATATTCTAAGTCAGAACCGTCCAGAGTAGTGATGCTAGTCAGACGGGTGGGTGCGGGCAGCGTATGGTTGAAAAGCATACATTTAGTTTTACTAGCGTTTAAGAGCAGTTGGAGGCCACGGAAGGAGTGTTGTATGGCATTGAATCTGGTTTGGAGGTTTGTTAACACAGTGTCCCAAAGAAGGGCCAGATGTATACAGAATGGTGTCGTCTGCGTAGAGGTGGATCAGGGAATCACCCGCAGCAAGAGTGACATCGTTGATATATACAAAGAAAAGAGTCTGCCTGAGAATTGAACCCTGTGGAACCCCCATAGAGACTGCCAGAGGTCCGGACAACAGGCCCTCCAATTTGACACACTAAACTCTGTCTGAGAAGTAGTTGGTGAACCAGGTGAGGCAGTCATTTGAGAAACCAAGGCTGTTGAGTCTGCCGATAAGAATACGGTGATTGAGTCGAAAGCCTTGGCCAGGTCGATGAAGACAGCTGCACAGTAAAATCTTTTATCGATGGCGGTTATGATAGCTTTTAGTACCTTGAGCGTGGCTGAGGTGCACCCGTGACCAGCTCCCAAACCGGATTGCACAGCGGAGAAGGTACGGTGGGATTAGAAATGGTCAGTGATCTGTTTATTAACTTCGCTTTTGAAGACTTTAGAAAGGCAGGGCAGGATGGATATTGGTCTTTAACAGTTTGGGTCTAGAGTGTCTCCCCCTTTGAAGAGGGGGATGACCGCAGCAACTTTCCAATCTTTAGGGATCTCAGACGATATGACTGATAGACTGAATGGTAAATAAACTCAATGGTTCTATGATAGACTGAATTGTAAATAAACTCAGTGGTTCTATGATAGACTGAATGGTAAATAAACTCAGTGGTTCTATGATAGACTGAATGGTAAATTAACTCAGTGGTTCTATGATAGACTGAATGGCTCCGACCTCCAAATATTGACAGAGAGAATTTCCATAGGGAGGGCTCTTTTTGGTTGGACCGAGATGAAGGAACACTTCTCAGGCATTGTGCTTTAAGGAATTCTGCTGCTTTTGGGAATTCTTATCGTTCTCAAAGTTCTGGAAAGGTGGAGTCAATGAACCACACCTTGAATGAATACATTGCCAAATTCCTAACTGAAAGACTTTGAACTGAGTATCAATGATATACTGAAGGTCTTTGAACTGGATATCAATGCAAATACAGGTACTGCTCAGCTCAAGGTCCAGGAGGATCCCCACTGACCAGCTGGCTCTCAGCCACTAAGTTAATGATTGTTCCCACCAGAGAGTTTAGGGAAACTGAACCAATCTAGACCTGAGCCCACAAACCTACAATTGAATTGCTTTCACTCTCCAGGGACTGGGAAAAGTTAGGAGATGCATTGGGAGTTTAATGTGTATGTACACTAAGTAACGAGATCTGGAGTTACGTGCAGGGCTGAACAGGGAAGGATGGGTTACGGAGGGATTACAGTATATGCCTATATTTTATTATCACACAAAGCATTGGCTTGACCTAAATAGACAGCCTACATGTTACTGTACGTCTAGACTCGTATAAACTGTATACAAGGAGAATGGTACACAAGTCCCAATATTGTGTCTGTATGAGACGTGATAAAGAGGAGGTCCTGATCATCAACTACAGATCCTGATGACACTACATTGTCAACCAATAGGAGATGAGAAGAGACAGATATAATCTCTTTTAGATAAAAGGCTGGTAACATGGCCTTCAAGGCTTTGCTGAAAGATTTTAGAGCTGTACGGTGTGCTTGTATTTACACAATGCCACTGTGGACCTGTGTGTGCACTGCCAAGGTTATTTCACTGCTTCGATAGCTTCAACAATGAGGTGAAATGCGATGGTAAATTCATTTCAATCTTGTTATCGAGTTAAAATGACTCATATCTCATTCACTCATGTACATTTTGAAAAAAGGCACACAAAGCCTTATTTCTGACCAAAGATGTAGCCTACACGCCGTGCCGTGGAAACCACATGGCGACAGTGAAGTCATCATTTATTGAAATGACTGGAAGTCACCAATTCGGTCTATATTTAATTCACGAATATATGACATCATATTTGTGAAGATGTGAATTTAGATAAGAATTCTTCATAATAATGCATTGATGGCAGCCATATTTAGCTTCCTATTCAATATGCCAGACGAGCTGCCTCCTTGTCCGACTGGACTGACCATTACTCAAGGAAATGGCCACCTTTACTTTCACCCTTCACCAGATCCCAGCCTGATAGATTTTCTGCCAGAATAAACAACAAACTGAGCACATCCTCGGTCAAAGTAGACTTCTGCCCTTGATCCTCCAATACACTTACCAAACTGTGAACTCCAAGAAGCATTGTTGAATACAAGGGAATTTGACGCACAAAAAGATGGCATTTTATTTGCAAACTGATAAATAACATGGAGCTTGTGATGCTCTAGTAACCTCGGTGTCAGAGCCACAGGATTGGGATTCAGATAACGCTCATTCATCAATTAGGCTCTTTTCATAGAGCTGAGCAGAAGAAATCATTAATCTCATCCCCTGACTTCATATACGTACCCACAAGGCCAATTACATCATGTTTTCCATTATATTGACATGATTAGCAGCTTCATGGAGGAGATCTTACAGTTAGTTGTCAAGCGTTTTATCAACAGGAGCAATAGAACAATACTATAGATATTCCTCAACAACTAAACCAAATCCTCCAGAATAATAAACTAATCAGAGAACATGGGGATTGTCACACATCAACAGCCTCTCTCTCTCTCCCAGACTCCCACAGCGTGGCTTGTGTGACTGCATAGCATTATTGCATAACACCCGAGTCCCCGATCAACCGTCCCCCAGATGGAAGCTGCAGCCGAGCTAGGCCTCCTGTTTTGGAGAGAGGTGAGTCAGGGGTTGGTGTCCTAGAGGACAGGGCTGAAGATATCCAGGCTCGTTAACCCGCAGGCTCAGCCCTCACATGATTGGGATTCAAGTGCCAACAAGATGTTTGGTGTCACCTTTAAGATTAGCCTGCGCCCGCCCCAGAGTTAGCAGTGAGTTAATCGTCTGCACTCTTTGATGTCTCCCCCTGTTCCTTCACAAACTCCCAGTAATAATTGAAAGCATCAAAGGCTTCCCCTCATCTAATCCCTGGCTGTGGCAAATCCCCTGTTCACTCCTCTGCCTCTTTTTTAAACCACACAGAAAAAAATTTGGTCTTAAATTAATGTGCTTAGCATTTCCATCAAGACATGACAGATCTTTGCAAATTATCCCTTTGAATAGGTCACAGTTTTAAATTTCTACCAATCAGTGTAGCGCAGTTATTAGCCCTTTCTCCGTCTCTCTCTCTCTCTGCCTCTGCCTCTCTCCCTCTCCCTCTCTCAATTCAATTCAATTCAATTTGCTTTATTGGCATGACGTAACAATGTACATATTGCCAAAGCTTACTTTGGATATTTACAATATAAAAATGAGAATCAAAATTGTCAACGGGACAACAGTAACAACAATAACCTAGTGTCAAAAGAACCATACATTCAACAATAACAATAAGCATACAGTAGAGTACATGTGCAGGTTGATTGGTCAGACACTGTCCCTCAACTTATGGCAGGCAGCAATGTAGTGCGCTGCCAACCCACAGCTCTCTACGTCCTCCCCCAACAGGGAGCCTACTCTCATCAGAGAGGTCTTTGAAACCTTGAATAAGAGTTTCAAATTTGGGGAAATGACACTCTCTAATTGTTTTATATTTTTTACATTTTGTCAGGAAATGCAGCTCCGTCTCAGGCTCTGCTGTTGTGCAGTGGTTGCACAGCCAAACCCTCTACAGGGAGTCAGGTTTTCCTGTGTCTACCCTTCTCAATGGTAAGGCTGTGTTCACTGAGCCTGTACTTTGTCAAGGTTTTTCCAAGGTTTTGATCAGTAACCATTGGGATTTTATTTTGTTTTTCCAATGTTGTAAATATGAGTCCTTTGATTGGTTCATGATTTTGTTTATTGGAATTCTTTCTTTTGAAGCAGTGCTGGTGTCAGCTTGGTTGGTTAGGTTCAACTCCAGCTGACTGAGAGGGCTCATTTCTGGGCTCAGCTTGGTTGGTGAGGTCCAACACCAGCTGACTGAGAGGGCTCGTTTCTGGGCTCAGCTTGGTTGGTTGGGTCCAACTCCAGCTGACTGAGAGGGCTCGTTTCTGGGCTCAGCTTGGTTGGTGAGGTCCAACACCAGCTGACTGAGAGGGCTCGTTTCTGGGCTCAGCTTGGTTGGTTAGGTCCAACTCCAGCTGACTGAGAGGGCTCGTTTCTGGGCTCAGCTTGGTTGGTTAGGTCCTACACCAGCTGACTGAGAGGGCTCGTTTCTGGGCTCAGCTTGGTTGGTGAGGTCCAACTCCAGCTGACTGAGAGGGCTCGTCTCTGGGCTCAGCTTGGTTGGTTAGGTCCAACTCCAGCTGACTGAGAGGGCTCGTTTCTGGGCTCAGCTTGGTTGGTGAGGTCCTACACCAGCTGACTGAGAGGGCTCGTCTCTGGGCTCAGCTCTTGGGTTTGAAGTGCTTTAAATTGCAGACTTGAATGTAGCCAACATTTTAATGATCTTTTGTGTATTTTCATTATTACTGGAAAGCAGCCCAATTCTGCCCTACATGAATGAGTTGGTGTATTTCTCTGGACTTGTCGGATTTTCTGACAGAATTCTGCATGTAGGGCTTCAATTGGATGTTTGTCCCACAGTTTATTGAGTGGCCCCCAAACCTCACTTCCGTAAAGAGCAATTGGTAGGATTACACTGTCAAATATTTTGGTCAAAATTCTAATTGGGATGTTGATTTTGAATAATTTAATTTTTATTGCATACAATGCTCTGCGGCTTTTTCTTTCAGTGCATTCACTGCCATATTAAAGTTTCCCAAGGGGGGCCTCCCGGATGGCGCAGTGGCCACCAGAGACTCTGGGTTCGCGCCCAGGCTCTGTCGTAACTGGCCGCGACCTGGAAATCCGTGGGGCGACACACAACTGGCCTAGTGTCGTCCGGGTTAGGGAGGGCTTGGCCGGTAGGGATATCCTTGTCTCATCGCACACCAGCGACTCCTGTGGCGGGCTGGATGCAGTGCACGCTAACCAAGGTTGCCAGGTGCACAGTGGTGCAGCTGGCTTCCGGGTTGGATGCGCGCTGTGTTAAGAAGCAGTGCGGCTTGGTTGGGTATCTGAGGACGCATGAATTTCAACCTTAGTCTCTCCCGAGCCCGTACAGGAGTTGTAGCGATGAGACAAGATAGTAGCTACTAACAATTGGATGCCACGAAATTGGGGAGCAAAAGGGGTCAAATTCCAACAACAAAAAAACACACAAAAAAAGTTTCCAGATGCAGATATGGTCAGGTGTAATGCAGATATGGTCAGGTGTAATGCAGATATGGTCAGGTGTAATGCAGATATGGTCAGGTGTAATGCAGATATGGTCAGGTGTAATTTTTAGTGTGTTCAGTTATGGTGTTGTTCAGGGTGAATTTGTATTTGTATTTGTGACATGATTTTCGTTTTTGGAAATGTACTGCCAGGGCCCAATTATGGCAATATTACTCTGGAATAGTAATGTTCTGTTGAAGACCTTCTTTGGTTGGTGATAGAAGTACCAAGTCATCAGCATGTAGCAGGTATTTCACCTCTGTGTCAAATAGTGTCAGTCCTGGGGCTGGAGAATGGTCCAACATGTCTGCTAATTCCTTGATATAAATGTTGAAAAGATTTGGACTCAAACTGCAGCCTTGTCTCACACCTCGACATTGTGAAAATAATTCTGTTCTTTGGTTTTTGATTTTTATTGCACACTTGTTTTCTGTGAACATACATTTTATTAAGTCATACACCTTCCCACCAAGCCCACTTTGGAGAATTTTGTAGATTAGCCCTTCGTACCAAATAGAATCAAATGCTTTTTTATAGTCAATAAAGCAAGCAAAGATTTTGCCCACTTTTTTTGGTGGACATGTTTATTAATTAGTGTGTGTAAGGTGTATATATGGTCAGTAGTGCGGTGGTTAGGGAGAAAGCCAATTTGACATTTACTTAGGTTTGAAGGTTTGAATTCTTGAATTCAAAATGCTACAGAAAACCTTTCCCAAGTTACTGTTTACGCAAATTCCCCTGTAATTATTGGGGTCTGATTTGTCTCCACTTTTGTGGATAGGGGAGATGCGCCCCTGGTTCCAGACATCAGGGAAGCAGCCAGAAGTTAATACCATGTTGAACAATTTAAGCACAGCATTTTGCAACTCAGGTGTGCTGTTTTTCAGCATTTAATTTCTGATGTTGTCTAGATCACAAGCCTACTTTGATTTAATAGATTTTAGCTTTTCATTTAGTTCTTGTTGGGTTATTGGGTAATCTAATGGATTTTGGTTGTTTTTAATGACTGATTCAAGGATGTTCCATTTTTCTTTAATTTCTAATTGGTTCTGTTGTAAGTCTTTTTGTGGGATGTTTTTGTATAGATTATCAAAATAAGTTTTCCAAATTCCTACATCTAGTATGGCTAATTCTTGTGGCTTCGTTGTGCTTAAATTGTTCCACATGTCCCAGAACTGATTTTGGTCAATTGCGTTTTCAATTTCATCAAGTGTCTTGTTGGTATAATTCAATTTCTTGCTTTTCAGTGTTTGTTTATACTGTTTCAGAGTTTCAAAATGTTCATATCGTAGCTCTGGGTTGTTTTGCTACTTATGTTTTTCGTTTAACATTTGTCTTAGGTGTTTTCTAATTGTTTTACATTCATTATCAAACCATTTGTCAGAAAAATTGTGTTTTTTATTTCTGATGTTGCATTTCTTTGTTTTTCTCAAATTTGCTTTCGATGCTGCTAGTTGGAATATGCAGTTGATGTTTTGAGTAGCCGAATTGACACCAACTTTATTGTTTTGGTATTGTGAGTTTTTAAAAAACTGTATAGAGTTCATAATTTCATTTGAGTTCAATGTTTCAATGGAAATCTCTGCACTGTTTGGAGCCCATCTGTACGATTGGTTTATGTTGTAGAGTTTATTGGGCTGTTTTTTTAATGAATATTGCCGGTTAATTTCTTCAGAAACACGTTGATCTGACTGTGATCTGACAATGGTGTCTGTGGTCTGACAGTGAATGCACTAATGGAGGAGGGGTCAATGTCAGTGATGGCATAATCGAGAACACTTGTCCCAAGAGCTGAGCAGTAAGTAAACTGACCTAAAGAGTCTCCTCTGATTCTACCATTAAGCATGTACAGGCATAAGGCTCGACAGAGATGCACTAACTCCTTCCCATTTTTGTTCAGTATTTGGTCAGGAATGTTTCTATTATTTATAATAGGGCTACTGTACCAGGAGGGGTGTCCAAATGTGTGGTGGTTACCTCCCGCATCAGTGTAGTCAGGCTCAGAACCTGTCCTTGCATTGAAATCTCCACAAAGAACCACTTTACCCTCTGCCTGAAATGTAAGGATTTCTGTATGGAGAATGTCAAAAAACTGATAATCATAATATGATGAATCTGAAGGAGGAGCGTAAGCTGCACATATATAATCATCATTGTCACAATAGATTGTACCTTTGTTAAGTTTATCCAAATGTGACTGGTACCTTTTTTCATTTCATTCAGTGCTAAGTCCTGCTTATGCCAAATGATGATTCCACCTGAGTCTCGGCCCCGTTTAACATTTTTATGTTTGATTGATGGTAGTAAACTTTCTCTATAGCCTGAGGGACAGTATCTATGTCTCCACAACACCATGTTTCCTGTAGGATTATGAAGTCCTGTCCCTTGATGTTTTTAATCAATTCTGGATTTATTGTTTAAAACCAAAATGTGAAGAGTATAGGCCCTGGATATTCCAAGAGCTGATAGTTAATGATCTCATTTATAAGAAGTGATATTCACTGGTTTGAGTAAAGTACATAAAGTGCTGATTTTGTACGTTTGCCCACTGACAAAGAAATGATCCGTCTATAATTTTAATGGTAGGTTTCTTTGAACAGTGAGAGACAGAATAACAGAAAAACGCATGTCAAAAATGTTATAAATGGATTTGCATTTTAATGAGGGAAATAAGTATTTGACCCCCTCTCAATCAGAAAGATTTCTGGCTCCCAGGTGTCTTTTATACAGGTGACGAGCTGAGATTAAGAGCACACTCTTAAAGGGAGTGTATAAAAGACACCTGTCCACAGAAGCAATCAATCAATCAGATTCCAAACTCAGGAACCAAGCAGCTTGGTGAGAAGGGGACAACAGTTGGTGCGATTATTCGCAAATGGAAGAAACACAAAATAACTGTCAATCTCCCTCGGCCTGGGGCTCCATGCAAGATCTCACCTCGTGGAGTTGCAAAGATCATGAGAACGGTGACGAATCAGCCCAGAACTACACGGGAGGATCTTGTCAATGATCTCAAGGCAACTGAGACCATAGTCACCAAGAAAACAATTGGTAACACACTATGTCGTGAAGGACTGAAATCCTGCAGCGCCCGCAAGGTCCCCCTGCTCAAGAAACCACATATACATGCCCGTCTGAAGTTTGCCAATGAACATCTGAATGATTCAGAGGATAACTGGGTGAAAGTGTTGTGGTCAGATGAGACCAAAATGGAGCTTTTTGGCATCAACTCAACTTGCCGTGTTTGGAGGAGGAGAAATGCTGCCTATGACCCCAAGAGCACCATCCCCACCATCAAACATGGAGGTGGAAACATTATGCTTTGGGGGTGTTTTTTTGCTAAGGGGACAGGACAACTTCACCGCATCAAAGGGACGATGGACGGGGCCATGTACCGTCAAATCTTGGGTGAGAATCTCCTTTCCTCAGCCAGGGCATTGAAAATGGGTCGTGGATGGGTATCCCAGCATGACAATGACCCAAAACACACGGCCAAGGCAACAAAGGAGTGGCTCAAGAAGAAGCACATTAAGGTCCTGGAGTGGCCTAGCTAGTCTCCAGACCTTAATCCCATAGCAAATCTGTGGAAGGAGCTGAAGGTTCGAGTTGCCAAACGTCAGCCTCGAAACCTTAATGACTTGGAGAAGATCCGCAAAGAGGAGTGAGACAAAATCCCTCCTGAGATGTGTGCAAACCTGGTGGCCAACTCCAAGAAACGTCTGACCTCTGTGATTTTTGCCACCAAGTACTAAGTAATGTTTTGCAGAGGGGTCAAATACTTATTTCCCTCATTAAAATGTAAATCATTTTATAACACATTTTGACATGTGTTTTTTCAGGATTTTTTTGTTGTTATTCTGTCTCTCAATGTTCAAATAAACCTACCATTAAAATTGTAGACGGAACATTTCTTAGTCAGTGGGTAAACCTACAAAATCAGCAGGGGATCAATTTTTTTTTTTCCCTCATACAGTGGGGAGAACAAGTATTTGATACATTGCAGATTTTGCAGGTTTTCCTACTTACAAAGCATGTAGAGGTCTGTAATTTTTATCATAGGTACACTTCAACTGTGAGAGACGGAATCTAAAACAAAAATCCAGAAAATCACATTGTATGATTTTTAAGTAATTCATTTGCATTTTATTGCATGACATAAGTATTTGATCACCTACCAACCAGTAAGAATTCCGGCTCTCACAGACCTGTTAGATTTTCTTTAAGAAGCCATCCTGTTCTCCACTCATTACCTGTATAACTGCACCTGTTTGAACTTGTTACCTGTATAAAAGACACCTGTCCACACACTCAATCAAACAGACTCCAACCTCTCCACAATGGTCAAGACCAGAGAGCTGTGTAAGGACATCAGGGATAAATTGTAGACCTGCACAAGGCTGGGATGGGCTACAGGACAATAGGCAAGCAGCTTGGTGAGAAGGCAACAACTGTTGGCGCAATTATTAGAAAATGGAAGAAGTTCAAGATGGCGGTCAATCACCCTCGGTCTGGGGCTCCATGCAAGATCTCACTTCGTGGGACATCAATGATCATGAGGAAGGTGAGGGATCAGCCCAGAACTAGACGGCAGGACCTGGTCAATGACCTGAAGAGAGCTGGGACCACAGTCTCAAAGCAAACCATTAGTAACACACTACGCCGTCATGGATTAAAATCATGCAGCGCACGCAAGGTCCCCCTGCTCAAGCTAGCACATGTCCAGGCCCGTCTGAAGTTTGCCAATGACCATCTGGATGATCCAGAGGAGGAATGGGAGAAGGTTGTGTGGTCTGATGAGACAAAAATAGAGTTTTTTGGTTTAAACTCCACTCGCGTGTTTGGAGTAAGAAGAAGGATGAGTACAACCCCAAGAACAACATCCCAACCGTGAAGCATGGAGGTGGAAACATCATTCTTTGGGGATGCTTTTCTGCAAAGGGGACAGGACGACTGCACCGTATTGAGGGGAGAATGGATGGAAAACCTGCAAAATCAGCAGTGTATCAAATACTTGTTCTCCCCACTGTGTATATATATATATATATATATATATATATACATACATACATACACACACACACACACACACACACACACACACACAATTATTATTATAATTCCGGTGCCAATAAAATTAAGAATAGTTGTAGACAAATTAATAAGAATGGAATAAGATTGCACAAAAAAATAAGTACAATGCAATCTGCAACCCTGTGTGTGTATGTATGTATGTATGTATGTGTGTGTGTGTGTGTGTGTGTGTGTGTGTGTGTGTGTGTGTGTGTGTGTGTGTGTGTGTGTGTGATGGGCCAGGTCTAGTAGAGCTGTGTTGTGATGGGCCTGGTCTAGTAGAGCTGTGTTGTGATGGGACGGGTCTAGTCGTGCTGTCCTGAGGCGGGTCTGGGCTGGTAAATATGTGCTGTGTTGGTCCTGGTCTAGTAGAGCTGTGTTGTGATGGGCCTGGTCTAGTAGAGCTGTGTTGTAATGGGACGGGTCTAGTAGAGCTGTGTTGTAATGGGACGGGTCTAGTAGAGCTGTGTTGTGATGGGACGGGTCTAGTCGTGCTGTCCTGAGGCGTGTCTGGTCTGGTAAATATGTGCTGTGTTGGGCCTGGTCTAGTAGAGCTGTGCTGTAATAAGCCGTGTCTGGCTCTTTTCTCCTGGGGATGGTGGAGGTACTGTTGTTTCAGAATGTGGGGCGGGGGACCTTTGTTGCTGGGGTGATGGGTGTGTGGGTCCCTGCTAAGTGTTGCATCTTTTAGGTCCTTGGCAAAGGTTCTGATACTGTCCTGATCAAGGTGTACATTATGGTATAAGTGTTGACATGTCAGAGTGGGGTGCTGTGCCGTTCTGACGTTGAGCAGAGAGGCACAGGCCACAGTGATCTGTTGATTTATTTTGTCGATCAACTTTCCTGGGAAGTCTTTTCTTGGTAGGAGGGTGGACACAACTATATTGGTTGTTGGGAACATAGCCTGTGCCCGTTCTGCCACTCTTCTCACTGCCCCAGATACATTTTCCCCTTTGGCATGAAGGTTGTTTGTGCCAGTGTGGATGATGATGTTGTCAGGGGTGTCAATCCTGGTCTGACTGAGTAGCTGCATTGCACTGTCAGGTGTAGGAAACCAGAACTTATACATCTGGTGTCTAGGGAATCATCTTTCCTGGACTAAGAACTTCCCATTTGAATCAATAAGGATTGCAGTTGTGGGTGATTGTCTGGCTGGAGCAGACTGGGAGACTGGTATTCTGACCTGAACTGGAGCAGACTGGGAGACTGGTATTCTGACCTGGACTGGAGCAGACTGGGAGGCTGGTATTCTGACCTGGACTGGAGCAGACTGGGAGGCTGATATTCTGACCTGGACTGAAGCAGACTGGGAGGCTGGTGTTCTGACCTGGGCTGGAGCAGACTGAGAGGCTGGTAGGTTGACCTTGGCTGGAGCAGGCAGGGCGGCTGGTAGGTTGACCTGAGCTGGAGCAGACTGTGCTGGAGCAGACTGGGACGCTGGTTGGCTGACCTGGGCTGGAGCAGACTGGGACGCTGGTTGGCTGACATGGGCTAGAGCAGACTGGGACGCTGGTTGGCTGACCTGGGCTGGAGCAGACTGGTAGGCTGGTGCAGTGTCATCCGGCTGTGTGGTGGAGGCCATGCTGGTCTCAGGTTCTGCTTGTGTTATGCCAAGCTGGTGGACATGTTCTCTAGATGCAGAGGACATAATGTCTCGCTGCTGGTTGAGGTGGTCACTGTACCTCTCTTTTTGTTCTAGCTCCTTTCTTGTTGTGCTCAGATGGTTTCTGAGGTCATCATTTGTCTGACTCAGTTTGGCCATTCTGCTTTCTAATTTAGCAATAGATGCTCTGCTCTCCTCCCTGAACTGTTTCAACTCTTCTTTTAGTTTCTGTACAGTGTCCTCCTCTTCTTCTCATCTCTCTCTCTCTCTTTCTCTCTCTCTCTCTCTCTCTCTCTCTCTCTCTCTCTCTCTCTCTCTCTCTCTCCCTCTGTCTCTCTCTCTTTTCCGCTTTCATATTTTCTGTGGTTCCTTTGTCATCTACACACTGATTTGAAAGAGCAAGCAATTCATTCTGGTTCTCTTGAAACCCCTAATATTCACTCTGTTTGCCTGAATAGTGAAAATGTCTGTACGATGTGCACATCTGTAGATTTCTGCTTGATTGTGTGTTTCTAAGGCTGGATCCACTGGTTCTAAAAGGGGAGTGGGGGAGTAATATTTAAGTGTATGTGAACACCAATAGCTACTGATCTCTTGTAATGTTGACTTTGGGGAAGACAGAAAGGAGAGGACACAGTCAATAGAGAGAAACAGTAATGTCGTCTTTTTGTAGGCACTAACTGCCATGGTTTATTGGACAAAGCCTATGGGGAAAATGAATGACGTTTTTGTAGGGTTTTTAGATAAATGCCGGAAATAAGGTCTGTGATAAACACAAGTTTAGGAGAATTTATGTGTTTTGTTCTGTCAGATAATCTTCGTCAGCTAACGCCACTTTTTTGTGAATTTTTAAGAATTTATGTAATGATAAAAACACATAAAGGCTTCATGATTCATAAAGGTCACGTTAATTGACTGCTATTATCTCATAGAACAAAAGGTATAAGATCTCCTAAGCCTGTGTTAACCTCTGACCTTATTTTCGGCTTTTATTCCAAAACCCTATTCATTCCCAATTCATTTTTCCCATAGGGATTGCTGAACGAATCAGATGTAACTTATTTCCGGCCTTTAGGGCAACAAGTTGGAAAGTTCTATAATGTGGGGCTAAAACATAATTCAAAGTGCCAAGTTTAGATCTAAGATGTCTAACATGGTCATAGAAGTACATTTTAAATCCAAATGAAAACCACCAGATTGCACATCATATACTGTATTATGTCCTAATGCATAAGATGAAACTGACCTACGTAATGCAGTTATGATTTTAATGCCCAGTGCAGTCCAAAATGTGATTTTCCTGTGTTTTATATATATTTCCACACTCTGAGGTTGGGTAACTGTGATGGCGTCGGAGAAAATGGCTGATGGTTTACGTGCTAACTGATTGTGTTATTATGTTCATTTTTTTGCGTAGTTTGTAACTTATTCTTTAAATGATTTTGTACATAATGTTGCTGCTACTGTAACCGATATGAAATGGCTAGCTAGTTAGCGGTGGTGCGCGCTAATAGCGTTTCAATCGGTGACGTCACTCGCTTTGAGTAACGATGCTTCGTGGGTGTCAATTGTTGATGTGTGCAGAGGGTCCCTGGTTCGCGCCCGGGTAGGGGCGAGGGGACGGACTGAAGTTATACTGTTACATTGATGCTGTTGACCCGGATCACTGGTTGCTGCGGAAAAGGAGGAGGTCAAAAGGGGGGTGAGTGTAACGGATGTGAACTGGCTAGCTAGTTAGTGGTGGTGCGCGCTAATAGCGTTTCAATCGGTGATGTCACTCGCTTTGAGACCTTGAAGTAGTGGTTCCTCTTGCTCAGCAAGTGCTGCGGCTTTTGTGGAGTGATGGGTAACGATGCGTCGTGGGTGACTGTTGTTGATGTGTGCAGAGGGTCCCTGGTTCGAGCCCGGGGAGGGACTAAATGTTTAAACATTTAAACACTAAACTCTTATGACCGATAACTTCTGGACATCAGAACAGCGATTACTCACCACGAACTGGCAGAAACTTTTTTTTCCTTTAACAAGTCCGACAAGCCTGACGACGTACTGCTTTCCCGGGAACAGTCCCAAATCACCGTCATTTGTGTGAAGAGATGACGGAGAAAAGAAGAGATGGCGGAGAAAAAGAGGACGGAGGTTGGGCTATCTTCTGAGGATTCGTAGGTGATCGAATAAATCCCCCCTACCTTCCGTTCTTCTAGCTAACATGCAATCGTTGGAAAATAAAATGGTAAGGGTAGGTAACAACACACCCGCCACGCCAATCCTCAACACAGGGGTCCCACAGTGGTGCATGCTCATTCCCCTCCTGTAATCAATAGTGAAAACTATGAAATAACACATATGGAATCATGTCGATTCTTCAAAAAGCCACCCTTTGCCTTGATGACAGCTTTGCACTCTTGAAATCGCTGTTCGCTGTTCAACAAAGTACAGAGTAAAGTGTCTGAATACTTTTGTAAATGTGATATTTCAGTATTTCAATTTTTTTGCAAACGTTTAAAAAATATGGGCTATTGTGTGTACATGCATACAGTACATACATACATACATACATACATACATACATACATACATACATACATACATACATACATACAATACACACAGTATATACATACAGTACATACACACACACAGTACATATATACAGTACATACACACATACAGTACATACATACATACAAACATACATACATACAGTACATGCAGTACATACCTACACACAATGCATACATACATACAGTACATACATACATACAATACACACTTTACATACATACAATACACACACACACACACACACACACACACACACACACACACACACACACACACACACACACACACACATACATACATACATACATACATACATACATACATACATACATACATACATACATACATACATACATACATACATACATACATACATACATACATACATACATACATACATACATATACATACATACATACATACATATACATACATACATACATACATACATACATACATACATACATACATACATACATACATACATTACATACATACATCTCCCCATTCACCAAACACTATTTATCTCCACACCACACCAGTGTCATGCACAGACACAGTGGCTTGCTCTCTGAAATTACATTCCTAATCTCTCCCACTGCTGAGCCATGGCCCAAAACCTTGGCTAATTGGGATAAAATAGAATTCACCATCAGCCTCGCCTGTCTGAAATCTGAGTCTGAAATATTAGGTAATGATGGAGATTTCTGATGAATACCGGCTTAGCACAATCAACCTTCATTTCAATACACTTTATCAATAATGGTCATCGTTCCTGACAAAATAATGAACCACCTGTCTTCATCAGAGGTTTATTCTGTCTAATGTTTGGGAATTTAAGGGAACCTGACCAAAATGTTGTGTACCCTGGTTCATCATCAACTGTGCAACAACAATCATTTTTTCCTGATGAACATGAAATATAGATAATGTGACAGATTAAAGTCAATACTGGCAGTAAGGGATTGTTTTTGAATGACAAAGACTGTCTACAAAAATGCCTTTATCGTTATAGAACAGACCAGCGTCTCCAATTCAGTACTCCACACTCCCCAGACCCTTCCTTTATGGAACAGCCCAGTGTCTCTAATACAATAATCCACACTCCCTTTCCTTCTCTCTTGACTGAATGTCAACTGCCTTCCCTGGTCCCTGAAAGCTGATTTTTACACCACCGTAGGATTTCCATAATCGCTTTATCCATGCGATGTGATCAGCCTCTCACACAAAGAGGAAGACATTAGCCCCAATTTGAACTGCCACAGATTTGCCAAACAGAGGGTGCTGTTTGCCGCTGATAAGGGAGGAAAGGGTTGGAAGGACTCTGACTGAAGGGTTGGGAAGAGTGGTGAAATGCCAAGCAAGACAACCAACCCGGGTTTAATACTGAAAATCATCTATTCTTCTCAAAGATCAGCCTTTTTGGAGACATCTTTTCCTTGCAGGAAAATCTGTCTATGAAATGTAGTAATTTGATCAAACAATCCAATAGGATGTAATAGTTATTCACACACAGACAACCTAATGAGATGGATGTGTGAGTGACAAACAGACGTTCTGCATGTGAATTCAAACACATTTACAGTGTACTAAAACACTGAGCTACTGTAAATAACCTATTTGTCTTTCTATGGTTTTGTTCCAAGATATAAACACAGCATGTAAAGTGTTGGTCCCATGTTTCTTGAGCTGAAATAAAAGATCCCATAACTGTTCAATATGCACAAAAAAGCTTATTTCTCTTACATTTTGGGCACAAATTTGTTCACATCCCTTTTAGTGAGCATAATCCATCTACATGACAGGTGTGGCATATCAATAATCTGATTAAACAGCATGATCATTACACAGTTGCACCTTGTGCCGGGGACAATAAAAGGCCACTCTAAAATGTACAGTTTTATCACACAACACAATGCCACAAATGTCTCAAGTTTTGAGGGACCGTGGATTGGTATGCTGACTGCAAGAATGTTCACTAAAGCTGTTGTCATTTCTCTACCATAAGCCACCTGCCACATTGTTTTAGCAATACGTCCAACTGGCCTCACAACCGCAGACCACGGCTTCTTCATCTGAGACCAGTCACCAGGAGTATTTCTGTCTGTAAAAAGCCCTTTTGAGGGGAAAAACTCTGATGGGCTGTTCCTGACTCCCAAGTGAGTGGGCTTATGCCCTCCCATGCCCACCCATGGCTGCGCCTTTGCCCATTCATGTGAAATCCATAGATTAGGGCCTAATTAATTTCAAATGACTGATTTCCTTATACTCAGTAAAATCGTTGAAATTGTTGCATGTTGCGTTTCTATTTTTGTTCAGTATATTTTAAAAGCTGCCTCCAGCAGCAGGTTGTGATAAGGGTGGGTGTTTGTACAATATGTATCAGACACATACAGTATATTTAGAGAGTTAGGACATTGAGGTTTCTGCGTTATGATGCATTTACATTACATGGCAGTCGTGTTAGTTCCTCATGGGAAATATTGACCAATAGCAGTTCACAGAATTATCAGAATTTAAACAATGCTATGTACAAGATTTCAATTTTCGTCATGAATGGACAAATGGAATGCTTAAAAGGTGCTAACACGGTGTCCATTCTAAAAGTTGGCCCAACTGTCTAAATCTATTTCTCTAGTTTGTTAGTATCTGTCCATGTGGCAGGGAAAGGTACCTGTATTCCCAGTAGGCCGTTAAACAGACAGATCCTGTCGAATCTCTGTTACTTTACCAGAACTCCCCAGGAGACCATCTGGACAAGAGCTCTGTAGAAAAACATCATGGTACCACTCTGGCTCATGTTTGAGACAACTACATACAGACAGACAGAGTTCTGTTTTCGCATGGTAAAAAGCATTAATGGAAGCTTCTGCTGTTCCTGTCATGTCCCAAACATCTGGCCACAGAGGTGGGCAGTGAAGTGTTGGAGCGAAAGGGGAGCGCCTGCATGTTTGAGAAGGCTGCCTAGCTGTCGGCTGCAGCAGTGTGGAGAGGAGAAGAGGGGAGGCTGGGTGGGGGGGTGGTGGACCCAGCTGGGAAGACGGATGTCTGACAGGTGTTTGAGCTCTTACCTGAGGCAAGCTGCACTGGGCATTGTCATCATACGTCAAGAACAAACGTAAATTAGGAAATTTAAATGATAAGGCTTCTGAATTTTTGGCGGGTAATTACCCATCTTAATTAAAATGAGTTACACCAGATGGGAGACAGCTTGCACTATGGAAATGAGCCAATTTTGCTGTAAACACAGTTCTGGTTAAAGTGTGGAACTTACAATAGCTAACATGTATCCATGCATGTGTGCCAGAGAGGATGTCACCATCCTGAGGTATCTGTGACTCCATTAGGGTCATTTGCATTAAACAGTTGGCTTTTGTACACCATGTTTTCTATACACTAGGACCTGCCATCCATGATCTCCATCATTCCCATGTCAGTTGATTAAACACCTCCTCCATTAGTTATCTACAGTGGGGAGAACAAGTATTTGATGCACTGCCGATTTTGCAGGTTTTCCTACTTACAAAGCATGTAGAGGTCTGTAATTTTTATCATAGGTACACTTCAACTGTGAGAGACGGAATCTAAAACAAAAATCCAGAAAATCACATTGTATGATTTTTAAGTAATTAATTTGCATTTTATTGCATGACATAAGTATTTGATACATCAGAAAAGCAGAACTTAATATTTGGTACAGAAACCTTTGTTTGCAATTACAGAGATCATACGTTTCCTGTAGTTCTTGACCAGGTTTGTACACACTGCAGCAGGGATTTTGGCCCACTCCTCCATACAGACCTTCTCCAGATCCTTCAGGTTTCGGAGCTGTCGCTGGGCAATACGGACTTTCAGCTCCCTCCAAAGATTTTCTATTGGGTTCAGGTCTGGAGACTGGCTAAGCCACTCCAGGACCTTGAGATGCTTCTTACGGAGCCACTCCTTAGTTGTCCTGGCTGTGTGTTTCGGGTCGTTGTCATGCTGGAAGACCCAGCCACGACCCATCTTCAATCCTCTTACTGAGGGAAGGAGGTTGTTGGCCAAGATCTCGCGATACATGGCCCCATCCATCCTCCCCTCAATACAGTGCAGTCGTCCTGTCCCCCTTGCAGAAAAGCATCCCCAAAGAATGATGTTTCCACCTCCATGCTTCACGGTTGGGATGTTATTCTTGGGGTTTTACTCATCCTTCTTCTTCCTCCAAACACGGCGAGTGGAGATTAAACCAAAAAGCTCTATTTTTGTCTCATCAGACCACACGGCCTTCTCCCATTCCTCCTCTGGATCATCCAGATGGTCATGGGCAAACTTCAGAAGGGCCTGGACATGCGCTGGCTTGAGCAGGGGGACCTTGCGTGTGCTGCAGGATTTTAATCTATGACGGCGTAGTGTGTTACTAATGGTTTGCTTTGAGACTGTGGTCCCAGCCCTCTTCTGTTCATTGACCAGGTCCTGCCATGTAGTTCTGGGCTGATCCCTCACCTTCCTCATGATCATTGATGCCCCACGAAGTGAGATCTTGCATGGAGCCCCAGACCGAGGGTGATTGACCGCCATCTTGAACTTCTTCCATTTTCTAATAATTGTGCCAACAGTTGTTGCCTTCTCACCAAGCTGCTTGCCTATTGTCCTGTAGCCCATCCCAGCCTTGTGCAGGTCTACAATTTATCCCTGATGTCCTTACACAGCTCTCTGGTCTTGTCCATTGTGGAGAGGTTGGAGTCTGTTTGATTGAGTGTGTGGACAGGTGTCTTTTATACAGGTAACAAGTTCAAACAGGTGCAGTTAATACAGGTAATGAGTGGAGAACAGGAGGGCTTAAAGAAAAACTAACAGGTCTGTGAAAGCCGGAATTCTTACTGGTTGGTAGGTGATCAAATACTTATGTCATGCAATAAAATGCAAATGAATTACTTAAAAATCATACAATGTGATATTCTGGATTTTTGTTTTAGATTCCGTCTCTCACAGTTGAAGTGTATCTATGATAAAAATTACAGACCTCTACATGCTTTGTAAGTAGGAAAACCTGCAAAATCGACAGTGTATCAAATACTTGTTCTCCCCACTGTATTTCCTGCTGCATTAGCCATGGCTCTCATACAGAGCCGTGTGCACATTAAAATAATCTTTACAACGGTTACTCTGTTATTGGTCAGTGAGACATCAGCGGTACCCAATCAGAGTTCTACCTCAATTTCTGCACCTTGGAACATCTTGACAAAACACAGTAAAGTGCCCTTTGCAGCCCTTTTCAAATTGTTTAATATATAATTGCTCTGGCGCAGACTAAAAGGTTTCCACATGATTGCTCCTAACCAGGATTTCATAGGGTGATGGAAAGGCAGGAGCTGCTTTACTGCTTTATGCCCACTGATATGAGCAACACCAGACAGACCGGAGAGGAGTGAGCTTTATACGGGTTTGTATGTATGACGCTTTAAAACCATTGCTCTAATGAAAAAAATAACTACTCCATGTTCAAGGGCACTCTGCTATATTCTGATCCACAGTTATGATGTTATGGGTTCTTAGGTCACTTGGACATTTATAGCTGCCTCTCTAACGCACATCCAATGGAGAGCTTTCTAGGAGCTGTCTCATTAGTTTAGGTTAAACATGGGTTGTTTCTGCTGTCAAAGGCAATATGCATTCTGCCCCTACCCTACTTTATTGTTTTCATTTGGGGTTGTCATTTTCAATTCTGAAGATGTACTCAATGTCATTTGTTCTTATTCATCCCAGGTCCCAAGACATTCAAGAATACTAATGACTGTGTCAAACTCAACTAGAGAATTATCAATATCAAACTTCGAGGGGGAAAAAACGGTGTTTTCTAACACACTTTTTTTATTAGTGAAGAATACAAGTGTCTATAGATACTTAGCATCAAATCATTAGAAAACCTGTTTACATCGATGCATGGTCAATAGATACTAGGCCTAATAGTATATTGTTATTATTTATCAACAAAATTACTCTTGATGTGTCAAATGAGTCCTGTTGCTAAATTGTATGGAGCCAGACCAGATTCTGAGCAATGTTTGGATGAGACCATTAAATAATAATAATCATTTACCACAGAAATAAAAGCTTGATTAAGACCGCTCTCTGCTGGCCGAAGGAGAGTATCACTCTGCATCACTCTGGATTTGCAATTAATCACATACAGCAAAGGCACTTGAGAGCAGAAATGCCCTAAATGACACAGGATTCTTCCGAGGTGATTTCTCTGCCAGACATAGATTAATCTCTTGTTAGCTCAGTGTAGCTCAGTTGGTAGAGCATGGCTCTTGAAACACCAGGGTTGTAGGTTTGATTTCCACGGGGGTTCAGTATGAAGAAAGTATGAGAATGTATGCACTCACTCCTGTAGGTCGCTCTGGATAAGAGCGTCTGCTAAATGACGTAAATGTAAAGCAAGAGAAAAAAAACACAGGTTACTGTAGCGACTGCTGTCTGTTTGCTGTGGGATGTTGATGTTAAGATGTTTATGCCATTCGTCCCTCACCTTGCAGTATGGCCTTGGTCTGTATCTTAGCCTCCTCCTCTACTGCTACATTCTTCTTACTGAGCATTGAATGCCCTCTGAAAAACACAATGCAGACTTGTAGTTAAGTGGATTCCTGCACGTAGAAGAGCTGATGCACATAACCAAAATAATAGGAAACATATCCAGGTTCCAGGTTTATAGGAGAAAATGTGCCATGGTGTGATGTTCTGGACATTTTAAACAGTACCCAGGCAGGACTAAGCTTACCTTCCACTTGCTCTTAGCAAAGTTCTTCTGAATCTGCTCACTGATGGACCCATGTATGTTATTCTCCAGAGCGGCTCCTCCCGATATCCTGACTCAACAACGCGTCCTGCACCAATTAACAAGCCATCCATCCCACTATTATTATAGAACGTTGGAGTCGTATGCTGTATGTTTACTTTACTGTATGTGTTATACTGTTAGACCTACAGGATGCTTTTCATTGAAATCCTAAAATAAATAAGGTGATATTCAATCCAAATAAATTCCTGGATTTACAGGATAAATCAAGAAAATGTCATATTTTGAACTTCAAGAATTTGTTTGCATTAAAGTAATTCATGTTTCAAACTCAACTGCCATGGATATGTTTTAGTTATGATAGGCTATAAAACATATCCCCATTTATCAGAGGCGCCCATTAATTGTGTTTTATAGAACATTTCATTCTGTACTTCAGTAGACAAAACACATGATGTTATAGTATTGACCATTCTCACTAAAGGAGATATAGAAGCTAATACAGCACTGGAGGCTGCTGAGGGGAGGACGGCTCACAATGACGTCTGGAACGGAGCCAATGGAATGGCATCACATCAAACACATGGAAACCATGTTTGATGTATTTCAAATCAAATCAAAGTTTATTTGTCACGTGCGCCGAATACAACAGGTGTAGACCTTACAGTGAAATGCTTACTTACAGGCTCTAACCAATAGTGCAAAAAAAGTTATTAGGTGAACAATAGGTAGGTAAAGAAATAAAACAACAGTAAAAAAGACAGTCTATATACAGTAGCGAGGCTATAAAAGTACCGAGGCTACATACAGACACCGGTTGGCTGGGGCTTTGACAATTTTTAGGGCCTTCCTCTGACACCGCCTGGTGTAGAGGTCCTGGATGGCAGGCAGCTTAGCCCCAGTGACTGGGCTGTATGCACTACCCTTTGTAGTGCCTTGCGGTCGGAGGCCGAGCAATTGCCGTACCAGGCAGTGATGTAATCAGTCAGGATGCTCTCGATGTTGCAGCTGTAGAACCTTTTGAGGATCTGAGGACCCACGCCAAATCTTTTTAGTTTCCTGAGGGGGAATAGGCTTTGCCGTGCCCTCTTCACAACTGCCTTGGTGTGTTTGGACCATTTTAGTTTGTTGGTGATGTGGACACCAAGGAACTTGAAGCTCTCAACCTGCTCCACTACAGCCCTATCGATGAGAATGGGGATGTGCTCGGTCCTCCTTTTCCTGTAGTTCACAATCATCTCCTTAGTCTTGGTTACGTTGAGGGATAGGCCTACCACTGTTGTGTCATCTGAAAAGTTAATGATGGTGTTGGAGTCATGCCTGGCCATGCAGTATTTAATACCATTCCACTGATTCCGCTCCAGCCATTACCACAAGCCCTTCCTCCCCAACTAAGGTGACACCAACCTCCTGTGGAATACACACATTGCTACTAGTCTATTTTTAAACTCACCAAGGATGCTTCAAGGCCGGCTCACAATTGTACCTCATCTCTGGTTCTTTCTGCAACATGCGTGGAATGAAATCTATTGCTGAATGTAATATTTTGGAGAGGGAAGCAGCATTCAGGAGGTCATACATTTTTAAAGACTAAAGAAAAGCACACTGAAAGGAACATTAAAAAACTTTTTTTTTTTAAATTAAATTAAAAGCACACTGAAAGAAAAATAAGTCATTATTGCCAAGACAGGGGTGACATTGTGTGTCAAATACATGTGAGGTGTGATGTAAAGAACTAATAGTCTAGGTAAAAGGATCTCTCAGTATCTTCAACTACATACTGTACCTGAGTTAGTCTAACTCATATTCAGCCTTTATGATCAACACGTACATATGTGAGCCATTGTGGTCATAAAACAGATGGTAGCCACAGAGTCTGGAACATTCAAATAAAACCTTTTAACACAACATCACTTTTCACTTGTCTGTATTAAAGGGATACAGCGGATTTTGGCAATGAAGCCATTTATCTACTAACCCTGGAAGTCTGCATAGAAGTCCCATAGACTTCCAGTCATTGCTCTTTGCTAATTGGCAACGTCCTTCCTACTGGATGCAGAGACATACAAATTGTATCCATGAGTTCATCTGACTCTGGGGAAGTAGATAAAGGGCCTCGTTGCCAAAATCCTGAAGTATCCCTTTAACTAAAATGTGAAGAATTTACCATTACTAAACACTCAAAGTTGAAGTCGGAAGTTTACATACACCTTAGCCAAATACATTTAATCTCAGTTCTTCACAATTCCTGACAATTTAATCCTAGTAAAACTTCCCTGTTTTAGGTCAGTTAGGATCACCACTTCATTTTAATAATGTGAAATATCAGAATAATAGCAGAGAGAAGGATTTATTTCAGCTTTTATTTCTTTCATCACATTTCCAGTTGGTCAGAAGTTAACATACACTCAATTAGTATTTGATTGGCATTGCCTTTAAATGGTTTAACTTGGGTCAAACGTTTCGGGTAGCCTTCCAGAAGCTTCACACAATACGTTGGGTAAATTTTGGCCCATTCCTCCTGACAGAGCTGGTGTAACTGAGTCAGGTTTGTATGCCTCCTTGCTCGCACACACTTTTTCAGTTCTGCCCACAAATGTTCTATAGGATTGAGGTCAGGGCTTTGTGATGGCTACTCCAATACCTTGACTTTGTTGTCCTTAAGCCATTTTGCAACAACTTTGGAAGTATGCGTGGGGTCATTGTCCATTTGGAAGACCGATTTGCAACCAAGCTTTAAATTCCTGATTGATGTCTTGGGATGTTGCTTCAATATATCCACATAATTTTCCTACTTCACGATGCCATCTATTTTGTGAAGTGCACCAGTCCCTCCTGCAGCAAAGAACCCCTAAAACATGATGCTGCCACCCCTGTGCTTCATGGTTGGGATGGTGTTCTTCGGCTTGCAAGCATCCCCCTTTTCCCTCCAAACATAACGATGGTCATTATGGCCAAACAGTTCTATTTTTGCTTCATCAGACCAGAGGACATTTCTCCAAAAAGTCCGATCTTTGTCCCCATGTGCAGTTGCAAACCGTATTCTGGCTTTTTTATGGTGGTTTTGGAGAAGTGTCTTCTTCTTTGCTGAGTGGCCTTTCAGGTTATGTCGATATAGGACTCGATTTACAGTAGATACTTTTGTACCTGTTTCCTCCAGCATCTTCACAAGGTCCTTTGCTGTTGTTCTGGGATTGATTTGCACTTTTTGCACCAAAGTACGTTCATCTCTAGGAGACAGAACGCGTCTCCTTCCTGAGCGGTATGATGGCTGCGTGATCCCATGGTGTTTATACTTGTGTACAATTGTTTGTACAGATGAACGTGGTACTTTCAGGCATTTAGAAATTGCTCCCAAGGATAAACCAGACTTGTGGAGGTCTAGGCTGATTTCTTTAGATTTTTCCATGATGTCAAGCAAAGAGGCACTGAGTTTGAAGGTAGGACTTGAAATACATCCACAGGTACACCTCCAATTGACTCAAATTATGTCAATAAGCCTATGAGAAGCTTCTAAAGCCATGACATCATTTTCTGGAATTTTCCAAGCTGTTTAAAGGCATAGTCAACTTAGTGTATGTAAACTTCTGACCCACTGGAATTGTGATACAGTGAAATAATCTGTCTGTAAACAACTGTTGGAAAATTTACTTGATGTCATGCACAAAAAGTAGATGTCCTAACCGACTTGCCAAAACTATAGTTTGTTAACAAGAAATTTGGGGATTGGTTGAAAAATGAGTTTTAATGACTCCAACCTAAGTGTATGTAAACTTCAGATGAGATGTATGTATTTGCGGATCCTCACCCACGTAAGCAGGGGGTCCACATGCTGTGGTGAGCATACTGCTCTTCCAACTTGGACAGGCCAAAGTCACTTGGAATCGATAGACGAAGTCTGATATAGTAAGTTCTCAGGCTGGGAGGAATAATAATAATAACAATAATAACAACCACAATAATAACAATAACAATAATACTAATGATCACAATAATAATAATAATAATAATAATAACAATAATAATAACAATCATAATAATGATCACAATAACAACAATAATAATAGTAACAATAATAATAACAATCATAATAATAACAATAACAACACCTACAATAATAACAACAATAATAATAATGATCACAATAATAACAATAATAATACTAACAATAATAATAATAGAAAGTCCATAATGCTTTATTGACAATTAAGCTATCTATCTATCTATCTATCTATCTATCTATCTATCTATCTATCTATCTATCTATCTATCTATCTATCTATCTATCTATCTATCTATCTATCTATCTATCTATCTATCTATCTATCTATCTATCTATCTATCTATCTATCTATCTATCTATTTAACACTGCTGCCAAACTATAAAGCAGATCACCTTCGGGTCCATGCGTTAAATTATATTATTACAGCTGGAGGACAGTTGTACATTCAGGTCCCTGTGTAAAGTTGTTACGTTCCCCAGTTTCTGTGTTGTTGTGGGTTTGTATGTGTGTATTCTGGAAATGGCATCCTGGATTCCTCACGCAGCTGATTGGTAGGCCCCATCGCTGATTGGCACTCTGACCCCTCCCTCTCGTCAGGGGAAACAGCTGGCTCTTCAATTACCAACTCCTTCCACAGCTTGATAAAAGCCAGTGCTCCTTTGTCAGAGAGAGAGCTTATTTTTATGTCCTGTGTTGATTGTTTTTGCGCTCAGTAAAAGTTTTGTCGATATTATTTTGTAGCTGCTCCTTCAGAGGTATGTGTATGCCAATAGGATATAGTGTTTTTTGTTAATGAAATTTTTCACTTAAAGTATATTATTTTTCATTTGTTCCCGGGGGCGCACCTTGGGAGTGTTTAATCAAGAGGCCTACGGGCATACCGGACCACCCCCCCTGTATTTTGGTTAGTGCGCGCCAGGTGGTGCTGAAAGTTAGGCAGGTAACATGCTGTAGGAGAGGGGACTCTATAATGTGTACTTTCTTTGGTTCTGACCAGACCCCTTTCCCCACCTTCCCGTGTTAAGGAAGAATAAATTCCTTGTAAACGGTATTTTTCTCTGCCTCTTTCGTCCTTCCCCGCACCTAAGACCACATACGTTTTCACTCCACGGGGAGTTGAGATGTAGCAGGGTGCTGCATTCCCTCCAAGAGGCGTACGTAGTAACATGTGATATTATAACAGCTAGAGGACAAGTTGTACATTCTGGTCCCTGTGCACGATACCCAGCTGGTGGAGTTATTGGACTGCTTCCAGAACCTGCAGTAGGACACGGCTGGCATCTCTGTGTAGCTCCCCCTCTCCAGAATACGGTCCAGAAACTTGCCTCCTGTAACACTATTGTGACACGCTTTTCATTTAGGGGTAAACACCGTAGCTCATTTATTATTTGACTCAACTTTTTTCTTGGTGCGGGGACATGCCTTCTATTGCAATGTGAAATATAAGATATGGGATGACCAGTCTTTAGATTACATAATTACTGGGTATCTAAAATAAGATTCCACCACTGAGTCATAACAAGAGACAGTTTTGACGATGTCTGAAAGGTCTCCTCCATTGCCACCATGTTGGGATGGTTGATTCTGGTATTAAAGTGTTTTGTATTCGTTAAACATGACACTAACCTGCGGAGCGCTGCAATCTCATTCTCCAACATGCCCTCTTTTCCCTTTAGCACCCTCTTGCCGATACACTTGACAGCTACAAGTCTCAGGGTACGGCAGTGCTGAGCCACCCGCACCTCAGAAATGGATCCCCTGAAACACCCCAAAATATTATTAGTAACCATTCATACAGGCTCTGGTTCTCATTGAATAATTATTTTCCAAAATAAAGCAATCATCTGATCCCGTCTGACGTTTCGGGGGTTCCTCTGCTAAAGCATTTCATTACTTGATATCGGAAGAATGTGCCATGACAGCTGTTAACATCAAGGTAATGGCTCACAGAATTGTATGGCAACATACATTTGTAGTAAAGTGCAGTGTAAAGAAGCTTAGATCTGCTAAACTACAACAGACAGTTACTCTCTCAGATCAGATACTGTTGGGATGTCCTATCCTTTCTTCCTGAATTCCTTTACCAGAGGCATTTTCAATAGGCTTTGTACAATGGGAAAAGAGAGAAATATGCCGTTAATTCACCATTCAAATGAAAAGCAATACCAAGTTACACTGGTAAGTTGTTTGGCTAAACATAACCTGGCTATGTCACTGAACAATGCACACAACATTCCATCACAATAACCACAACCTCTAGAATAAACACAAATGTAAATCTTTACTATTATATTGACAGTAGCACATATTTTATATTCTAAAGTGTTTTGAGCTAATGTCTAACCTGCCGAATCCTAGCCAAATCCTTTTAAAAAGGTGTTTAACTGAAATGTTTGAGTATCAGTCATTCTAGTCTTCATGAGATAATTCTGGAAGTAATCACACTCTTTATACTGCTGTGCAGGTTTCTGACAGCTGTACAGTCAACTCAGTCACTTGTCTGTACCAAGGGATTCACTATTACATTTTCCAACCGTGGAGTAAAAAATGTTAAAATGCAGAATTCAACTTCCCTTCAGGTGCATTTTGATTATATATTTTGATAGTGTTCAAAGGCTATTATATTAGCCCCAAATAGCATGGCAGGATGCCTTGGTCAAATATACCCTAATCCTAGCCCTCACAAATAAGAAATTACGATTCAAAGAAAGTGTCATGTATCTGGAAAGTCTGTGTTTATCTGGAAAGTCTGTGTTTATCTGGAAAGTGTTTGGTTATAAATAATAATATGGTGCTGTTTACCTGTTGATTCTAGTGGTGGGTAATTATTCTGTCAACGGTCTTCACGTTTTTTCTCTCCATACAGATGTCACCGCTCTCCTTAGCCTCTATGAGCTTTCATTGAAAATCAAACTCTTCTTTTTCTGAAGCATCCTTGTCCACCCCACCCACACTATCCACACAAAAGCTGACTTTTAAAAAAAATGATAGAGCAGAAAGAAACTGATAAAGAGAGCAAGGATGGAAACTGCCTCTCACAGTTATTCATTACATCCACTTCACAAGAACAAGCCATGTGCTAGCAGCTTACTGCCAAGAGGAACTACTCAGTTGAACATACCCTATGCAGAACATTTCTTTGCATCTGGTACATTAAGTTTGGTAACACTGTTTGCACTTTGTCCAATTTGTTTTTTTATAATAAATGATCAGGGAGAAAGTAATGTGCACCAGTTTACTTGCAGGTTGTCTGAGCCTGTGAAGGGAGCACCGGAGACCATTAGTTATAGTTACATGATGAAATCTGGCTTTTGTCTTTGCATCCTGCACTATCCTTCTATGGGCACAGGGTTATCCAGAGAATCGATCTAATCCACCTGGCACAAAGAACTCAAACAAACCTCTCTAGGCTGAAGAGCAGTCTATACAACAGTCTGCATGCCTTTCACGACAGAGTAGCTGTTCAATAGAGGAAGATGCATTTACACAAAGGACATAGTCATGCCTTGGGAACAAAAATACAAACAAATAATGTAATTATTGTGCCTAGTCTATCTGAAATCAAATGATATACATATACTATTATGAATATTATTTTAAATGAAATTACACTCCCTATTTATAATTTAAAATATGCTGTTCGACAAAGTAATTTCAAACTTCTAACTGCTGTGTAGAATTCAAATTGTCCTGAGTGATAACTGATAACATCCCATACTTTCCATGTAAATGTGAAGAATATTACAACATTTTCCCTCTGTGATGTTTGGACATTTAGCCACTAGGGAGAGACATTGTATCAACATGCTTCATGTTTTATGTACAACCTTTTAGAATGCAGAGGCTATCTGTAAACTCTTCATTATAACACAATCAGTTAAACTAGTACTAAAATCTGGTAAATTGGTACTAAAAGGCATCCTGAGTTGCAGACAGGTTTCCTCAAGATTTCCCCAATAGATTTGGATTGGAAATAAGGCTAGGGGTTAGGGTTACGGCTAGGGTTGAGCCAGGGCGTGGACATGAAACCAGGGTTGTGACATCCCAAGGAGCCTGGATAGCAACTACTGCTTTTTATTTGGTCTCTGATGTTATTGTCTGTAATTTTGTGTCCCTGTTTTAACTAGAAAGACATCTTCTACCTGTAACACACTAACAGAGCTGCTTCAGGCCCCTTCTCTTTCTCCAGAGGACACTGGACATTCCTCATCAGGAAACGTACCTGTGCAGTGTGCAGATTTCAAATATCATAAAATATACTTAGACGGCAACTATACCTTTCCTGTCAACGGAGGAACTCTTAAAGTCCATCTGTCATCTCTGAAGACTGTCCGATTAGGAGGTTAACAACAAACCATTCTCTCTGGCTAAACGTGTGAGCCATCATGATGGGGGTGTATGTATTGGCAGTGGCACTCACAGCAACGAAAGAATACTATCTGTTTATATATTTTATACCACATATGCAATTAAGCCAATAATTATTTTCATAGCATATCATACCAACTTAATTTTTTCAAGTGAGCCTGTCAGAGAACTGAGAAGGAAAAAAAATGAAGGAAAAAAAAAAAGATTTGTGGATCTACTGTCTTTCGCTAACCATAGTATCTAATCAGTCACCATGATCACTGCCACATACAGTACATGATGGGGATGATGTGTCTGTTATGATTTGAACACTACACACATTTACAGTACTACCTCTGTCATTTCATGAACATGTTATATTTAAAAAAAGAGGAGAACATCGTGAGTCAGTGGCATGGCTATTTCCAAAGAGCCATAAAAGAAGAGGCTGTAACCTTTTCATGGCAGCTGCTCCTAAGTCACGGGTTCTATTCAGGACTAAACTTAGAGCAAAACATGTAAGAGTTACCATAGCAGTACCCCCACCTTGCCTTGGCATGGCTACCACGTTACCTCACACATCGTGGCTCTGACAAAGACATCCGGGCAACTCCCAACATATCTGTGTTTCAGCACGTTGGCAGTCCAATACACTTTCAACAACGGAGTGTGAGAATTACAAGCAGGAAATCACATACCGTAGTTGTAATCTCTCCTGTTACAATCTTAATCGAGGACAAGAGGTGGTGAAATGCATTATCAGGGTTGCTATGCGCAGTGAACATTTCAAAGAATCGTTCAAACGTTCATGTGATGGCAGAGGCTTGACTGCCAACAAACTGAAACGTCAGGTTCAAGAATTAAACCCACTGTACCATATACAATGATCCTGTGCTCATGGAGAAGACAGAATAAAAACGTGCTTCTGAAGCACTTCATTATGACCTGATGATCGAGTGAAGCCAGAGACAGTTAAGTGAGATGGAGACAGTTTCATGGCTTGCTCTCTGTTATTAAACGGTTATGTTTCAACACTGACAACCTGTTTGTGGCACGCTCAATTACAATAATATACAAATGAACTATATCCATGTATCTGTATGGCAGTAATACAGTGGGGTCTGAAATTATTGACACCCTTGATAAAGATGATCATAAATGACTGTATAAAATAAATCATTCAAATACTGAGCTATATTGTATGGTAAAAAAACTTGGGAAATTATATTATATTATAGATCAAAATCCAAAGTAACAGTCAGCATCTGGTGTGGCCACCAGCTGCATTAAGTACTGCAGTGCATCTCCTCCTCATGGACTGCACCAGATTTGCCAGTTCTTGCTGTGAGATGTAACACCACTCTTCCACCAAGGCACCTGCAAGTTCCCAGACATTTCTGGGGGGAATGGCCCTAGCCCTCACCCTCCGATCCAACAGGTCCCAGACGTGCTCAGTGGGATTGACGTGCCCAGACTCTTCGCTGGCCATGGCAGAACACTTCGCTGGCCATTGCAGGAAATCACGCACAGAACGAGCAGTATGGCTGGTGGCATTGTCATACTGGAGGGTCATGTCAGGATGAGCCTGCAGGAAGGGTACCACATGAGGGAGGAGGATGTCTTCCCTGTAACGCACAGCGCTGAGATTGTCGGCAATGACAACAAGCCTCGGTGTAACGCTCATTCCTTCGACAGTAAACGCGAATCCGACCATCACCCCTGGTGAGACAAAACCACAACTCGTCAGTGAAGAGCACTTTTTGCCAGTCCTGTCTGGTCCAGCGACAGTGGGTTTGTGCCTATAGGCCACATTGTTGCCAGTGATGTCTGGTGAGGACCTGCCTTACAACAGGCCTATAAGCCCTCATTCCAGCCTCTCTCAGCCTATTACGGACAGTCTGAGCACTGATGGAGGGATTGTGCGTTCCTGGTGTAACTCGGGCAGTTGATATTGCCATCCTGTACCTGTCCCGCAGGTGTGATGTTCGGATGTACCGATCCTGTGCAGGTGTTGTTACACGTGGTCTGCCACTGCGAGGACGATCAGCTGTCCGTCCTGTCTCCCTGTAGCGCTGTCTTCGGCGTCTCACAGTACGGACATTGCAATTTATTGCCCTGGCCACATCTGCAGTCCTCATGCCTCCTTGCAGCATGCCTGAGGCACATTCACGCAGATGAGCAGGGACCCTGGGCATCTTTCTTTTGGTGTTTTTTACCCCAAAAGAAAAACAGTCAGTAGAAAGGCCTCTTTAGTGTCCTAAGTTTTCATAACTGTGACCTTAATTGCCTACCGTCTGTAAGCTGTTAGTGTCTTAACAATCGTTCCACAGGTGCATGTTCATTAATTGTTTATGATTCATTGAACAAGCATGGGAAACAGTGCTTAAATCCTTTACAATGAAGATCAGTGAAGTTATTTGGATTTTTACTAATTATCTTTGAAAGACAGGGTCCTGAAAAAGGGATGTTTCTTTTTTTGCTGAATTTATTTGTTCACCACTTTTGAAATGTACAGCGATATAATTCAGAACAAGGGTCATTTTCCTATAGCGTTCTCCCTGTACACCAAGTCAGAACAGTAGGATAAATAAAGGGGGCCTATAAGCAGACAATGAAAGCTCTTACAATATTCGATGATGACATTTCTTTAAAACAAGCTATAGGCTACATGTGCACCACCAAGTCAGAGCAGTAGGCTAAGTTATGAGGGGAAAAGGGACCAAATTATTAGGGTGAGGCACATAGGCTACTAACATCTTACTACACAACATACACTTAGTATTACTTTTTTAGCTACAGTATACATATCTCTCTGGAATATTACATCATTATGCAGCAGCATACAATACATGTTTGGACTCACCTTGTTGTGCTGTGCTCACTTGACTTGGAAGGTGGTGCAAATTTTGTCATCAAACTGTGTAATCAAAGTCTGGCATTCTCTGGATTTATGGTGCTTTCCAGACAAATGGGAAATGGAAAAACACAAGGTAAAATCATGACATCAGTGATCTTCAGGTTGGAGCTCTAGAAAGATGCCCGAGTTCCCAACTTGCAATTCCGAGTTGGATGACCGTTCAAAGTGTATTTTCCCAGTCGGAGCATGTTTTTTTTTTCAGAGTTCCCAGTTGTCTGGAACTCACTGAAGTCTGAGATTTCCCAGTTCCGAGTTCCCAGTTGTTTTGAACGCTGCAGAAGTCATGCTGTCTTGACAGCATGGCCAATGTTGAATGTTTATCCTTTTAAGCTTGGAAAAGAGACTCTTAAATTAAACCCAGACTTGGACCACACACCCACTCCACTGAATAGCAGGCTAGTGATTGCTTTGCAATGCTTGCAGTTAGCCACTGATTCCTTCCAAATCAACTGGTTGTGTAATGTTTATGTCTAATGGCCGATGAGCATCGATACGTTTTATCTATCATTTCTCTTCATTATTTCTCTTCATATGACAAGGATTGAAAAGGATTTGCCAGTCGGTTGTCGCCTTGATTCATGATGATGACTGCTAGCTTGCAAGCTAAGATTTTGAAGATATGATGTTGGCATGATCAGTCCAATCAAAACTACCGTAGATACAACGTGATTTGACACCATTTTATCTGTGGCCAATAACCTTGAGCCTTTTTGGATGGGCACTTCTAATGTAACTATATGGCAGCACCCATTGGGCTTGAATTTTTTTAGCTTTCCCCGTAGATTTTGTGGTTACGTAGTGTCCCCATGAGTGACAGAACACTGAGACAATCACGGTGCACCTAGAAAACATTACCAACCCCTACGTGCCATATTTTCCGCTGGCTGCCCCACCACCACAGAAAGCACTGAGCTAGGCTGAAACAGATGCATTTTGGAGTTGCCTTACTCAAGAAAGTAAAAAAGAGACCATGTTTGTATGCAGCTTTATTAACTCAAGTATTATTATTATTATTTATTTTTACATTGTTTGCATACAGATATGTGACACGTATTAATGCCAAAATAATATGCAAAACAGGCAAAAGTTTTTTTTAGCTGAACAGGTGGGGCTCAAAATAGTTGGGACTCTGCCAAAGTTCTGTAGTAAAGCAGTAGCTCAGACCAACAGTTGAAATATTAAACTGATTCATTCTGTCAACATCCAAGTAATCCATGCACCAGGAGGACAGTAGGACTTATTTCCAGCATATATATTCCTTTACTTCCACTTACAATGAACTCTGGAGGAGTAATATACATACTGATGAACAATTTGACAAGATCAATCATATATAAATGGAATAATAGTATATGTTACTTGATATACAATTCCTTCACCAATAACACTTTCTATGTACAACATACAGTATGGATGTTTCTATTTGAAATGAAACTACCAGACATTCCAATGTTAACATTTACACATAATTACATTTTTGTCATTGCAGGTGTCTCCTTACTAATGGTATTGTGTTTAAAGACCAAATAGTACAGTTTGATTGTCTAAATATTTAAATTTACGATAAGATAAAGGCCCACTAATCATATGAGGAATGTTTTAGTGTCAGTCGGGTAATCTAACACTCATCTGACTCCCTTTAGCGAGTTGTAGCCTACAGCAGGGGTGCAACTTTGGTTATAGAAGTGGGGGGGACAAAATATATACATATATATATATATATTATTTTTTTATTTTTTTATCCAATCGGATAAACACTCCAAACAGCCTACCCGACCGCTCGGAGGAGTCCGCATGGTCCTAAAGCACTCCGTTGCCTCGTTTTGTATCACATTCCAATGATAAAACTAGGGGGGACAAAAATACCATTTCAGAATGTGGGGGGGACATGTCCCCCCGTCCCCAGTGAATGTTGCGCCCCTGGCCTACAGTATGAGTGAGGAGGATGGAGGGTCTGGGTGGATACACCCTCCATTTTATCTGACTCCCATGCACTGGGATTCTGGGTCAAATATCTTTCTTACAGTAATGTTGAATGATGAACAATCTATACCTTCAGGTCTGTCTTACATTCTGATGTTAGGCTATAAGCTAATATTAACTGAAGCTTTGACAGAACTAAAGTTAGAGCTTGTTCATCATTCATCATAGTGCGAAATATCCTAATTCTTGCCCGGTGCATGTGTAATGACACTCGGGTTGCCTAAAGGATTTCATGCCATTGAACAGCAGAGCCCCAGTTCTATATTCCGTGCTTTTGGCAGGCACACAATATCAGTGCACCTGCAATTTTGACATAAATTATCGCCCTCGTAGGCTGGACAATGTTGAATGCGCGTCTTAATAATTTCCTGATATTCGTTGCAACAGAGCTAATACAACTGATAAGGCAACTGTGTCCTTAAGGATGGGGGAGGGATGAAATCCAAGTGACGTGCGCCTCAGTACCATCGCCGCCGCACCAACCCTTTTAAAGCTGCGCGCAGCTGCAGGCTCAGTTAATTGTCATACAGTGCACCAAGAGAGAGTAGCTAAGGATAACCGCGATAGACCTATCATATTGTCAGTATTTTTCCGAAGCGAATGAAGCCAAGGAGCAGGATGATCTAGCCTCGGAATCTAAAGACAAAACCACGAATGTAATTCCGTTACATTCGTCATCGAGCGCGCGCAAAGCCCGCTGAGTTTTTCGCCTCGACACCCGTCTCCTCTTTGAGAGATAAGTTCCCATGCGATTCTTCAGACTCACATTCAAGTGTTTCGTAGATTGTTTTTGAAGGTGCTCTCAAATTCGGTGATTTTCTTTGGGGGCAAGTGTCCTTTATTTTTTATACACCTCAAATGTAATAAACATTTAATTCTGATCTCCGTCTCATCGTTGCGCGTTTGACATTGCTATACGATAATAGAGATACAAATTATACCTATTCAAGTGACTTATCATACCCTTAAATTAAAAAGGGGAAATAAATCAGATCCTATTCCCATAGGATTGCCAGAAGAAGAACAAAGGACCATCTTAGGGTCCAGGGAAATCGACCCCGAACGAATAAAAGCTTAAGAAAGCTGTATCTATTGTCCTGAATCGTCACCGATCTTTTCACTGGTTTCCTCCTCAGTGTTAGTGGGAAATTGAGGGTGCATTGTTTACAAGTGCGTAATTGGCATGGAGAAACCTGCATTCGAAACTGACTGCTGTGCTGTGAACGTGGTCCTCGGGGAGGAGAAAAAGGGTCACCTCATTCCGAACGGAAACGGGCACCAAGCTGGCGTGAACGGAAGCCTCATTGGTGGAACTGACGGGGCAGGATGCGGAGCCACACCTGGCACGATGTCGTCAGTGGAGAAACCAGTGCCAGGGTATCCCGAACGAGAGCAATGGACCAGACAGATGGATTTTATCATGTCCTGCGTCGGCTTCGCTGTAGGGCTGGGAAACGTCTGGCGCTTCCCTTACCTATGCTACAAAAATGGTGGAGGTAAGTTAACCAGTAGCCTAAATAAACCAGTAAAAATCTAAACACAAAATACTGAAATCCCTATAGGGCTGATGGCTCTCCTGTCCCATAATAAAAATTCCCTAAAACAATTGAAAATGTGGCTGAGCGAATAGCATGTTGCCTTGAGATGTCTATGTGAGGGATTGTATAGACGTCACAGCATCCAAAGCAATAATCATATGATCAGCTCCTGTGAGGGCATTGCAGGCATCTCATATAGCAGTAGCTCACATTCTTACCACACAATTATTTTAGTCCATATCAGAAACGGTATTATAGAGAAACAATATCGCTTACAGTGCCCACCTTTATATATTTTAACGCCAGTTCAGGCTGTCTATCTATTCTACTGGCTGTTCATCGTGAAGATTATCGCACAGTGTACACCGTTCTCTACCCTTGATCAGAGCGTCAGGTCATACCTCACATATGGGCCTGCGTATGACGCTGTGTGACGGGGGTGGATGTGGGTGAGTCCTGTCCATTTGTATACACATCGTGTTGCTGGAGAATGTCAGAACAGAACTCACATTGCCACTGTATTATCATTGTCATTTGTGTCAAATTGATTGCCATATGCAAAACAAATATATATAATAATAATAATTGAACAACAAGTAGAATTAAACTGATTTGTCCATTTACAGATGAGAATAGTCTAAATTTAAAGAGATTATACATTCAACATACATAGTGCTTGGATAGATTGGCTGTGAAACAACATGGAAATTAAATTTTTGTTCCCACATCAAAACAGAATTTAGTTTGTGTAATAAACACTACATTAAAACATGACTTACTGCTGTCAATAGAAACCTGTGTGTAGACTTGATGGTGAACACAGCTTACACACCTTTCCATTGAAATGGACAAAAAACAATACCATTACCAGCTTAACATCTCAGACCAGGTTCGGATCTATAAACTCAGTGGAACAAACAATTGGATCTTCTTGTAGTTTCATTAGATTGAAATTGCATTTATTGAGAACACTTTGTGATACACTCTACTGGCAAGTCCTTCATAAACTTTTCCTAGATAGGCCTGTTTCGACACCCTTAGCGGGTCTTCTTACAGGCTGGGAGACCCAGGTTTGAGACCAGGAAGGGCCTTTACACTGTCGCTGTTTGCAAATTTCGCTACATTGGTGTCTGTGGTGGGATTGTGCCTTAGGGGCCATTGGAGAGGTGTGCACAAGTGAGGGACTTCGTATAGTGAAGCGTGGGGACACACTCTCCTGAACGGTGGGGATAGTGTAACAAACTTTGCCTGGGTAGGCCTGTTACGATCCCACCCCCCAAAATAGATCATCCCTATTGGAGCAGTGGTTAGCAGGTCTGCTCATGGGCTGGGAGACCTGGGTTCGAGATGAGGGCGTTCGCTAAACATCGCTACAATAGTATAATGATGAGGTCTGTCTAAAATATGAGTGTGTGATCAAAGAGAGGTGTAGTGTATATCTGCCTCAGTGAAATAGCTGTCTCCATGTGCCCTCAATCATCTGGACAGCAGCTAAAATGTACTCAATGAATGAAGGATTTGTCTCACTGAATAAGTGATGCTGTCTCACTGAAAATGTGTATTTTTGGGGGTTTAAAATAGGTGGCTATTTGAACAAAACTACATAACCATGCACTATCTTTTTTTAATAGAGTATCTACACAGTGATCGATATGGAGGGATATTATGAAAAACAAAGTGGAATTCATCACTGTCTGTCAGTGAACATATGGCGTTTCAGCTTCCAGATAGCTCAGGATCTCCAGAGTAACAATATATATTTAGTGTAAAAAATGAAACCAGAGAGATGAACCTGAATAAATACTGACTATATGCTACACAAATATTTGGTTGGTGTATAGAGTTAAAGAAATTGAGTAAAGAATGAAGTTCCTCTGAATCCCCCAGGCTAAAAATGGTATTAGGGCTCCGCTTGGTGTTATTATTACACTTGGGATCCAGGAGCAACATCATCTGGGATAATGTTTCTATGTATCCATCCAACTATTTGGATAAAGGATATCTCTGAGGCGGTTCAGGTTGACCTTACCGGTGGTGGGCAAGCAAAGGGCACGGCGACCAGCTGGTGGGAACTGTAAGAGAAAACATCAATTCTGTAAAAAAAACAAAGAGCTTCAGTCGTGACCTGACAGTGAGAGAAAAGAGACATGTTAAAGAGACAGGAGCGAGCGTTGGGTGATCCCTTAAATTTTCCTCTTAAAAAATACTTGTTTTACCCCCAACTAGGAGCTCCAAGGTAACATGAAGATGTTCTCCTAGTTCAGGTTGCCAGACTCAGTGTGTGTCTCTGGATTTGTGTAAATTTCCTTGGAGACCCCAGCAGGGTTCTGCCAAATAAAATCAAGCTGCCCAAGTTGAAAAGGTCTTGTTCACACAGACAGAACCAAGCTGCTGCAGAGTAGATCTAATAAGATGGCATCTCTGCCATCCCTCAACTACAACAATGCACTGTGAGGGTGTTTAATGCCCAGGTACATTGGATGAATTTCATTTTCTAATTTGACGGTATCCCTCATTCAAGTGAGACTTGGGTTTAAGTCTCTTTAAATCTCTTTCCTATTCCCATCAGTTGTAACATGACAGGTGGATTAGTTGCCATGGCAAATCATCTGCTGTCATCGCAAGGACATTCTTGTCAAAATCTTTATATTTGCCTATTTTGACATGTTATAATACACACATAAATGTATTTGCCAAGTGCAAGTATCTTCTTTACCTGTCAGGAAGCATTGTCAAACATTCTATGATTGGTGTCTCTGTACATTGTAGTCTGTATTGATGGAAATTTGTATGAAGTTTTAGAATCTGACTTGTCTATACTATCAAAGCAATATAACGACATAGACCGTCTACTCAAAGTACAGTTGCCTATCACCATCATACGTTTTACAATATTCACCATTCTTTGTGCTCCTTTCAAATAGAGAGAAGGCATATCTATCAACGACCACATCGGTAACTATCCTATTGTCACATCCATAAACACATGTTCAGTATATGGGTTCATAGCACGCAGCACAGGTGATAACTCTTCTCTGAGAGTTTGTCTGGGAGCTGTGGGATTTTAGGGTTCTCCTGTGATGGGGTTGCCTTCTCTCTAGCCAGGGCAGTACTGTACTGCGTAGCCTGGCCTGCTCAGCAGCAGCAGCAGCAGGTAGCACCCAGTCAGACAGCAGCCTTACAGCCTGTAGATTTACGAGCTCTGCAGTGAGCTCTCTGATTGTCCTTGGCAGTGTGTCTGCAGCCGTGCAGCGGACTACGTGTTCTCGTCAGAGCAAAGGACCCGAATATTTAAGCCATGTTACTACCCACCAATAAGGCCCTTTGGCATTACACTGCAGTGAATATTGTCAGAAGCGTATGTTTCTTATTTCGGTCATCAGATAAGGTCATGCACGGTGTCAGGCAGGCTGAGTATGTCTTTGTGTTGTTTTTAGGCCTTCTTTTGAATCAAAACTGTAAAGGGATTGTCAGACAGAGTGGGCTTCCAGTTGGGTCCAAGTCAAACACTTAGTCATTTGCCCTCTTTTGTCAAAGAATACATAACGTTGAATTTATGTTTATGAATTTATCTTTTTACACAGCAATCTGTAAAGTTTATTTTCTGTCAGCTTTAGTTATCCAGCAATTTGTTTTTAGCAGAATAATGCTCTTTGGCACAGTGTCTAATCAGTGTACGTCACACTATCAACCATCATGGTGGCTTGCCTTTTGCAAGTGAGTCCAGCATCTGAGCGGGTGTGATGCGCAGACCGCAGGGTTACAGTACGCTGGCCCTTTGCCCCGAGTGACATCATCTCCTCACCCCACGTGGACGGGCGATTATGAAGAGTGTCTGTTAATCTTTTAATCTCCTTTCTCTGACTGGGAGCTGGTGTGGTGGGGTGTGGTTTGGTGTGGTTTGGTGTGGTTCGGTGTAGTTTGGTGTTGTTCGGTGTGGCATGGTGCGGTCCGGTGCAGTGCTGTTTGGGATATGGCTCAGCCTCAGGCAGGGAATGGTAGGCTATAACCCCCAGTTAGGTCAGCTCAATGCTCTGGGGATATATGTAACGCTATACTACATGATGTCACCTCAGGTTAGCAATGCGTTCGGGCAAATGTCTGTGTGCTCTCTGACCTGGCGTTTAGATAAGACCAATTACACCCTGCACAGCTTTTCTGAATGATGTTTATGCTGGTGTAGTGCAGCAGAGAGAATTCATGTTCAATATGGTTGCCTTCCAATAATCTCTCCTTTCTACGGTGTGCACTGTGTACTTGTTCCCTACAAATGTAAACGCATTGGATTGGTGTAGGTGTGACGGATGTGAAACGCTAGCTTAGTTAGCGGTGGTGCTAGTGTGACGGATGTGAAACGCTAGATTAGTTAGCGGTTGTGCGTGCTAAATAGTGTTTCAATCGGTGACGTCACTTGCTCTGAGACCTTGAAGTAGTGGTTCCCCTTGCTCTGCAAGGGCCGCGGCTTTTGTGGAGCGATGGGTAACGATGCTTCGTGGGTGACTGTTGTTGATGTGTGCAGAGGATCCCTGGTTCGCGCCCCGGTATGGGAGAGGGGACGGTCTAAAGTTATACTGTTACATAGGCATGGGCTAGAGAGGGAGTTTCTATATACCATTCATTACCTTTCAAATCCATGAGGGGAAGTAAACAAGTGCACACTTTGGGAGAAAAGGAGAGAATATTGGGATGCAATTTAGGTTTTGTGGTGATCTTTGCAGTGTGGCGTGTGTAGTCATTATAATGAAGTAACATACATGGTATCTCTGCTTGAACGAAGCACATGAATGAAGGGGATGGGTCAACATAAATGCACCGTCATGTTTGAAATGTAAGCTAATCTATTCTTTTCCCGAATTTAGGACACTGCAGTTATTTCTTTTTTTGGATGAACAAGCACGTCTGGCAACAACCTACTGTGCTTTAAAGAGGTGTGCCAATCTCTTGTGCCGTAATCTCATTGTAAACAACATATCCACTAACATGGAGATGACCAGAGGGTGATCTGTCCAAGTTTACTGGCTCTCTTGGGAGTTGAAAATCAGGCTTCATGAGCAACATGTAAAGTAGGGCACTCAGTTGCAGGGGAAAGCTAAGCTTCACAAAATAAGAGATGAATGACAATTATTGTGTGATTTTGACAGCATAGCACATTGTAATTTACAAATCAACACAATTTGCAATTGTTTTGTTGTTGCTTCAGGAGTAATTTCGCAGGACCATACAAGAGATTGCATCTGTGCATGGAAGATACCATTTCCATGTGAATGTTAGGGGGATGGTGTATGTAGGGTTGCAAAATTCTGGGAACTTTCAATACATTTCCTGGTTTCCTGAAATCTCAGTTGGAGGACTCCCGGACTCAGGAAGGAATAAGCAGGAAATCCAGCATCCTCCAACCAGTTCCTGGAATTTTGCAACCCTAGGTGTAGGGGAGTATTTATATATTGTCATGTACACCACAACAATAAGTCAAATCCAAGTCCACACGTGTCCCATTGGAGCTTGGTCAGTGTTTTGAAGCTTGTTATAGGCAGGGCCCAAAATGATGCACCTGCTGCTCTATTCTTGGTTAACCCAGAACAAAAATCGAGTGTAATTTACTTTTTAGATTTATGTAGTCTGTCCACAAGAGATTACACCTGGTCTAATCAACCTCAGTTGTACTGCTATATGCTGCATTAGCTGCTCCTGTTAGTTCACTCAACTAACCAGAAAAAGGGATTCAAAGGCCTGTCAATACTTAGCGTTCAGAGCTGCTCCCGACACTTACTTAATCAAGATTAGAAAGCTTAGCACATGCCATATGTACCTGAATTGGTTCTCTATTTGTGTGACTCAGTTTAAATGTGAGCCTTCCTCGGGGTACTACGAATAACCTCCCCAAAAGTTAAGTATACCAAATATTGTGTTTTCTCTGAAAACATGTAGAAGTTTTGTAATTCATTAGCATTTTTTGTTAATTTAAAGATGGCCATTTATTGAAAAGAGAATTACAGTATCAGTAATTATCATACATAATCACTATATGGTGAGGTGATTGCATCTACCAGCCAGGCAGGACCTTGTTCACCATAATCACATTAGCATGTTCACCAGTGGTAACAGCATTACCTCAGCGGGAGATGCCATTAACAGGGGAGTAGCATCTTGTGGACAAATAGCTCCTCTCTTTCTCTCCCTCTCTCACCGTCCTCCTCCCCTATCCTCTCCTCCCCCACTTCACTACACTCTCTCTCTATCTGCTATCTAACTGTTTAATTAAGAGGCTGAGCAGAATCTCAGTCAGGTTCCTGTCTCCTGACAGGCTGGAATGCCTCAGTGGCTCTGCTAGCTCTGACTGGAGTCACGACGCACTACGTAGCTCCTTCCCCTTCTGCGCCATAGGCAGCGTCTGTCTGACTCATCGGCATGCCGTCACTGAGTCGGTCCTGTGTCTGTCTCTGCGACTGTCTCTGCGACTGTTGTGTGTTTTGTGTGTGTGTGGGTGGGTGTGTGTGTGTACACTCTCACACATAATCACTGCCGCTGCTTCTATAGCAAATGCTTTGTTTGCAAATGAACAGCCATTTACATCAGCCCTCACAAAGCCCACATGACTACACATTTTATAGATGCTTGAGAGAGAGAGAGAGAGAGAGAGAGAGAGAGAGAGAGAGAGAGAGAGAGAGCTATTCTTCCCTCTGATGCTGGAATCTTTCTTTCAGGTCAGTGGTGTATAGTGCGTGCAGTTCCCCAATCTGACTGAGTTTGTCAGGCGTCTTCAATACAGTAGTAATGGCAACAGTCTCCTCTTAAAGAAACCGCTTTAGCCTTGAATCACACCCTGTAGAAATTGCTGTTCACACGTTTTTCCTTTAATAGAGGTGCTATTATGTGTTATTTTCAGTCACACCCTAGATATGTGTTGAACTGTATGAAGGGATTGTGATTGTGTTCTCAGGCTGGTTTACATGCTGAGAGTCCCCATTGCTAATTCAGATTGGGTTGTCAACCCCATCCTCTTCACAAAGGAGAGCCTTTGCTTCTGCGCATCCATGTCTCTTTTCTGTCAGGGAGGAATTGGCTGTTTCCACTAGCCTGCAGAGCCTACGTTACACAACGGGTGGTGCTTTTTATAACGCAGCCCATGGCCCTCCCCGGCGCTCGATGTCAGCCTATCAGGAGACCTCTGGGCTGAAGGTGACGTCATCTCAGCTTCATTCAGTGCAGCACATTGTTCAATGGATAATCTGCGTTATAGGCTGAAGCAGGAGCTGACTACCACTGCAAAGCCCCCTGTCCCTCCCACCACCCACCCCCCTCCCTCCCCCCCTCCCTCCCTCCCTCCCTCCCTCCCTCCCTCCCTCCCTCCCTCCCTCCCTCCCTCCCTCCCTCCCTCCCCACCCTCCCTCCCTCCCTCCCTCCCTCCCTCCCACCCCTCCCTCCCTCCCTCCCTCCCTCCCTCCCTCCCTCCCTCCCTCCCTCCCTCCCTCCCTCCCACCACCCACCCACCCCTCCCTCCCTCCCTCCCTCCCCACCACCCCTCCCTCCCTCTCCTCCCACCACTCCTCCCTCTCCTCCCACCACTCCTCCCTCCCCTCCCACCACCCCTCCCTCCCCCTCCTCCTCCCACCCCTTCCGCCTCCTTCCTTGCTCCACCCCCCCAGTCAGTCTTAAGCCTCTACCGCTGCTGATGTTCATTTGGAATCAGTCAGCCATGGCGTTATTACTGTTGATGGTTTGCCGTGCTCCTAGATCCTGTTTGATGCAAGCCAATGCAGCAAACAGCATCACAGTCACATTTGAACATACTGAAGTGTAGGCAGACGTAGGAGGGGTGAGGTGAGCATGCGTGTTTTCACCGATAAAATGGACTCCCCTTCTGTGCCAATTAGTGGATGAGACTGAAATATGCACTTCCTGCTCACACCCAGTTATATAAGGCCATTAAAATGTAACTAGATGGTAACTTTACATGAAGTAAAGTTGTGGGGCTTGCTTTACCTCTTTAAGAATAATTTTAAAGCTATTAAAATGTAATGAGAACACCAACTATAGCTGCATAGACTATAAGGTAGAAGGTTTTATGTTGCATCCTTGTTACCATTTGATGTCGCAGAGTGATGTTTTCTTTAGGGAACATAAGATGGTGGTTTAATAATGGGTATCCTAATGCGTTGTGCAGCTCATACATCCCCCATAGTGACCCAAGGGGTGCATTACTCTACTGTTCCATTGAACACCTGTCTGTTTGTCCCTCACAGGAGTGTTTCTGATTCCCTACCTCATCATTGGGGTTGTTGGGGGAATTCCTATATTCTTCCTGGAGATTGCATTGGGACAGTTTATGAAGGCTGGCAGCATCAACGTGTGGAACATCGCACCTCTATTTAAAGGTACTGAACATTTTGCTCTCTCAGCAGTTTGTGTGGCTGCTCTGAAACATTTGTACAGCCATTTGTCAAGTATTTTAACTGATCCTTTCGAATAGAAAGGCAGTTTGCAGACATTCACAGCTGTGGCCTATTTACTATGTATTCCTCTATCGCTTTTTTCTAAGAATTGATACACCTTTGTTACATAAAAATCAAGACTGCTCCAATGTTTCTTACAAAATTGACATTAACGTATAAGTAAGCTCTGTTTGTTTCTTCAGTGCTGAACACTAAACTGTTGAATTGCTCCGTATTCCTCCAGGACTGGGGTATGCCTCCATGGTCATAGTGTTCTTCTGTAACACCTACTACATCATGGTCCTAGCCTGGGCCTTCTACTATTTCATCAAGTCCTTCAACGCTACCCTGCCCTGGTCCACCTGTGACAACCCCTGGAACACGCCCAGCTGCATCGAGATCTTTCATCATGAAGACTGCCTGAATGGCACCATTGGCAACACTACCTATGGCAACATGACATGTGAGGAGCTGGCAGATGGGCGTTCTCCCATTATTGAATTCTGGGAGTAAGTTCTTTACTTCCTCTATCCCAATGGAAAAACACACTATTATATCAAAACTAGACGTTGAACTGACGTCTGTGCCGAAAGTTCTAAGAATAAAACATTGTTATTTGTCACAGTTAATTATTTGAAATATTTTGCAAGTCGTCACTTAGAAAAGGGATTTTAGTAATTGGTCCACAGCATGAAAAATTATCCACCAAAATTGTTGCAACCCCTATTACGAGCCTCTTCAACCTCTCTTTCGTATCGTCTGAGATCCCCAAAGATTGGAATGCTGCCGCGGTCATCCCCCTCTTCAAAGGGGGAGACACTCTAGACCCAAACTGCTACAGACCTATATCGATCCTACCTTGCCTTTCTAAGGTCTTCGAAAGCCAAGTTAACAAACAGATTACCAACCATTTTGAATCCCACCATACCTTCTCCGCTATGCAATCTGGTTTCCGAGCTGGTCATGGGTGCACCTCAGCCACACTCAAGGTCCTAAACGATATCATAACCGCCATCGATAAGAGAAAACACTATGCAGCTGTATTCATCGACCTGGCCAAAGCTTTCGACTATGTCAGTCACCACATTCTTCTCGGCAGACTCAATGGTCTTGGCTTCTCAAATGACTGCCTCGCCTGGTTCACCAACTACGTCTCAGACAGAGTTCAGTGTGTCAAATCGGAGGTCCTGTTGTCCGGACCTCTGGCAGTCTCTATGGGGGTGCTGTTGTCCGGACCTCTGGGGGTGCCACGGTTCAATTCTCGGGCCGACTCTTTTCTTTGTATATATCAATGATGTCGCTCTTGCTGCTGGTGATTCTCTGATCCACCTCTATGCAGACGACACCATTCTATATACTTCTGGCCCTTCTTTGGACACTGTGTTAACTAACCTCCAGATGAGCTTCAATGCCATACAACTCTCCTTCCGTGGCCTCCAACTGCTCTTAAATGCAAGTTAAACTAAATGCATGCTCTTCAACCGATCACTGCCCACACCTGCCCGCCCGTCCAGCATCACTACTCTGGACGGTTCTGACTCAGAATATGTGGACAATTACAAATACCTAGGTGTCTGGTTAGACTGTAAACTCTCCTTCCAGACTCATATTAAACATCTCCAATCCAAAATTAAATCTAGAATCGGCTTCCTATTTCGCAACAAAGCATCCTTCACTCATGCTGCAAAACATACCCTTGTAAAACTGACTATCCTACCGATCCTTGACTTCGGTGATGTCATTTACAAAATAGACTCCAACACTCTACTCAGCAAATTGGATGCAGTCTATCACAGTGCCATCCATTTTGTCACCAAAGCCCCATACACTACCCACCACTGCGACCTGTATGCTCTCGTTGGCTGGCCCTTGCTTCATATTCGTCGCCAAACCCACTGGCTCCAGGTCATCTATAAGTCTTTGCTAGGTAAAGCCCCGCCTTATCTCAGCTCACTGGTCACCATAGCAGCACCCACCCATAGCACGCACTCCAGCAGGTATATTTCACTGGTCACCCCCAAAGCCAATTCCTACTTTGGCCGCCTTTCCTTCCAGTTCTCTGCTGCCAATGACTGGAACGAACTGCAAAAATCACTGAAGCTGGAGACTCATATCTCCCTCACTAACTTTAAGCACCAGCTGTCAGAGCAGCTCACAGATCACTGCACCTGTACACAGCCCATCTGTAAATAGCCCATCCAACTACCTCATCCCCATACTGTTATTTATTTGATTTATTTTGCACCCAAGTATCTCTACTTGCACACTCATCTTCTGCACATCTATCACTCCAGTGTATAATTGCTAAATTGTAATTATTTCGCCACTATGGCCTATTTATTGCCTTACCTCAGTTATCCTACCTCATTTGCACACACTGTATATATACGTTTTCTATTGTATTATTGACTGTATGTTTGTTTTTTCCATGTGTAACTCTGTGTTGTTGTTTCTGTCGCACTGCTTTGCTTTATCTTGGCCAGGTCGCAGTTGTAAATGAGAAATTGTTCTCAACTAGCCTACCTGGTTAAATAAAGGTTAAATAAAAAAGTGGCCTTATAAAAAAAAATGAGTGGCCTTTGAATGCTCTGCTTTTAAAGAGCAGTGTGACAGAACTGGTTACTGTTCTGATTTGGAATCTCATTTGTCCTCGGCCCAGTTCTTCATCCCTTTCTGTTCCTCTAGTCCTCATCATAGTTCTCTTTGATGGTCATCGAGGTCATCACGTTTAATGTTCTCATGTGATCCCCGTTGTCCATGACTACCAGAGTGTTTGTTCCCACTCTCCCTTATGGCATGTGCAGGGACATAAGTGCCTTTGTCATGGCTGTAGGTAGAAAATGCAAATGGTGTTACTGACTGACATAGCTTTTATTGGGGACAAAGGGCAGACTTTTGTTACAGGAGTAGAGCATCATGCCGTTCATTTTCTATCCTGTAACTTAGACAAACGCATGTCGTTTTCATATAGTTTTACTCTATGACCCCCCCCCCCCTCCAGGAATAAGGTGCTGAACATCTCACAAGGGCTGGACTACCCAGGATCCATCAACTGGGAGCTGTTGCTGTGCCTGGCGGCCGTCTGGGTGATGGTGTATTTCTGTGTGTGGAAGGGGGTGAAGTCCACAGGCAAGGTAACTAATACACATTTCTCTGAAAAGCTCCTCGTTATCTTATTAGTTATATGAGCACCACGATGGTGACTGCAATGAACATGTGACTCACTCTGGTCCTTAGGTATCTCCTATAGCTAACTGTTACGTAACAGACTATCCTCCGGCCGTGGCAGACAGATTGCTTTACATCAGCTCAGGTCACTGCACTGGTCTCTGATTGGATACCTGCATTAGAACAACTCAGTGGCTAATGCAGCTGCAGTGGAAGGATATTGCTGTGTGATATCGAACATAGTCTGGAATTATATTAAAAGAGCAAGAAAGGTTACAGAGAAAAGTAACAAATAGAGGTGAAAGGGGGTTAAAATGTATAGATATACAGTTCTCCCAGAGAGAACGAGGAGATAGATTTGTAGCTATAGCCAGATAGGTTTCTAATTTAGTTCTGGCTATGGTAATGGACTCTCAGTCATGAGTGAATGAGAAGGCAGTGTGACTTTTTCCTAACCTTGTGTGATTCACATAGTGCCACCCTCTCCTGCTGTGTGACAGCAAGGCAATGATGAGGCAGTGTTTCTATAGCAACATCAAGAGGACAGGGGGTGTGGCTATGACATATCACAAAGTGTCCCTGTCACATGGTGCGTTCTGATTGGTGGGCAGTTGGTAGGTTGACTGCAGTGCGACGTGACTGGGGCCCTGTGCGAATATTCCAACAGCCATGTTTTCTGCTTGTTGAGGTGGGATCACATCCAAGCCTCTTTAAATGATATCAGTGTTTATCTCCAGCGCTGGTCCATTTTATATGGATCTCTATCAGGATTTCTAGATCACTTTATATGTAGCAGCACTTTCTGTACAGATAATGAGATCAACCTCTAGTGTTCATTAACATTTTATTGTTTTTATATTTTTATAGTAATGATATTAAAATTACTTACAGTTTATCTTTAAGAGATCATTAGGTTAGGTCAGAGCTGCTCACATTTTAGCAACAGGGAATTTTGATAGATTTTTATTTTTATTCTTTAAGGGATAGGCTTAGTGATGTAATTAATTAATGACAATTAGCCATACATCCACAACATTTATAGATGCAATGTATAGAAATGTTCTCTAGTTAATATTACAAGTTTTCAGGTAAGGGCCTATTGAGGTTGCTAATCAAAGATAAGTGCTTGAGTAATGATTATACAAAACGGGTTTGTTATATGAATAAGGGCTTGGTCGGGAATGGGTGTCCTACATTAGCTGTGTATTTAGGTCAAGTAGACTGGGCTACGGAGAGTAGGTAGTCATGCCTGAAGGTGTGCCTGGGCCGCCAAGTCACAAAAACAATTGGCTTTGAAATCTAACAGCCTTGTAGAAAAGCTCTTTATAATACAGTGGTTCATATGGCACTAGGTCAAAGTTCAGTGTTTGAAACGTTCACCTGATTAGATAAGGACTTCCACTTAGCTCTATCTTGTACGGGTGCTAGGTTGGCAGGAATGCAACAAATGATATTCCCATTGCTCATATGAAAAGTCCCCAGCATGTCACTGTGACTGCAATCCCCTTGTGTCAGACACCTTTGACATCTTTGACACCTTTGCAGTCTGAAATGTGAATGATCAGCCAAACTGTAGTTATGTACAGTACAGCTCCTCACACTGTGCATGTCAATGAAACTACAGTAGGCTGAAATGACATCCAATCATTTTAGGTCTCCGACTGCACCACTCTGCAAGTCTTCTCTTAATTAGATCACCCTGTTGTTGCAGGACATTTCCTGTACAGCAGGAAATGCAAATGTGTCATGTATTCTAGTTTTAAAAAGGCATCTAAATTTAGTAATTTCCTCTTCAAAATTTTGGACTTGTATCGAACCCTACAACCCCTACAAAAATGATTCACATTTCCACGCAATAATACAAAAATGTCCAGTTGCTGCAGGATTATTTCATTGCTGTGAGAAACTGGTCAAATTAGGATCCTACATCTGTAACCGAAATATCATATGGATTTAGAATAATGACACTGGTCTCCCTGTTTCGCTGCAGATTGTGTATTTTACTGCCACGTTCCCCTACGTCGTCCTGATCATCCTTCTGGTGAGAGGGGTGACTCTTCCTGGTGCCTACGATGGAATCATGTTCTACATCAAGCCTGACTGGTCCAAGCTTGGCGAGGCGCAGGTGTGACCCATCATCCACCCATCTGTCCACAGTCCTAACTGATTGATTATTTAGATTAGTTAACTCTGGTGCTGTGATGCAGATTAAACTGATCAGTTTTCATTATCGTTCCTGTCTGGTAGGTGTGGATTGATGCTGGCACACAAATCTTCTTCTCTTATGCTATTGGGCTTGGAGCTCTCACTGCCCTAGGCAGCTACAACAGATTCAACAATGACTGCTACAAGTAAGTGATATGACAGCTGAATGGTCTCACCTTGGCCTCTTGTTGCACTTACTGTCTCCTGTATGATTCTGACTTGTTTTTTGTGATTATTTCTTCCTTTGTTTTTATTTCTGTCCAGGGATGCCTTCATGCTAGCTCTAATCAACAGTGGCACCAGTTTCTTTGCTGGCTTTGTGGTGTTCGCCATTCTAGGCTTCATGGCAAACGAGCAGGGAGTGGACATCTCCCAAGTGGCTGAAACAGGTATGCAGAACACACTCACACTTACACTACAGAGGTTGTCTTATATTCTGGCATCTCAAAACCTACCATGGTACTAACAGGAGAGTATTACTGAAGGCTTCGGTCCTCGTTGTTAGGAATGCATGAAAGTGTTCATTGAAAGTGTTGATGTCATTGTTTTACCTTCACATTGGCAGCCCCTCTAGCACTGAGGAAGACAGCCGTACCTCTTCAATAATTTAGACCGATTCCGGTCCTCAAAGCTGAATCCTTATTTTATGCTTGTGCTGCACTTTTGGCAGTGCATTATTAATACGATGAACTTTCAATATAGAAATGACGCACAAATAAATGTGTAAAATGGAAACTTGCTGTACAGTGTGTAAGGATAGTGGGTGTAGCAAGTCACTTGTTTACTCTACAGAAATGTGAAGATGAAATACTGTTGTTTAATGTGTCAGTAATGATATAGAAATATACCAACTATCTAGCAATTATTGAAATGCATGTTTGAATTGAGTCTGTCAGTATTTGAGAAATTCAAAATGTAAAAATGTATTTCCATGAACTGTATGTAACTTGTACCTCAACCAAATGTTTTCTGCCTGGAGTCACCTGTATTGATTCACAAGGAAATCAGTATTATAGAATTAAGTTCCTCTGATGGAGAGTGTGTGTGTGTGTGTGTGTGTGTGTGTGTGTGTGTGTGTGTGTGTGTGTGTGTGTGTGTGTGTGTGTGTGTGTGTGTGTGTGTGTGTGTGTGTGTGTGTGTGTGTGTGTGTGTGTATGTTTGTGTACGAGTGTGTATGTTTGTGTACGAGTGTGTGTGTGTGTGTGTGTGTGTGTGTGTGTGTGTGTGTGTGTGTGTGTGTGTGTGTGTGTGTGTGTGTGTGTGTGTGTGTGTGTGTGTGTGTGTGTGTGTGTGTGTGTATGTTTGTGTACGAGTGTGTGTGTGTGTATGAATCTGGGAATGAACAGTATGTTTTCATGTGTTTGTGTATGTGAATTCTGTGTGATTCAAGAGAGAATATTCTGAGATCTCTTGGTATAGAGTATGAAAGACAGTGATGTGGAAGATTTGTCTGTGTTTGTACGTGCTGGAATAGATGATCTGTATGAGTGTTTGACAGTGAGGGGGATGCAATGAGGAGAGATTGAGACATTGGCAGTGGCCATGTATTTGTCCATAACATCTAAATTGTTGTAAGAATTACATTTTTTTTGTGTGTGAATTAACAAGAGATGTGTAATTACCAAACAACTGTCACACATAACTGATAATGATTTGTATTAATAGACTTTCAAAGCACATGACATTCACAACTAATTCTATCCATTCAGTTATTAATAGGTTTACTGGAGAAGATAGCATCTGTGTGTGGCACGCCTCTGACATATCGCATGCTTTCACATCAGTGCTCTTGCATGTAACTTCCAAAAATAATCACATTAGTTTGCCAAATCAGTTAATAGTTTGTCCATTTTCATTCAGTGTCTTAGCTCTCTCTCTCTCTCTCTCAATCATTATTTTAATTTAGTATTGACTTATTGAGAATAGTATTGAAGTAGACGTGTGTAGTCCATTACTATCTGAACATGTTATTGGCTTCATGACAGTAGTTATACACACAGTCGGAAACCTACTGGATGGAACCATCCTGGACTTATCATCTATGAAATCCATCTCTACATATCACAACATATTCTTTACTAATAGCATACTGAATTATACTAATATTTTACCCTGTAAGTTTAAATATTCACTATATTTATTCAGAAATACATTAGCACTATTATAATGTCGAACCCCGTGTAGAAGAGTAGTCAGCTATGACCATAGCCATGCTGTTAAGGAATGAACACAACAAATAAACCAGTCAATTTGAGTCACTCTTCATGTTCCCCAATTAGTGCAGTGCATACCTGTCTCCTCACCAACCAAACCATGCATGAGATTTTCAATTACTGGACCATCTCATCAAAGAGACGATCAAACTCAAGTACAGCAGGAAGTTTAGACCTATACATCTTAGGGCTGGATTGAATCCTTTGAGGAAGTATCATGAAAGATCTGCGTTGAAATGTAAAGGTCATTTCTGATTGAGTCGTTTACCGTAAATGGAATCTCCATGAACGCGGGGAACATTGCCTTTAAATTTCAATCAAGCTATACCGCGGATCTTAATGTGATTCTTCCGCGATACGAATTGAAACCAGGCCCTTAGTTTCATCTCATCATACTAAGCTAAAGTTGACCAATTCCAATACATTGTTTTGGCAGCAGTCATCTGTAAAGACACCACTGGACCGGGATTTAACTGGAAGTACAACAAGGGTGGTCATAGAAGTATTATGTCTGTCATTTACATGACATATATTTTATTTTATTAGATATCTTAAGCTGTATATGTAAAATATCTATTAAAACATTCAATGGGACAATGATGATGATAGCTACATTTTGAAATCTGCAATACTTTTAAAAATCTTTTTGTCCTAAGGACACCCTTGGTGAACTTAAATAGTAGTATTCCTTTACCATCCCCCAGCACGATTTTGTTAACATAGTAGACAGACAGGGGACTTTGGACAGACAGTGTTACTGTGTTGCAGTAGCACAGTTGAGCAGGATTTTGTAGGAGGCAATTTACTAAGCACCGCTATTTACAGTGAAACCAATATTGAGTTAAAGTCCATCTGTTACTGCCTGCCCACACGCAGAAGGAGAGAGGTGGCGATGAAACTGATAGGCCTTGTTTAGCCCTAGTTACCCCTCTCATTTCAACTGTACAAATAGCTTTCTGTCACTCAATATTTACTATACTGGTACTACACATGAGTGCAGTTACTGTGTGTACATGTGTGTGTGTGTGTGTGTGTGTGTGTGTGTGTGTGTGTGTGTGTGTGTGTGTGTGTGTGTGTCTACGAGTGCATGTGTGTGTACGAGTGCGTGTGTGTGTACGAGTGCGTGTGTGTGTACGAGTGTGTGCTTGTGCGTGCGTGCGTGCGTGCGTGTGTGTGTGTGTCTACGAGTGCATGTGTGTGTACGAGTGCGTGTGTGTGTACGAGTGCGTGTGTTTGTACGAGTGTGTGCTTGTGCGTGCGTGTGTGTGTGTGTGTGTGTGTGTGTGTGTGTGTGTGTGTGTGTGTGTGTGTGTGTGTGTGTGTGTGTGTGTGTGTGTGTGTGTGTGTGTGTGTGCAGGACTGCCTGTGAGAGTGTCAATAGGAGTGTGATTTTGTGAGAAGGTACATTAATGGATCTAGGCCCTGATTTTGATTCAGCGTTAGACTCCTGTTTTTTTTGCAAGTTGGTACGAACGAAAGAGAAAAACTCCCCTTCCTCATGAATCTTCTTATCCTTTTAACAGGGTTTCGGTTTATTTTCCTCAGTCCCATTCTATATGACTTGTGATTGACATCAGTTCATTGATCTATATCTCTATATATCTATATTTTCGATTTTTTAAGTATTAATTTAAGGATTATTTAACCAGGAACTTTGCCTCTTGAGATGTGCACATCTCGCTTTCAAGAGGGGTCCTGGAGCTGACTACTGTTGAAGGTAAACATCTGTTATCTAATGACAGCATTTACACCTTAATCCAGCCTAGTCAAAATCAGAACCAATGACTGCATTTACCGACCGCAGCAGAGGACAGGGCTAGAGAAATCAAAGCAGTGACATGACAACATTTTCCAAGCGTAGGCCCAAAATTCCCAAATCTAACTTTACTAAACCCAAACACAATAAAAACATTAACGGTAGAACTAACTTATTCAATAATTGTGTGTACACACAAGACACCTGACAAATTCTCTACCCCAGGCAGCAGCCCCATAGCCCCATAATCTGCAAACATATCCAGAGCAATTTGCAAAACATATGTGTTTTCAAGTTATTTTCTTATTTTTTTGTGTATGAACCTTGCAGTAGTTGCTATACCAGGACTAGTTCTGGTGGTGAAAGTACAGTGTCATACATCTTCACCTGTTCCATCCCTCTCATCTTCAATGAAAACATGGACCTATTTATAATGACACAACTAAAATTCTAATTTATCTCGTGAAATTTGTATAGTTGAAGCAGTTGTAACTGTAAAGCAAATATTGACCACCTCTCTCTTTGCTACTTCAGTGCAGTGTGTCTATAAACTACAATCTAAATTATGGTTACAACCAAGTACAAGCGGAGTACAGCGAAAAACTCTTTATAATGCAAATATGTACCGTGACCTTAAGTTTGTGAGGTCGCTATTATAGATGCGTTTTTATAGGTAGTGCAACTGTTTTACTTTTACTACCATAGTTAAGGCTACACAAGTTTAAATCTGCTATTTAAACTTGGTTGACTATACACTACCAAGTATTTACAGTAGTCAGCACATCCAGCCGTGTGACGCTCACCTGGCTTAAATTAATGTTACTATAGCTCCTACTTATTCATATGCATTAATAAATCGTTTGTTTGAGCATCATAAGGCATGAGCATCATTGATTCTTTTGAAAGTACCTCACTAACAATATACAAAAAAAAAGCTAGAAAGCATGACGTTATACAATGCACATTGTTGTTAGACACTGAAATTATCATTATATCTAGCTACTGCAATGACGTATTTAACAACTAAAGCCACACTACTGTTGCGTTGACGGAATGCACAACAACACAACAATAGAATCAGACAGGAGACAAAAAGGCAGCCAACATTGTCACATCCAGCTTTTGCACAATAGCACCTCACTCAGGTGCCTCTCTTTCTCTCTTTCTATCTCTCTATCTCCTTCTCCCTCTTTGCTGTACTGTACGTATGTGTGTAGAGTGTGTCTGTGTTAAGGGCTTAGTCTGAGCTGTAGGGTTGAGTCTCTCATCCCTACTTCTCTTCTACAGGTCCTGGCTTGGCCTTTATTGCGTATCCTAAAGCTGTGACTCTGATGCCAATGCCCCCGGTCTGGGCTGCTCTCTTCTTCTTTATGCTGCTCGTACTGGGTCTTGACAGTCAGGTAGGAGCAACTTTACACTACTGGACACAACACTTAAATGGTTGCCAATTGTTACAAACTTAAAGTATCTGGACCAGATTACTCTCAATCCACCAAAAACTGGTTGTATCAACAGTGTTTCAACCCCCCCCTCAACGTGATATCAAAGAGCATTTCCTAGTGTTTTTCACTTAACTTTGTACCTAAATCCAATGACGTGTTGAATTCACATCAGTTGACAACTCAACCCAATGTAAATCAAAATTAGATGTTGAACTGATGTCTGTGCCCAGTGGGAAGCTTACTGAGTACAATTATATTTGTGTTTTCTCCTCTTCTATCCACAGTTTGTTGGAGTGGAAGGTTTTGTAACTGGGATTCTAGATCTCTTTCCTGGAAAGTATTACATGCGCTATAAGCGTGAAATCTCTGTGGCAATCTGCTGTTTAATGTGCTTTATTATAGATCTCTCCATGGTTACACAGGTAAGCCACTACCGTTTGACGGGCGCTGATTCCATATTGTGTAACATCCATATCAGATGGTAATCACAAATGATTCCTAATGATTCATTATTTCTCATGTGTGCCAACAGGGAGGGATGTATGTCTTCCAGCTTTTTGATTATTACTCCGCCAGCGGTATGACCCTGTTATGGCAAGCATTCTGGGAATGCATAGTTGTCAGCTGGGTCTACGGTAAGAAACATTCACTTTTGTGACAATTGATGTATAAAGAGTAAACACAAGTTTTATTAGTCGTATGTACAGGATACACATGGTATATACCGTATTACCAGTATTTGTAGTTGTGCTTGTCGTCCATTCTTAGACAGCTTGAGTCTCTAACCGTGCCATTCTGTGTGTACAGGTGCTGACAGGTTCATGGATGACATTGCTCGTATGATTGGTTACCGGCCTTTTCCTTGGATGAAGTGGTGCTGGTCGTTTATTACTCCATGTGTTTGCATGGTAAGTGATGTACAATACTATACACACACAGTGGTGTAGTGGAGGGCGTACGCAAGTATACGCCGTATACCCACTTATACTTCAGTGGGCATCGTGTACACTCAAGTCTTAATCCCCACGATGCATAGCAAAATGGTGTAGTGGAGGTAAACACCGCCTCATTTAATAAGGCTGATGGAACAGATCAGAATATCTAGCTTAAAATGTTGGTCAAGTATTATTTCTTACATTTTAGGCACAGCAACATGCACACGGCAGTAGGCCCTGGGGCAAATGTTCCAAAAATGCAATCTGCGGGAATATACAGTTCTAAAATGCGCACAGCAAATGCGCGCGATTTCATGGACAGAGATGGACGTATCTGTTAGATAGAGGGGAGATCTAAAAGATGCAACAACGATCATAGGTTGCTCATTTGATTAGGATCATGCCTTTGGCTGCTAGACGATGAAATACAGTTGAAAGAAAACCAATAGAACTGGAGAAAGCATATGAGGAAGTCTTTATTAAATAGTACCTCCACATTTGGTGGGATGGTGGGATTTTAGCTATAGGCTACTTTGAAGCAAAGTAAGACATGAAGTAAAACATGCAAGTTCCAAATAATGAAGGAACATCTGCTAGATGGAAAGGCTTTCCCAAAAACCTTCTCTATTAAATGTTAACTACAAAGTGGTCTATGCCTACGTGTCAGAATGATATCGTGATTATTTTCATCAATCCAGTTGCCATTTGTTTTGCAAAATCCATCTCATATGTGTTACAAAAACACCTCTAACTAAACAACAGTGCTAGGTGCATGCATATTAGAATTAAAGGGTAACTACACAAAAAAAATATAAACGACTTCGATTTTTCCCAGACCTCCAAAGTGTTCTCCTGATGTGGTTAGAGCATTGTTATGGACTTAGATCATCCAATTGAGTTTTTCTACAACAACAAAAAATGTGATTGAGAGCGAAAACCTGACTTAGTTGACAGGCTCATTCATCAGTGTCAATAGTAAGCCTACTATTAGCCTACTTGCACAGTACAGCTTGGGTTGTCCTGACTGTGAAAGACCAATATGGGATTGATCATTTTAGATCATTCAGAGTGTTTATTGTTTCTCATAGAATTTTTCACACAGGGCAGCTTGTATACACCACTGTATACACACCTCTAGTCATGACTACATAGCCTGTCATTGTACATTTGTGCCTCATTGACCTGCCTGGTAAAATAATCATGTTTTTTTTGTCCTTCCAAAGGGTATCTTCCTATTTCACCTGTTCAACTACAAGCCTCTTACCTACAACAATACGTATGTGTACCCATGGTGGGGTGAGGTGATTGGTTGGTGCATGGCTCTGATGTCCATGCTCTGTATCCCTGTCAGCGTGTTGTACAAGCTCTGCAGGGCCACGGGAACCTTCAAGGAGGTCAGTATCAATATCATACTGTGCTCCTTACCAACATGGGTGGCAGCTAGCCTAGCAGTTAGAGGGTTGTGCCAGTAACCGAAAGTTCGCTGGTTTGAATAACCGAGCCGCCAAGGTGAAAAATTTATCGTGCCCTTGGGCAAGGCACTTACAGTGAGGGAAAAAAGTATTTGATCCCCTGCTGATTTGGTATGTTTGCCCACTGACAAAGAAATGATCCGTCTATCATTTTGACGGTAGGTTTATTTGAACAGTGAGAGACAGTATAATAACGAAAAAAATCCAGAAAAAACACATGTCAAAAATGTTATAAATTGATTTGCATTTTAATGAGCGAAATAAGTATTTGACCCCCTCTCAATCAGAAAGATTTCTGGCTCCCAGGTGTCTTTTATACAGGTAACGAGCTGAGATTAGGAGCACACTCTTAAAGGGAGTACTCCTAATCTCAGTTTGTTACCTGTATAAGAGAGTTGAATGGTCTTTTTGAAACATTGGTCAACATTAATATTTCTATTAGATGATGAAAATAATGGTGAAGACTTAGCATCGAGTAAGGGAGGGTGGAAAGGAATAAGCCGTGAGAAAAATAAAATGCATAACATACGAAAGTGTAAATAGTTAAGGGAAAATGGGAATGTGGAAACCTCAGTTGACAGCTGACATCATGTAGCCTACTCTTTGAATATAGCTTTTTTCAATTTTAATTTAATTCTCACCCATCAGAATGAGTAATACAGCAGTTTGATTAGAATGGGTCTCCATGTCCTAAAGGAACATGTTTTCTCCTCCTTCAGCGTTGGGAGAAGCTGACCAAACCACAATGGGGTCCCCATCACCTTGAATACATGGCGCCTGATACTGACATAAAGAGCCTGGCCTCCCTCTCTGCCAGCACAGAAGACAACAAGGTTATCATCTTTGAAAGTGGTATGTAGGCTGTAGCCTACAGGAAAGCCTTTGACAACACTCTAAAGACCAGATGATAATTTATGTAATAATTGATGTATTCATTTGGGTTGATGACACAATCAAAAAGGAATCACCTGGTAATTATGTGCAATTAATTAGAGGATGCAGATCATGTACACAGACGGTTCTCTACACCTATACAAAATCAATTCACAACGGTCTATTGGACAGTCGATAATTTTCACCTGGGATGTTGATAATCAATGTCCTGATTGGTCCATTCTATAAACAGGTGCCGTATAGTCTTTGGGGGGGTCTGATACCCAAACTGTCCCTCCCTGTCTGTGACTCCATCAGGCCAGAGCCATAGTCTACCAATGTGTAGTCCACCACCTCACCCAGTATGGCAGAATTTTTACAGGCTATCTTTAAGACTGATATGGAATTCCTTGAAATTACACATTACTGCAAGACCAATCATGTGGTACGGAGGGTTTGTGTATCAACCGGTGTAGTTCTCCTTCATAAGAAATCTTGCATAAAAATCTATTTGGCTAATTTGATACATGAAAATATATGTATTACACATTGAGAGTAAGCATTTCAGGGTAAGGTCTACTACACCTGTTGTATTCGGCGCATGTGACAAATAAAGTTTGATTTGATATATGAATATATAATTAAAAGCATTTGTTCAATTGATATTATATCATATACTGTATAATACACTACAGTTTGTCGGTTTGGCTGAGTTGATATATAAAATACAGAATGTTTTCCAATTGACTTCAATATTCTGGCTTCTTTAGGCCCCTGAAGTTATGTAGTTGCCAAACTGTCAAAATGACCATCTTTGATCATTGAGCTTGTGTAATGTGTCTTTCATGGCGACAATAGTCCTCAGAACTTTAGACATAAACTAAAGATTGATTCAGTGCCAAAATGGAGCATACTTGTCATTCTCTTGTTATTGATAGAGAATGGTTTTGGTTGCCATATACACTATCTATTTTTATTTGCCTAGATCAGTCTGATATATATTGTGTCTTCCGATTTAACTGTCTGATGTTTGGGAACATCTTGAAAGCAAACAATGCAGCTCTTACTCATGAAGCAGTTTAGATGCCTTGAAACATTTTCATTGATAAGTGTGTCTACAGATATATATTTTTTAATCAACAATAATCACTCAATTGAACTGTTCTGTAAGATCTAAGATCACTCTTCTCTAATTCAAAAAGGTGACTGGCTGATATATTGCTCGTAATGGCCATTAAAAACAAATGATCCGATACTTCCTCTGGCATTAACTTACAAAATGATCACTTGGCCAAGTGGTAAGGATTTACCTCATATTTCAACCAACCTATTGTTACAAAGACAAGTACATCTCTGCAGCATGTAGGAGGACAGTATTTGGATCTAACTACAACATTGCCACAACAAGTAGCTGCTGTGCCATTTGCCAGTAACTGGAACAGGGTGATGAGTAACTAACTGTAAGGTGTTATATCGTGAGTTTAACTCTGAGTATTACACACACAGTATTAATGTTGCAGCCGTACAGGAGCTGGACACGTAGATCATTGCCTTATGTTGTTTGTCTTAAATCTAGAGCCCATATGTCAACTCTGACTAGCCATATTCTTACCTGGTCCACTGAGGAACAGTCTTGAAGATAACCAAATGGAAATTCTGCCATTTACCATGATATGGATAACATATGATTTATTTCAATATTGAAAAGATCATTAGAATGTAAAATATATTAAATAATGCAATGCTAAAAACTACATTTGCACATTGTAAAATATCTCGCTAGCACTTTAAAAAAAAATCGTGTTAGAATAACAATTTTTGTTTTGTTTTACATATTGTAAAATAAATCAGAGATTTTATTTTGTGAAGGCTTTTATTTTGCTTATACATACAGTATAAAAAAATATATTGAATATCTTGTGTGTTATATTTTAAAGAGTTTGATGCAGTATGTAATTTTGATGAAGATTTCTAAGGGGAAGAGCATGCGCCATTGAGATGCTGCGATGCAGTACTACTCAAAAGGCTTGTGTGATTCATAACACACAGAAGGGATTTTTGGTTTCAAATATCAAGTGCTCCAGTGTTAAGTAGCCTAATAGATTATTTGTGTGTGTTTAATTACAGTATTTCCCTCAGACCACCCAGAGCTCAGTTAAACGTTAATATTTCTCAGAAAGACCTTCTAATTTGGTCCACACAACACAGGAGTATTAATTTGATTAAGAATTAAAAGATTTTGGAATATTTTTTTACTTGGGATTTCATCATTTTCAACATATTTCACGTCTGGCTTCAAGTGTAATTTATGTTCTCTACTTAGAAGCAGTGTGCTCTCATTTGTAAAATAAAATAAAATCATTAAGATTATAAGGTCCTCTTTTGTGGCAGATATTACAGAATTTGACAAGAAACGAAACTCTCTTTCTGTATATGCCTATTGACTATCTGCCACGGTCCTCCTACACTAAACCTGGCATATAGAACATACTCTAATGCTCTCCCACCTTTCAAAATTGAAAACCACATGGTAAAAGTGGTGGGTTTGGTTGTTGGTTATGAAACTTTGAGACAGAACAAACATTCCCTCCTAAATGTAGTGCTAGAACTAAATGCGCCTTTCATACTGTTGGTCTATGGACATATGTAAGGATGAGGACACAAGGCAAGTTTTATAGCAAGGCTATGGTAAAATAAATGTTAAAGTTAAGAATCTATTTTTTACAATGTTTTTTTTTACATTGGCTTTCCTTATAATACTCCTAGATTATAGCCTGGGTTGGTCAAAAGGTGAAACATTTAAATGTAGTCATTAAATGTAGAAAATCTAAATGAAATATACATAAGCAAAATCATATGTATGGTGTCATCTTTTGCGCTCTGCCAAATTGTTCTTGACAGTATCTTTAATCCAAAGTATGACTCACAAAGGGGAAATGTTGAATTGATAATGAAAGCTTTGTGGATCTATTCCATAGCATACAAAATGGTAAAAAAATGTAATGGATATGAAAAAATACTCATTCCCCATTGCTGAATATGATTTGTTTATTTTAAAATCTACATGAAGTCTTTTAAAATGTTCTGTTTATTTTCATAAACTATACAGACCAATTACCATAGTTACCATGGAATATGTTGTACTGTAATGATTGTATACAGTACATTAAACTGGAATATCCATCATTAGCTGATAAAGACTAACGCTAACCAACTATGTGAAGCTGTAAAGAAACACTTGTTGCGACAGTTGACAGTTGAATAGTTCTTATGGCATCTGCTGTATGATTGACAGTGAACAGATAGTAGTGCAAATGGGGCCACAACTCTCCCCTACACAGCTATCTCTCTTCCTCATCCCCTCTCCTTTTCCACAATGTCATTTTGAGTTTTGTTTTCACAAATCCCACACAAAGGCCTGGAAAGAAGGGTACAATCAAGCCTGAGAAAATGGCATTTCATCATCCACTGAGTCCTTTGGCAAAGGATACTGTCTTGAAAAAGATATAGTAACACTGTTGACTTCATCTAACTGTTATTGTACTCTGTATCGTGTAAGATTTAACATCAGTCTTCCATTCATAACATAGAATAGTGATAGAGAGATGACTGTAAACCTATGTTGACATCCCAAGTGTTCCATCAACCTTGTCCCTCACAATTTATGAAGGGATTCATGCTTAATACCACTGTGATTCTGTGCTAAAAATCCACTCGCCCTATTCAAAATAACAAAATGGCAATAAAACTTACTTCAATAAAAAATATTCTGTCTTTGTGCATACATTTGAAATTGTCGAACCAACTTTCAACAATTACCATTTGAAACATCTCTGGTTTAATTGTTCATTTGAATCCAAAAGGATTTACGTTTTATCCCATATTTCAACTGGCAGACACTTAAAATCCCACCTTGTTACCTGGTAACCCTGTAATGGGTTCATGGTTCTGTGCTTGCACTGTGAACAGGTGGGAAAAGTCATTTTATGATCAAGAGGTTAATTCAAGCTCACATCACTTTATTAATCCAGAAAATTATTTTCACAGAAATTGATAGGTATGAACCTCGGAGCCTGTAGGCATTAGCTAACAGCAGCAGTACGTTACCCCCTAATTCAACTCAAACCATGGTCACCACTGTAAGGGGAGGCGATGGGATAGTTAATGCAGTTCAAACCGGTTTTAATGACAAATGCCCAGTTTGTCAGTGAAGTGCAGCTGCCATATTAAGCCAGGGCTCCAGCATGCTAAAGTTGGTTGGCTATGTTTAGCCAGTGCCCTCTGAGCTCTGGGCTATTTCTGTCTGGAGTCTAGAGCAGGTCGGCCTTCAGTCCCAAACTGTATCTGAGAGGGACAGCTGCCCCCCTCCCAGCACCTCAGATACCCCAAGACATCCCCAGAGCAGGAAGCCATAGACACCCAATAGTGATGGGGTCTGATCACATTGGATTGACTGGCATTGAAGCCTGGAGATTAGCTGTTACAGATCACATTGGGTTGACTGGCATGGAGGTTAGCTGTTACAGATCACATTGGGTTGACTGGCATGGAGGCCTGGAGGTTAGCTGTTACAGATCACATTGGGTTGACTGGCATGAGGCCTGGAGGTTAGCTGTTACAGATCACATTGGGTTGACTGGCATGAGGCCTGGAGGTTAGCTGTTACAGATCACATTGGGTTGACTGGCATGGAGGCCAGCTGTTACAGATCACATTGGGTTGACTGGCATGGAGGCTAGCTGTTACAGATCACATTGGGTTGACTGGAATGAGGCCTGGAGGTTAGCTGTTACAGATCACATTGGGTTGACTGGCATGAGGCCTGGAGGTTAGCTGTTACAGATCACATTGGGTTGACTGGCATGAGGCCTGGAGGTTAGCTGTTACAGATCACATTGGGTTGACTGGCATGAGGCCTGGAGGTTAGCTGTTACAGATCACATTGGGTTGACTGGCATGAGGCCTGGAGGTTAGCTGTTACAGATCACATTGGGTTGACTGGCATGAGGCCTGGAGGTTAGCTGTTACAGATCACATTGGGTTGACTGGCATGAGGCCTGGAGGTTAGCTGTTACAGATCACATTGGGTTGACTGGCATGAGGCCTGGAGGTTAGCTGTTACAGATCACATTGGGTTGACTGGCATGAGGCCTGGAGGTTAGCTGTTACAGATCACATTGGGTTGACTGGCATGAGGCCTGGAGGTTAGCTGTTACAGATCACATTGGGTTGACTGGCATGAGGCCTGGAGGTTAGCTGTTACAGATCACATTGGGTTGACTGGCATGAGGCCTGGAGGTTAGCTGTTACAGATCACATCGTCAGCTGAGTGGGTGATTCTTTCCTCTAGTAGAGATTCTGAGGTTATGTTTCAACGGCAGGTGAAACGTCTCCCTGCTCACTTACAAGCTAGTCTGTTCTAACTCACATTTTTGTCAATAAACAGACACTCTTATCCAGAGTGACTTACAGATACTGCATTCATCTTAAGACAGCTAGGTTGGACAACCACATATCACAGGCATAGTAAGTACATTTTACGTCAAAGTAGCCGTCAGCTAGTAAGAAAATAATTAATTGCAAGTCAGGTCTTCCATAACGGACAGAACACTTGAATGCAAAAAAAGGACCAACCAATGTCAGATGATTTACCCAGAAAAACTGAAGCAGATAGTTTATCAGTAAGTGGTTTGGCACCAATCTCAGCTCAGGGTCAGATTACTGATTAGCAGGAAAATAGTTGATGTTTTACTTTTGGTCAAAGTTCAATTACTCTTTGGTTATTTTAATTGGTTGTCAAACAGTTGTAGAGAACACTTCACTCAGTTCCTAAAGTGTACTAGTAGTTATTGACTATCATTTATAGAATCAAACATATGCAACACAAGTATTTGAGCGTCTATATTCATCGCTTATTTGGATGCACTTGTCACATGGACATACCCATCCCAGCCAGAACACATTCTTGATGGACATAGACAGGTTGGTTGTTTATCAACAAAACTGACACGTGCACAACAATGGGGCAAAACAGACGTGGTTGGCAACATGTCAACTATATTTAGTCTCTATGTTTATTGAAAACAAATACATTTGCACAATGAGCACTTGTCTCAAATATATTGTTACAGTTGCTGGTTAGCTAGTGAGTTTTAGCCATATTAGCATAGGCATGACATCAGTCCAAACAAAACATGGTATCAATAACAAGATGAGCTGAAACTAACCACCTATGATTCCTCAAAAGGCAGGTTCTTGTCATTGTTGCTAGCTATCTGACCGTTCAGTTCACAATCATAAACGCACACCTTTCGGCCTCGTCAAATGCACCGTGCATCATTTGTGATGTTGTCAGCCAACCCGTCTATAGTGTTTGAAAGGGAAGGAAACCCTACTGCATGAGCACAACCATTGAGTGGCTAAAAGACTACTTATTACTCGTTAAAAAAAAATGTTTAAAAGCCAATGAAACATGCTTTTAGTGTCAATACAACTGGAAAGACGGTGCCTGGTCTTCAATCGCTCATGAAGGGAATTATTCAGAAAGCAGTTTCATCAAATCATGGTTGGATCATCATCAAGGATGATGCAATTGTGTCTCTGTGAGAGGCTGTTTTAGAACAAACATCTGTCTCTGTGAGAGGCTGTTTTAGAACAAACATCTGTCTCTGTTGAGAGGCTGTTCTAGAACAGAAATCTGTCTGTGAGGCTGCTCTAGAAAAAAAAAATCATGCCTCTGAGAGACCGTTCCACAAAAATCTGTCTCTGTGAGAGGCTGCTCTAGAACAAACATGTCTCCTAGAGGCTGCTCTAGAACAAACATCCGTCTCTGTGCGAGGCTTTTCCACAACAAAAATCTGTGTCTCGGTGAGAGGTTGCTCTAGAGCAAACAACTCTTTGAAAGGCTGTTCTAGAACAAACTGTCTCTGTGGGAGGCTGTTCTAGAACAAACTGTCTCTGTGGGAGGCTGTTCTAAAACAAACTGTCTCTGTGGGAGGCTGTTCTAAAACAAACTGTCTCTGTGGGAGGCTGTTCTAAAACAAACTGTCTCTGTGGGAGGCTGTTCTAAAACAAACTGTCTCTGTGGGAGGCTGTTCTAGAACAAACTGTCTCTGTGGGAGGCTGTTCTAGAACAAACTGTCTCTGTGGGAGGCTGTTCTAGAACAAACTGTCTCTGTGGGAGGCTGTTCTAAAACAAACTGTCTCTGTGGGAGGCTGTTCTAAAACAAACTGTCTCTGTGGGAGGCTGTTCTAAAACAAACTGTCTCTGTGGGAGGCTGTTCTAAAACAAACTGTCTCTGTGGGAGGCTGTTCTAGAACAAACCGTCTCTGTGGGAGGCTGTTCTAGAACAAACTGTCTCTGTGGGAGGCTGTTCTAGAACAAACTGTCTCTGTGGGAGGCTGTTCTAAAACAAACTGTCTCTGTGGGAGGCTGTTCTAAAACAAACTGTGGGAGGCTGTTCTAGAACAAACTCTCTGTGGGAGGCTGTTCTAGAACAAACTGTCTCTGTGGGAGGCTGTTCTAGAACAAACCGTCTCTGGGAGGCTGTTCTAGAACAAACTGTCTCTGTGGGAGGCTGTTCTAGAACAAACTGTCTCTGTGGGAGGCTGTTCTAGAACAAACTGTCTCTGTGGGAGGCTGTTCTAGAACAAACTGTCTCTGTGGGAGGCTGTTCTAAAACAAACCGTCTCTGTGGGAGGCTGTTCTAAAACAAACCGTCTCTGTGGGAGGCTGTTCTAGAACAAACCGTCTCTGTGGGAGGCTGTTCTAGAACAAACCGTCTCTGTGGGAGGCTGTTCTAGAACAAACCGTCTCTGTGGGAGGCTGTTCTAGAACACAAATCGATGTCATGAAGAAACCTGATTTGCAAAGCCTTGCCATCCATATTTAGCAATTCATAACTTAGTAAAAGAGCAGAGGAACTCAACCATTTGTATACAGCATGTGGGGCACATTGGACAAACATACTGCAAATGACCAAACCTAGTTGTCAGACATTGTTGAGAAATATATTTATTTTGCATTACACACCAACAGCATTGACCATGTTCATACATGTAGTTGACTGCAAACATAGATGCTGTAATCCAAAAAAATACATTTAGTTATAATGAAACAGCAAACTTCTTCCCTCCAAGATAAGGGGAAAACTTTGATGTGACAATTAGCTAACATTTCTTGAAAGGACAGTAGAAGATCATACGATGTGTAAATGCAGTTCTCTTGTGAGAAAGTCATCATGCAAAAATAGGTCAGTTAAATGACATCACTTTTAAGGCCACCAAATGAGATTATATAATAGAATTAATATCATCAAGAGTCAATGACTAAACAGCAAGGACAAAATCTGCAAAACCTTTGAGATTCATCTTCTCTGTTGAGAATATGAATTTCAATAGCCCTTGGACTGAATATCACCAGTGTCTGACAAAATGGAAAAACTGACAACGTAATGAGGGGGAAAAAAGTGGCGTTTAAAATCAGATGGCTTACAGACATCTACCACCTACTGAACTACCACCTACTGTAAATAGTTCATCAGAACAAACCCCTCGCCCACAAGAAAACAGATGAAAGCAAAATAAATCGTCAAATACATAGATAGAACCTTTACCTCGAGTACTAGGCCTGCTCGGCGACCTTGTAAAGGGCGCATTATAAATGAAGGTAACTAAACACTGATATTACATATAAACATGGATGAATAGTGTACTGTTCTTAGGCATGTTAATATCACCACAAACTAAGAATTTCTTGTACAACACCAGACGGACCCCGACAGGTTACCATCTCCCCTGAAGGTCAGAGTGGCCATGACAGTGACTTTCTACAAGTCCCTATTTTTACCTGGTGCAACAATTCATGATGTAATTCCTCAGATGACCCAAAGCACTAATTTCAGCAAGTTACCAGGCTATATATATATATATATATATTCTACTGTCACCTGGTGAAAGGCCAGTTGACTATTTAATTACTGTCAAGTTCCACAATTCTTTAGGTTGCTGCTTAATGGGAGATTTATTTACAGCCCTCGCTGTTCAAATTGGATCTACAGGCAGGGAAAGCTTATTATGCATTTCATAAAATTTCCCCTCCAATTAAATTCAAAATGGCAGGTGAAGCACTCCAAATAGACCATTCTATGATCAGCAAGTGGGAAAACAGGAAAGAAAAGACAGGGTGTGAGATCGCAAAGAAGTTTAATAAACAAATTTCCAACATTCTTTCAAATATCAGAATTTAAAGACTACATCGTGTCTAACATTTGAAAGACTGAACCAACCGTGTTTTTAAATGCCATCTCAACCAATGAGAGAGGCAAACTGACTTCAAATGGAAGGACGCCATGAAGCCCTACATTCCAATATAGCTCATCTCATATCATGTTATGCAGGCTTAGTGATTTGAGTGGTACAAGTTCGTCACACCATGTGCCTGAGGCACTTCTCCAATACAGAAGTGTGCAGTCAGACGAGGTAAAAGGAACTTATTAATTTTCAAACAAAGCAAGTGGATAAGGGCTTCAAAGAACAAGATGTGCCAAATCACAGATTTGTTCAGTCAAAAGCATGAAATGGGCCTAATTACTGGAATGAAAATGAACTGCTTTCCATCAAAGGAGCATATGCAGATTCCCACCCATACAATATGATGCCCTTAATGACAGTAGGGTCTGCTTCATACTGTAACAGGTAACACAGATTACATTCAAAACAAGAATGAAGAATTGACAAATAGGAATAAGATGTTAAACCACACCTTACAGTAAATCCAAAGGTGACTCGCAACTACATATTTTCTATCAGATATCGGAATATTTGTGACATGGACAACTGTTACCAGGTCCCCTCAGAATAGATACATTGGTTGAACAACTAAAGTAGTAAAATCAGACATCCAACAGGGGACATAGCCTTCTCAAATACAAAGAGGCAGAGGATCATCTGTTCAGATGTGCAATTCGTTCATTTATTTCAAATGGAATGAAAACAGCTAAGTACAGATATAAAGTACATGGTGGTTTCACAAATGGAGGCAAACCATACAAAAAAAACATGGCTATCCATTGTGCGCCACAGAGTAGCGAGGCTTTAAAGGCAGATAAACCAAATCCTCCTCCTGCAGGTCTGCACATTCAGCTCCTAATGACTTCCTGTGTAAAGCAGTGGTGGTGGGTGGCTGTTGTTGACGGTGGATGGTACGAGCACGTCAACACTTCTCTCCCGATCAGTTGGACTTTTTGTCCTGCGATTGAGCATCACTGCTTGCCTGTAGAAAAGGGATTCAGAAAATTGATTCATAAACTGAAAAAAAATAAAAGCAACAATTTCAAAGACTTCACTGAGTTACAGTTCATAAGGAAATAAATTAGGCCCTAATCTATGGATTTCACAACTGGGAATACAGATATGCATTTGTTGGTCACGGATGCCTTAAAAATAAAAAAAAGGTTAGGGACGTGGATCAGAAACCAGTAAGTATCTGGTGTGACCATTTGCCCCATGACATCTCCTTCACAGAGAGTTTATCAGGCTGTTGATTGTGGCCTGTGGAATGTTGCCCCACTCCTCTTCAATGGATTGAAGTTGCAGGAACTGGATCACTGTCGTACACGTCGATCCAGAGCATCCCAAACATGCTCAACGGGTGACATGTCTGGCGAGTATGCAGGCCATATAAGAAATTACATTCAGCTTCCAGGAATTGTGTACAGATTCTTGCGACATGGGAACGGCCATGCATTATGGTGAAACGTGAGGTGATGGCAGTGGATGAACGGCAAGACAAAAGGGACTCAGAATCTAGTCACAGTTTTTCTGTGCATTGAAATTGCCAGACAAAACAGTTGTGCGTTGTCCATAGCTTATGCCTGCCTGCCTGCCCATACCATAACCCCACCATGGGGCACTCTGTTCACAACGTTGACATCAGCAAACCACTTGCCAACACCATACACACGGTCTGCCATATGACCGGTACAGTTGAAACCAGGATTTATTAGTGAAGAGCACACTCCTCCAGCCTGCCAGTGGCCAAGGAAGGAGAACATAGGCCCACTGAAGTCGGTTACGACGCCGAACTGCAGTCAGGTCAAGACCCTGGTGAGGACGACATGCATGCAGATTAGCTTCCTTGAGCCAGTTTCATCCAGTTTGTGCAGAAATTCTTCAGCTGTGCAAACCCACAGTTGCATCAGCTGTCCAGGTACCTGGTCTTAGACGATCCCACAGGTGAAGGTGATCCTGGGTTGACAGGGTTACATGTGGTTTGCGGTTGTGAGGCCGGTTGCACGTACTAGAGGTGGCTTACGATTGAGAAATTAACATTAAATACTCTGGCAACAGCTGTGGTGGACATTACTGCAGTCAGCATGCCAGTTGCATGCTCCCTCAAAACTTGACATTGTGGCATTGTGTTGTGACACAAAACTGCACATTTTAGAGTAACCTTTTAATGTCCCCAGCACAAGGAACACCTGTGTAATGATCATGCTGTTTTATCAGGTTTGCGATATGCCACACCTGTCTGGTGGATGGATTATCTTGGCAAATGAGAAATTATGACTAACACGTAAACAAATTTGTGCCCAGAATTGAGAACTTTTTGCACATATTAAACATGTCTGGTACCAACACTTTACATGCTGGGTTTATATTTGTGTTCAATATAAAAACACAATGACTAACTATAGCTGTTCATTTATACATAACCTGAAAGCATTAAATAGAAGGTAAACACATTGTACAGTCTAGGGTTGCAAAGGGTCGTAAACTTTCCAGTAAATTTCCCTGAATCTTCCCAGGACATTTTCCATGGGAAGTTTAGCCTGGGGAATTTTGCTTAAATTTTTTTTTTTTTTTTTAATGTTAGTTTATAACAGTGAACTTTGTGGGATACACTTAATAAGGCAATTCTAGGTGTGCAGTGCACTCTTCCATCACGTGCAGCTTATTCTCAAGATCTTGCACACTAATGAGATGCTATTGAGCCCATACGAATAGACTGTCTGAGCTACAGACTACACTACATATGTGAAGAATGCAACAAAGATGCATAATCTGGCCAAGTGCATAAAGTTCCTTCAGCGCTCACATCAAGGAACCTCTGACGAGAGTCCCTCTACTTCTATTCGAGGTGAATGCATGGCCTGGATGAGGGCAAGGTTCTTGGCAGTCTGGCGAAGTACACTTCCAAGCAAGGGCTTTGGGATGGAGATGCAATATGGCAGTCATGCCAACATCTCATCAGCCACCTGGTGGAAGGGACTATGGATCTGAGGCTCTTTCCCCTGTTATCCTCCAAATCCCACCAATATCAGCCACCTCAGAGCGCAACTGGTCCTTTTTGGGAACACACCAAAGTACGCAACAGGCTGACCAATATAAGGGTTGAAAAATTGGTGGCCATCCAGGCAAATGTAAGTCATTTTGAGCCTGACAACGAGCCATCCTCAACAAGGTTGGAAAGTGACAGTTAAGATGAGGCCTCAGAGTCTGATGTTCAAGAGGTGAACATTGAGGTCCAGGGAGAAGACATGGAAGCCTGAGAGGAAGACAACCAAAGCTTTAGTTTCTAGACTATAATTCTACAGATGTGTGTTGAAAACGTATTTGCGAGACGCGATGATCATTCAATATTCCTTTTTGTTGTTCGGTGAAATCGTCCCATGTGAAGAATCAACTCAAAAGTTGAATTCGTAAGCAAATTGTTTTGTTGGTTTTCTATTGGAAGGATATAATCATTTGCAATTGTCTACTTATGATACGGTAAAAAGGTTGATGTTTCCAGATATGGTAAATATATCCAATGCAAAAAACATCTACATTTAAATGGTATTAATTTTCAGATATTTCCGTTAATTCCCATGGAAAGTTTCGACCACTAAATATTCCCCAAAATGTGCAACCCTAGTACAGCTCATTTTGTAATTTAAACAAGTCAACAAAGTAATAACCACTGCATTGGCACAGTTTATTATAGAATTGAAAATAGGCTTTTTCTGAAAATCAAATGGCCTTTCAGTAATACAAGGGCCTGAAGGTTAACCTACCTAAAAACATCCACACAGGGATTTACAGATTAAGGCAGTCAAATCTCAAGTTTAGGTAGGTTAACCTTTAGTTCCTTGTATTAATGAAAGGCCAATCTCAAATTACAGCATGTCTCTCCGCACTGCTCATCCTGAGAGCCGACGTGACCTCTGGTCTAAATAAGTAACACGATTTGACCTTTGTGTATAGGTTACACGAACATCGGGCCACTGGCCAGGGAATGAAAACGGTCTAAACATAGCCGGGTTTTCTCCTGTTTACATTTGAATGAAGTGGGCAGGCTTAAAGCAGCAGGGTAAAAGACTTGTGCCAGGAGCCTTGTGCCAGGGAAAGGAGCAGGAGCCTTGTGCCAGGGAAAGGAGCAGGAGCCTTGTGCCAGGGAAAGGAAAGTGCAGGAGCCTTGTGCCAGGGAAAGGAGCAGGAGCCTTGTGCCAGGGAAAGGAGCAGGAGCCTTGTGCCAGGGAAAGGAGCAGGAGCCTTGTGCCAGGGAAAGGAGCAGGAGCCTTGTGCCAGGGAAAGGAGCAGGAGCCTTGTGCCAGGGAAAGGAGCAGGAGCCTTGTGCCAGGGAAAGGAGCAGGAGCCTTGTGCCAGGGAAAGGAGCAGGAGCCTTGTGCCAGGGAAAGGAGCAGGAGCCTTGTGCCAGGGAAATCAAGTCCCTGAAACCAGAGTAGGCCCATGTGATCAGGTGCAACGAGCTCAGAGGGATTCCAAAACCCACGGATCCAAACATTAAGTAGCCATGTTCGCCACACGTGTACCAGACCACCTGCCTGCTGACATGTCTGGAGCCTCGAGTGACAGCAAAAACAACACTTAAACACGAGACAACAACGCAGCGCATGTGGGAGGTCATTCAAGAAGCTGTGGCATATGCCCCCGAGTGCTATAAATGTAACATGTCTTTTAAGTGTTACACGCCTGGTAGAATTTTAGGCTTCTTCAACTTGTCAAACGTCTTCACGAGACATGTTCATTGCAGAAGAGTAAGTGTCTTCCTTTTCATTTTTTTGCAAGACATCCGGCTGACTCCCCCGCCAGTAAAAGTGGGAAGTGTTCATTTTATCATAAGACTATTGCTCAAGCATCAGCCATGAGAAAGCCCCACACTGTTTTGAGGTGGGACTGGGATATGTTCAGCATTACTAAGCTATTAGTCACTGCTCAGGTCAATATACCCGTGGGACTTGAATGGCCACAACATGATGTAGGGTTAGTGCAGTGTCTTGGTGCATCACTCTAGGTTCAAGAGTTCACAATGCAAACATCTGCCTCCGTGACCATTGACAGGTTTTAGTTGTCATGAATTACCTTCCTGTACGGTTGTGATATCATTACTCCTCTAATCAGCAGCTCCTATTACATACATACTGTATGTGTGCAGTAGAGCGCACTAAAAGAGACAATTAATCATTACAACATGTACAATGACTGATACTGCGATAGGGTGTGTCCTAAACTAGCTCAGATCCATGCTTCCCAACACGTACACACGATGACATCCATTGTTACTCAATGAGATCGTTACCTGATTGTAGTAGTTTTTCTCAGATCAGTGTGTGTGTCAGAGTTTCCATTAGGAAAATGTAGCGCTGGACATTTAACCGGCAACATTTTAAATTTACCAGCCGTTTTAGAAATGTACCGGACCCCTATGCATTGGATGCGTGACCTGATTAGGACATCCACCCACCGTGCTCAGAATAACAGAAATCACGTTTATATTATGGTAACTCTCATTAACAGAACGTGTAAGTAAAGGATGGAACAATGTGCGGTCCTCCTTACCTCATTCTGATGCGCACTTTGAAGACGTTAGAATAACTGTCCACAATTACTTTTCCTCGGCCAACAAGACGAGTAACAAACAGCGAAATCACTAGCCTGTCGATCTACAATAACGCATAGTAAAGTTAACCTATTCTAATGGTCAGCTTGTCGAGAAAGAAATAGCCCATTCCAAACAGACCCTGGGACAGTCTTGAAGGCACCACAAAAGGCTGCAGCAGCTCTCGCGCTGCCTGACAGACTCTCCACTCCAAGGCCCTGTATCCATCTTAAACCAAGTGATAAAGACGCATAACGAATATACCTGTACACACGCTGCAATTAATTCCACTAAATTATGCAAATGGGCCTATAGACCAATAAGCATGACCAGTCAATGTATTTCATCAATAAATAGGGTGAAAAGCATAGATTTTTTTTCTTCTCCAGGACAATTGGCGGTGACAGTTTTATTTATCGGCTTTTCAAAAAAATGTATAATTACTATTATTATTACTGGCTAACGGAAACCCTGGTGTGGTTGTTTGTGCCTCTGTGGGAGTGTGTGTGTGTACACGCGCGTTCCCAGTACAGACCTGCAGCTTGGAATGTTCATTGAGCAGGCGGTCATACTCCACAGTCAGGTTCTCCGCCTGCTTCTTCATTGCCTTCACGTCACCGTCAGACTTCAGGAGGACTGGGGGGGGGCACACACACACACAATACAGTCAGGACAAGAGGGCAGGCCACTGTACATTTCACTGATAATCAAATTACATTTTGGGGTTCTCTCCCCATTTTCATCCATCACCATTTGGTAGAGAGAACCTCTACTAGAGGTTAAAAAATGTTTTTTTTAAAAGTTAATCACCTTTCTTTGTGGCTTCCAGCTCATCCTTCAGAGAGCGCACCTCTGCCTTCAACGTCTTGTTTTCCTCCTGCACTCCAACTCCAGATGGCTTCTTGCCCACTTCTGGGACAGCGATGCCGGCATCCTTTAGTTTCTGAAAAGAAAAATTAAGAATTTCCTTTAACCCCTGATTACGGGTTGTGGATAACTGACTATACTGAACAAAACTATAAAAATGCAACAATTTAAAAAGATTTTGCTGAGTTACAGTTCATAAGGAAATTAGTGAATTGAAATGTATTCATTAGGCCGTAAAACAGGGCCATTTTTAGCTTCCAGGAATTGTGTACAGATCCTTGCGACATGGGGCCGGCCGTGCATATGCTGAAACATGAGGTGATAAGGCAGATGAAGGGCACGACAATGGGCGTTAGGATCTCGTCACAGTATCTGCATTCATATTGCCATTGATAAAACGCAATCGTTTTCCTTGTCCGTAACTTATGCCTGCCCATACCATAACCCCACCATGGGGCACTCTTCACATTGGTTGACAACCGCTCAACGCCATACACAAGGTCTGCGGTTGTGAGGCCGGTTGGATGTACTGCCAAATTCTGTAAAATGACATTGGAGGTGGCTTATGGTAGAGAAATTAACATTAAATTCTCTGGCAAAAGCTCTGATTGACATTAATGCAGTCAGCATGCCAATTGCACACTCCCTCAAAAAATCTGTGTCATTGTATTGTGACAAAACTGCACATTTTAGATGAGTCTGTCATTACCCCCAGCACAAAACATGCTGTTTAATCAGCTTTTTGATATGCCACACCTGTCAGGTGGATGGATTATATTGGCAAAGGAGACATGCTAATGAATAGGGATGTAAACAAATGTATAAAGAATGAGAGAAGTAAGGTTTTTGTGCATATGGAACATTTCTGGGATCTTTTATTTCAGCTCATGGAACCAATACTTTACATGTTGTGTTGATATATTTGTATTTTATATTTATAGGAAAGTATGACATTTAGACACATTGTGGGTTTCATGAAGTCTTATTGATGATTTACAGGAAGCTCTGAGAAACCAATACCAGTATCGCGATACTCAGTATCCTGGCAAGGAAACATGAAGTGGACTTCACTTCTTTAAGAAAAAGATGTAATGTTAGAAAAAAAACATGGTTGTCATCCAGTCATATGGATTTATTTTCCAAGCTACAGCACACAACATTTGACATACATCAGGTTATTAAAGGACTAAAGGGTTTGGTCTGCTTTGTTTTTTCATTTTTGCCAAGGAAGAAAATATTGCGATACCGTTACCGTCACAGCCCTAATGACCATTAGCCTACATAAAGCTAGTGTGACTGGTTCCATCCAGCCAACAGCCTCAGAACAGGTGCTCATACCAAGCCCACCACCCAGCTGCTGGTCTTGGCCCTGATCCTCTTGGATAGCAACAATGACTCAAACCCTCCTTCCACAGAATCATCCACCACACCACTCATATTTGAGGTGTATCACAGTCTTAAGCAACACAACATACATTTGATTAGGTCAATTTCCTGATCTGTTGACCAAAGACCAGGGAACGGATTGTGATGTTATTTGCTGAAGACATTGGCTCTTCACTAGCTAAAACCGGAGATGGATAACGACAGAAACCAGGTTCCCACCCAGCCCTTTAATGCAAGTACAAGTCAGATAAGTCATGTCAGGCCTGATGGAAACAAATACCCTAGACAAGGTGGGATCTTTGTGTCAGTAAAATTATTTATGGGAGAAATGACGGTGAAACACTTAATGGGCAACGTCAACTTGAAGTCACGCGATGACATGTGGTCCTCCCACTAAGATTCGAGAAAGCATGCAGTTTTAGGCTACAGATGAAATAAATGATGATTAACTTCAGAGTGGTGAACGTGCAAGTTGAACTTGATGCGCCCGATAAATATCGAGGGTCTTATTCTGGTGACATGCTTGGCTGCAATTTGACAAATCGAGCTCATTTGGCCATAATAATCTCAAAATGTAGGCTAGCCGACCCGCACTGTAGGCTAGCCGACCCGCACTGTAGGCTAGCCGACCCGCACTGTAGGCTAGCCGACCCGCACTGTAGGCTAGCCGACCCGCACTGTAGGCTAGCCGACCCGCACTGTAGGCTAGCCGACCCGCACTGTAGGCTAGCCGACCCGCACTGTAGGCTAGCCGACCCACACTGTAGGCTAGCCGACCCACACTGTAGGCTAGCCGACCCGCACTGTAGGCTAGCCGACCCGCACTGTAGGCTAGCCGACCCGCACTGTAGGCTAGCCGACCCGCACTGTAGGCTAGCCGACCCGCACTGTAGGCTAGCCGACCCGCACTGTAGGCTAGCCGACCCGCACTGTAGGCTAGCCGACCCGCACTGTAGGCTAGAGAGCCGGTGCTAGTATCAGAGTGGGTATTATATTGTAGAAAAAAAATTAAATTGTGGGAATTTGTAGAAACTTTTAGCATTATCATTTAAAAAATAAAAATAAATAAAAATTAAAACGAATTGCCGGTGCAGCTAACAGGTGTCAAACCTGCGATGGCCTGATATCTAAATATTTTAATGAAACATGTTGTGCTTTTATCACAAACTGTTATGATTAGCTGCCCCTCTACATGTAGCTAGTTGGAACAGCAAAGATAACTAGTTTCTTATTTGATACCTTGCTTCGAATAGCTTCCTCTAAACCATCTGCATTTTCAAGTAAATTGTGTGTGTAAAGTAGTGTGTATCAAAAACATCCAGCGAAAACATTGGTACAAATCATTTAAAATATATTTCTCAAGGCCACCTGAGACCAAAACACACTGATAAACGCTACACACACACACACACACCAGGAACACAGAATCCATGTCCTAGAGGGACATTAGGAGCAGTCACTGATGTTACTAGGACCCGATTAAGGACTGCCATTTGAAGTGTCCCAACTCTAGGTCTAACAGGAGAATAGATTTATGTCTAAATAATATCAGACAGATCTGGGTTAGGATTTTCCCTAAGAGGGAACAGACCTTGTAACTAGGGCAGAGGATTTGTGATGTTCCTTACAGACAGATTCTAGGGCCAGACAGAATGTACTAATCTAGGCTAAGAAATGCTGCGTGCTGTAAAATAAATCAAGCCGTTACAATGTATTTGTTTGATGACGCAAATGAAAACACAAAACACGTAGCTAGCCTAGTTGTAGCTCAGATTGTACATTTATAGCAAGGAGCCTCATACACAAGCTTGGTTAGATCAAAGAGAAGAAACATTTCCATATCACCTAGTTGGAGTCCACTTTAAGCTCAGTCAGCTACAGAAGATATTCATTCTAGTTTAGAAACTGGGTGGTACGAGCACTGAATGCTGATTGGCTGAAAGCTGTGGTATATCAGACCGTATACCACAGGTATGGCAAAAAAATTATAAAAAAGAATCATGTTCTAATTACATTGGTAGGCAGTTTATTTACGTAACAAGACACCTCAGGTGTTTCTGGTACGTCGCCAATATACCATAGCTAAGGGCTGTATCCAGGCACTCTGCGTTGTGCAAAGAACAGTCCTTAGCCGTGGTATATTGTCCATATACCACACCCCTTCGGGCCATATTGCTTAAATAGATCAATAGTTGGGTTAGTCAGAGTCTGGCTCAGATAGGTAGTGCAGGGAATCAATAGCAATATGGACAGCCATTACTCAGTGATTGGGTAGAGGGAGCCCAGAGTTTTAAAGATTTAAAGGACATACTTAACAGTGGCTGGGCCTTCTGAGGACGAGCTAGTCACAATACATTTAAAGCCTCTGGCTTCGGTGAGGGATAAAATAGATGAATAAATCACTTACTTTTTCTTATGTAAGCTGCACTGCAATGTAGTTCTTTACTGTAAACCAGGGATGAGCTTTCATTCAGCCACGGGCCAATTATTTATTGAGTGGGTGGTCAGGGGGCCAGAACATAATTATTAATAATTTGTAGACTGCAAATAGACCGTAAGAAACCTGTAACTCTGAATGATCGGTTATGAAAAGCCAACTGACATTTACTTCCGAGGTGCTGACCTGCTGCACCCTCTACAACCACTGATTATTATTTGACCCTGCTGGTTATCTATGAACATTTGAACATCTTGGCCATGTACTGTTATAATCTCCACCCGGCACAGCCAGAAGAGGACTGGCGAGGACTGGCCCAGGGAGTTTTTCCTAGACACCATGCTTCTACATTGCATGCTGTTTTAGGCTGGATTTCTGTATAGCACTTTGACATCGGCTGATGTAGAAAGGGCTTTATAAATACATTTGATTGATAATATTTAACTAAAACAATAATTTCAAACAATCATTTGTATACAATCACTTCTCTATTATGCGTAGGAATATTTGGGAAGAGATTTCCAAAATTAGTATCACTTGGGAGCCGATTTGCTGGCAGGCCAAATGTGTAAATAAAATCTCTCCATCTATCTAAACATAAGTATTTCCATCCCCACATTGCTGCAGGGTTGTATTTTATCTGGCTTATGATTCCACCTCTTCAGAGCATTACACCCATTTGCTGGTCATAAATAATGAAGGCATATTCAGGGCCTTGGCTTGTGGAGCATCCACATGCATGGTGACCTTCTGCAGACCCGAGATCCATTTTTTGAATGATTACATTGTTACCTTCCGTAGTTGAGGTGCATTACAAGCTTAAGCCAAAGTGCTTATTTACCAAATGAAACCAGTTTGTTGATTAAATCTAAACTCAAACAAACACTCAGCCCATAGAAGGACGAGAATATATGTTTGCTCACTCTAATTCAATACTAGGAAAATATTCCAAGTGTTTATAAATGCATTGGAGTAAATTAAGCCTATTCCAAACATGAATAGTTTGTTAATATTATATGGTCTGGACCTAATCCCTATAATACTCTGAATAAAGTGAGCTGCAAAGAGAAATGTAGCAGAACATCCAACCACAAAGATATCAGCAGAGGGAGTACACACTAGGCCTATATTGTGACTTTCAAGTAACCCAATTCCACTAGCATACTGTGTTTCATCTCAAACACTTAATATGGCAATAACAAGGGACTTTGAGCCATCATAGCAATTGGGATAATAGTTGGTAAAAAACTAAATAATTATGATGTAAAATACAAACCTGTCAAGCTACAGTTGTTTTTTTGCTAATCTCTTGGATGACTGATTCAAATAAACACTGATTGTATCAGGTGACGATGAAGCTGTTTAAATTGTTAAATAGTTAACTGCTTGAAGTACAGTGTTGCCCCCTGTGGCTGTCAAAGGAACAGCAGCAGAACGCTGGTTAAATTAAACTTGTATTGTTCTGCCCGTGAACCTAACTCTGAGGAATGTTGGACACTCAAACAGTAAACCACAAGACTTCAGTAAGCGTAGGATAACATCCTGTTCCACATAAATCACGTGCAAGCATTTACCTCATATCTAAGGATGTCTTATGTGTTGACCTTACGGAGAAAGCCAAAACTCCTGTAAAGGTCACGATTGACATCAGAAGCACAACAGTGTCTTGTATAGAACCCAACCCCAGCTCACCGCCTGCAGATCCTCATTCTCCTGCATGTACTTCTTGGCAGCATCACTGGCTCCCTCGGCTTGCTTCTTGAAGGCCTCGTTGGAAGCCATCAAAGTGGCCTGCTGAGAGAGCAGGGTTGCCAGTCGCCTCAGCAACCTGGACATGAGAAGGGGTTAAAGGGTCACTGACTAATTTCCAACTTTTAAGAGTCTACCAAAACAACAGTATACTTGGTCCATTTACGTGGAAATAGATTTTGACATCAGCATAAAAATAGACAACACATTACATGCAGTACGGAAATCTGGGGAGTTAGCAAACATGTCACTTAAAATGTGAGCATATTCAAAAATGCATTAGAAATTGCAATCACCTTTACAAGACAACCATGGCTTAGGCCCAAGATACGCACATTTCCTGTAGTTTAAGCAGTATCCAAGGAATCATGATGAGGTAAATGGCAGCATTTAAGGATATCAGATGATAAGACATTTATGTGAGTGATGGGCCCCAGTCTTATTGAAAAGGTCAAACTGGACCCAAGATAAAATTACAGCACATTACTTTGTGAAAGCACATCACACTTCTAGGAACAGTTGACCAGAAACCAATCCGAAATATAAACCCCGTCAATCTGAACTAATCATGAATTTCAAATAAATCAAATTGTGACATATTTAAGATCTTACGTAATATGACATCATTGTGCATATCATGTTATTCCTATAACCAGCCTGATCTCAACGACTAGACGTAACATAATAAACGTTAATCCTGGACACTCAAATAAGTATGATATTTTACATTTGGTATGGTTACATAAGACAGATGGTTACTTAAGGCAAAAGGAGGGTGGTTGGTCGGAGTGGATGGGTGGTCGTGTAACGAGCAAAGGTGGCGAATTTGAATCTCATCACGGACAATTAACTTTTTAGCTACTTTAACCGAACTCCTAAACTTAACCTTAACCGTTAGCCAGCGACCGACCGTCAAGCCAGGCAGCCAAGCCAGCCACCGACGGCCCGCCAGCCACCGACGGAGTTTTCCAGAATTCGTAACATATACATTTAGCAAATTCTTAACATTTAAAATGTTTCTAATGTTAAATTTGTAACATATCATAGAAAAGGGTGATGGACATCACAAATTAATACAGTGTCTTGCGAAAGTATTCGGCCCCCTTGAACTTTGCGACCTTTTGCCACATTTCAGGCTTCAAACAAAGATATAAAACTGTATTTTTTTTGTGAATAATCAACAACAATTGGGACACAATCATGAAGTGGAACGACATTTATTGGATATTTAAAACTTTTTTAACAAATCAAAAACTGAAAAATTGGGCGTGCAAAATTATTCAGCCCCTTTACTTTCAGTGCAGCAAACTCTCCCCAGAAGTTCAGTGAGGCTCTGTGAATGATCCAATGTTGACCTAAATGACTAATGATGATAAATACAATCCACCTGTGTGTAATCAAGTCTCCGTATAAATGCACCTGCACTGTGATAGTCTCAGAGGTCCGTTAAAAGCGCAGAGAGCATCATGAAGAACAAGGAACACACCAGGCAGGTCCGAGATACTGCTGTGAAGAAGTTTAAAGCCGGATTTGGATACAAAAAGATTTCCCAAGCTTTAAACATCCCAAGGAGCACTGTGCAAGCGATAATATTGAAATGGAAGGAGTATCAGACCACTGCAAATCTACCAAGACCTGGCCGTCCCTCTAAACTTTCAGCTCATACAAGGAGAAGACTGATCAGAGATGCAGCCAAGAGGCCCATGATCACTCTGGATGAACTGCAGAGATCTACAGCTGAGGTGGGAGACTCTGTCCATAGGACAACAATCAGTCGTATATTGCACAAATCTGGCCTTTATGGAAGAGTGGCAAGAAGAAAGCCATTTCTTAAAAGATATCCATAAAAAGTGTCATTTAAAGTTTGCCACAAGCCACCTGGGAGACACACCAAACATGTGGAAGAAGGTGCTCTGGTCAGATGAAACCAAAATTGAACTTTTTGGCAACAATGCAAAACGTTATGTTTGGCGTAAAAGCAACACAGCTCATCACCGTGAACACACCGTCACCACTGTCAAACATGGTGGTGGCAGCATCATGGTTTGGGCCTGCTTTTCTTCAGCAGGGACAGGGAAGATGGTTAAAATTGATGGGAAGATGGATGGAGCCAAATACAGGACCATTCTGGAAGAAAACCTGATGGAGTCTGCAAAAGACCTGAGACTGGGACGGAGATTTGTCTTCCAACAAGACAATGATCCAAAACATAAAGCAAAATCTACAATGGAATGGTACAAAAATAAACATATCCAGGTGTTAGAATGGCCAAGTCAAAGTCCAGACCTGAATCCAATCGAGAATCTGTGGAAAGAACTGAAAACTGCTGTTCACAAATGCTCTCCATCCAACCTCACTGAGCTCGAGCTGTTTTGCAAGGAGCAATGGGAAACAATTTCAGTCTCTCGATGTGCAAAACTGATAGAGACATACCCCAAGTGACTTACAGCTGTAATCGCAGCAAAAGGTGGCGCTACAAAGTATTAACTTAAGGGGGCTGAATAATTTTGCACGCCCAATTTCAGTTTTTGATTTGTTAAAAAAAGTTTGAAATATCCAATAAATGTCGTTCCACTTCATGATTGTGTCCCACTTCTTGTTGATTCTTCACAAAAAAAATAGTTTTATATCTTTATGTTTGAAGCCTGAAATGTGGCAAAAGGTCGCAAAGTTCAAGGGGGCCGAATACTTTCGCAAGGCACTGTACATACCATACGAATCATAACATCTAAATTGAATTGTGGATTTACATACAGAATACAAAATGCTCTGAGACCAGGTTGCTTTAACATAGATAAGGTGTATTAAAGTCAGCTTTCTAGCTGTTATGTTGACATTAATCTCATCTGCGTGATGTAAACCCAGCAAAAGAAACATCCTCTCACTGTCAACTGCGTTGATTTTCAGCAAACTTAACATGTGTAAATATTTTTATGAACATAACATTCAACAGAAAAACTGAATAAGTTCCAGACATGGACACATTCCATTTCTGTTTGCCACCTGAACAAAGGGGTTGACGTGACCAGACTCTTCGCTGGCCATGGCAGAACACTGACATTCCTGTCTTGCAGGAAATCACGCACAGAACGAGAAGTATGGCTGGTGGCATTGTCATGCAGGATGAGCCTGCAGGAAGGGTACCACATGAGGGAGGAGGATGTCTTCCCTGTAACGCACAGTGTTGAGATTGCCTGCAATGACAACAATCTTAGTCCAATGATGCTGTGACACACCGCCCCAGACCATGACGGACCCTTCACCTCCAAATGAATCCCGCTCCAGAGTACAGGCCTCGGTGTAATGCTCATTCCTTCGACGATAAATGCGAATCCGGTGAGACACAACCACGACTCGTGAAGAACACCTTTGCCAGTCCTGTCTGGTCCAGCGACGGTGGGTTTGTGCCCATAGGCGAGGTTGTTGCTGGTGAAGACCTACCTTACAACAGGCCTATAAGCCCTCAGTCCAGCCTACTGCAGACAGTCTGAGCACTGATGGAGATAGTGCATTCTTGGTGTAAATCGGGCAGTTGTTGCCATCCTGTACCTGTCCCGCAGGTGTGATGTTCGAATGTACCAATCCTGTGCAGTTGTTGTTACACGTGCTCTTCCACGGCGAAGACGATCAGCTGTCCGTCCTGTCTCCCTGTCTTAGGTGTCTCAGTACAGACATTGCAATTTATTGTCCTGACCACATGTGCAGTCCTCATGCCTCCTTGCAGCATGCCTAAGGCACGTTCACACAGATGAGCAGGGACCCTGGGCATCTTTGTTTTTCAGAGTCAGTAGTAAGGCCCCTTCAGTGTCCTAAATTTTCATAACTGTGATCTTAATTGCCTACCGTCTGTAAGCTGTTAGTGTCTTAACGACTGTTCCACAGGTGCATGTTCAATAATTGTTTAAACCCTTTACAAATGAAGATCTGTGAAGTTATTTGGATGTTTACGAATTATCTTTGAGAGACCGGGTTCTGAAAAAGGGACTTATTTTTTTCTGAGTTTATATGCTACTTCAAAATGTAATGGAGATTTAAGTGTAGACTTGTATGCTAAGGAACTGCAATATATCCAAACCGGTATATTTGACTAAAACAATCTTTACAAACCTTGCTTACATTTGTATAAAACCACATCTCCATCAGTCTATTTGGGAAAAGCCACAGGATGGTTCTTCAAACAAGTTTAAAAAAAATTAAATGTGAATATTTGTAGCTACTATTTAAGTTAATACCCGCAGTCAACTTGTGCAATACGTTAAGAGATTAAGCAGATTGTGTTAATTTCACTGGTCATATTGGAGCGGAAGGGTAGCCTGGTGGTAGCCTCGAGCTGACAAGGTACAAATCTGTCGTTCTGCCCCTGAACAGGTAGTTAACCCACTGTTCCTAGGCTGTCATTGAAAATAAGAATTTGTTCTTAACTGACTTGCCTGGTTAAATAAAAAGGTAAATCTTATTTTACATTATGAAGCTTAGAACAGTTGAGCCAGTCACGTGTTTATAAACAGGAGAAAGCAGGAGATGGTGAGTCCATAGTGTACTACATCTATCGGCGAGTTTGTTATGCAACACACGAGGTGTAGTTAAACTTGTATGCAATTCACTACTAAATGTTTGCCATCTGATTTCTTACGATGGCTTCCTACCAGAAAGAACCAGGTGTTTTTTTGACTGGCAGCATTTAAAATGTACCGGACCCATATGCATTGGATGCGTAACCTGATTAGGACATCCACCCACCGTGCTCAGAATAACAGAAATCACATTTATATTATGGTAACTCTCATTAACAGAACGTGTAAGTAAAGGATGGAACAATGTGCGCTCCTCCTTACCTCATTCTGATGCGCACTTTGAAGACGTTAGAATAACTGTCCACATTTACTTTTCCTCGGCCAACAAGACGAGTAACAAACAGCGAAATCACTAGCCTGTCGATCTACAATAACACATAGTAGCAAAGTTAACCTATTCTATTGGTCAGCTTGTCGAGAAAGAAATAGCCTATTCCAAACAAACACGGACAGTTGTGGGATGATAGATCCCAAATTCATACAACCAGTAGGACTAGGATAAAATGTTTTGTTGAAAAGCAAAATGAGTATGATGCAACAGATAAGAACATTTAGCTTCAAAATGTTGATCAACTATTTCTTGACACGTGCACAATGCAGCAGGCTACACACGATTTTCATTCAATAACGCAATTAGCGGAAAAATAGTTTTCAAAAGCGCGCCGCACATTCGAGAGGTTTCATGTGACATAAGAAAATATCTGTTAGGAATTTAGAAAGAGGGGAGATCAAATATGCAACAACTAGCATGGTTGACTAATATGACTAGGATTATCATTTTTTTTATTTTATTTTTTATTTCACCTTTATTTAACCAGATAGGCCAGTTGAGAACAAGTTCTCATTTGCAACTGCGACCTGGCCAAGATCAAGCATAGCAGTGTGAGCAGACAACACAGAGTTACACATGGAATAAACAATTAACAAGTCAATAACACAGTAGAAAACAAAGGGGGGAGTCTATATACAATGTGTGCAAAAGGCATGAGGAGGTAGGCGAATAATTACAATTTTGCAGATTAACACTGGAGTGATAAATGATCAGATGGTCATGTACAGGTAGAGATATTGGTGTAAAAGAGCAAGTAAATAAATAAAAACAGTATGGGGATGAGGTAGGTGAAAATGGGTGGGCTATTTACCAATAGACTATGTACAGCAGCAGCGATCGGTTAGATGCTCAGATAGCTGATGTTTGAAGTTGGTGAGGGAGATAAAAGTCTCCAACTTCAGCGATTTTTGCAATTCGTTCCAGTCACAGGCAGCAGAGTACTGGAACGAAAGGCGGCCAAATGAGGTGTTGGCTTTAGGGATGATCAGTGAGATACACCTGCTGGAGCGCGTGCTACGGATGGGTGTTGCCATCGTGACCAGTGAACTGAGATAAGGCGGAGCTTTACCTAGCATGGACTTGTAGATGACCTGGAGCGTTGGAAGCCATTTTGTAGATGACATCGCCGAAGTCGAGGATCGGAAGGATAGTCAGTTTTACTAGGGTAAGCTTGGCGGCGTGAGTGAAGGAGGCTTTGTTGCGGAATAGAAAGCCGACTCTTGATTTGATTTTCGATTGGAGATGTTTGATATGAGTCTGGAAGGAGAGTTTACAGTCTAGCCAGACACCTAGGTACTTATAGATGTCCACATATTCAAGGTCGGAACCATCCAGGGTGGTGATGCTAGTCGGGCATGCGGGTGCAGGCAGCGATCGGTTGAAAAGCATGCATTTGGTTTTACTAGCGTTTAAGAGCAGTTGGAGGCCACGGAAGGAGTGTTGTATGGCATTGAAGCTTGTTTGGAGGTTAGATAGCACAGTGTCCAATGACGGGCCGAAAGTATATAGAATGGTGTCGTCTGCGTAGAGGTGGATCAGGGAATCGCCCGCAGCAAGAGCAACGTCATTGATATATACAGAGAAAAGAGTCGGCCCGAGAATTGAACCCTGTGGCACCCCCATAGAGACTGCCAGAGGACCGGACAGCATGCCCTCCGATTTGACACACTGAACTCTGTCTGCAAAGTAATTGGTGAACCAGGCAAGGCAGTCATCCGAAAAACCGAGGCTACTGAGTCTGCCGATAAGAATATGGTGATTGACAGAGTCGAAAGCCTTGGCAAGGTCAATGAAGACGGCTGCACAGTACTGTATTTTATCGATGGCGGTTATGATATCGTTTAGTACCTTGAACGTGGCTGAGGTGCACCCGTGACCGGCTCGGAAACCAGATTGCACAGCGGAGAAGGTACGGTGGGATTCGAGATGGTCAGTGACCTGTTGGTTGACTTGGCTTTCGAAGACCTTAGATAGGCAGGGCAGGATGGATATAGGTCTGTAACAGTTTGGGTCCAGGGTGTCTCCCCCTTTGAAGAGGGGGATGACTGCGGCAGATTTCCAATCCTTGGGGATCTCAGACGATATGAAAGAGAGGTTGAACAGGCTGGTAATAGGGGTTGCGACAATGGCGGCGGAAAGTTTCAGAAATAGGGGGTCCAGATTGTCAAGCCCAGCTGATTTGTACGGGTCCAGGTTTTGCAGCTCTTTCAGAACATCTGCTATCTGGATTTGGGTAAAGGAGAACCTGGAGAGGCTTGGGCGAGGAGCTGCCGGGGGCAGAGCTGTTGGCTGAGGTTGGAGTAGCCAGGCGGAAGGCATGGCCAGCCGTTGAGAAATGCTTATTGAAGTTTTCGATAATCATGGATTTATCGGTGGTGACCGTGTTACCTAGCCTCAGTGCAGTGGGCAGCTGGGAGGAGGTGCTCTTGTTCTCCATGGACTTCAGTGTCCCAGAACTTTTTGGAGTTGGAGCTACAGGATGCAAACTTCTGCCTGAAGAAGCTGGCCTTAGCTTTCCTGACTGACTGCGTGTATTGGTTCCGGACTTCCCTGAACAGTTGCATATCCCGGGGACTATTCGATGCTATTGCAGTCCGCCACAGGATGTTTTTGTGCTGGTCGAGGGCAGTCAGGTCTGGGGTGAACCAAGGACTGTATCTGTTCTTAGTTCTGCATTTTTTGAACGGAGCATGCTTATCTAAAATGGTAAGGAAGTTACTTTTAAAGAATGACCAGGCATCCTCAACTGACGGGATGAGGTCAATGTCCTTCCAGGATACCCGGGCCAGGTCGATTAGAAAGGCCTGCTCACAGAAGTGTTTTAGGGAGCGTTTGACAGTGATGAGGGGTGGTCGTTTGACTGCGGCTCCGTAGCGGATACAGGCAATGAGGCAGTGATCGCTGAGATCCTGGTTGAAGACAGCGGAGGTGTATTTGGAGGGCCAGTTGGTCAGGATGACGTCTATGAGGGTGCCCTTGTTTACAGAGTTAGGGTTGTACCTGGTGGGTTCCTTGATGATTTGTGTGAGATTGAGGGCATCTAGCTTAGATTGTAGGACTGGCGGGGTGTTAAGCATATCCCAGTTTAGGTCACCTAACAGAACAAACTCTGAAGCTAGATGGGGGGCGATCAATTCAGAAATGGTGTCCAGGGCACAGCTGGGAGCTGAGGGGGGTCGGTAGCAGGCGGCAACAGTGAGAGACTTATTTCTGGAGAGAGTAATTTTCTAAATTAGTAGTTCGAACTGGTTGGGTATGGACCTGGAAAGTATGACATTACTTTGCAGGCTAACTCCTCCCCCTTTAGCAGTTCTATCTTGACGGAAGATGTTATAGTTGGGTATGGAAATCTCTGAATTTTTTGGTGGCCTTCCTGAGCCAGGATTCAGACACAGCAAGGACATCAGGGTTAGCAGAGTGTGCTAGAGCAGTGAGTAAAACAAACTTAGGGAGGAGGCTTCTGATGTTGACATGCATGAAACCAAGGCTTTTTCGATCACAGAAGTCAACAAATGAGGGTGCCTGGGGACATGCAGGGCCTGGGTTTACCTCCACATCACCCGCGGAACAGAGAAGGAGTAGTATGAGGGTGCGGCTAAAGGCTATCAAAACTGGTCGCCTAGAGCGTTGGGGACAGAGAATAAGAGGAGCAGGTTTCTGGGCATGGTAGAATATATTCAGGGCATAATGCGCAGACAGGGGTATGGTGGGGTGCGGATACAGCGGGGGTAAGCCCAGGCACTGGGTGATGATGAGAGAGGTTGTGTCTCTGGACATGCTGGTTGTAATGGGGGAGGTCACCGCATGTGTGGGAGGTGGGACAAAGGAGTTATCAGGGGTATGAAGAGTAGAACTAGGGGCTCCATTGTGAACTAGAACAATGATAACTAACCTGAGCAACAGTATACAAGGCATATTGACATTTGAGAGAGACATACAGCGAGGCATACAGTAATCACAGGTGTTGAATTGGGAAAGCTAGCTTAAACAGTAGGTGAGACAACAGCTAATCAGCTAGCACAACAACAGCAGGTAAAATGGCGTTGACTAGGCAACGGGGCCGACAGATAAAACATAAACAAGCAGAATGGAGTACCGTGATTAATGGACAGTCCAGAGTGCATCAGCTATGTAGCCAAGAGATTAGTGTCCATGGGGCAGCGGTGGATGGGGCAGGGAAGCTGGACTGGCGAGTGTTATCCAGGTTGAAAAAAAAAGTTAACAATGACTAAATAGCTTGTAGCTAGTTAGCTTCTGGAGGTTCTTGAGTGTGTTCTAAAAATTAAAAATAATAGCGATTCCGTATCACATTGGGTGAGGCAGGTTTCCGGAAAGGTATAAACAGATTAAAAATCAAGAAGAGATAGAAAGTAAATATGGGTCCGGTGAGTGTTTGGGACGCGGCGATTCAGACGGTTAGCAGGCCTGTGCTAACAAGGTAACAGTTCGTAGGCCCGGGCTAGACAAGCTAGCAGTTAGCAGGCCTGTGCTAACAAGCTAACAGTTCGTAGGCCCGGGCTAAACAAGCTAGCAGTTAGCAGGCCGAGTTTAGCAAGCAGGGAGATAGCGAGGGCTAGAGAGTTGGCCTTTCGGGGACGTCGCGATGGGGTGAGTCTGTTTATTCCTCTTCATGTGGTGACATCGATAGACCGGTCGTGGGCCCGGGTATTGTAGCCCAGGAGTATGCTACGGTGGTAGTACAGGTGCGCTGGCCGGGCTAGCGTCACGCTAAGTGGGTGGAAGCGCTAGCCAGGAGTAATCATCCGGGGTTGCGGTTTAGCTAGATAGCTAGTTGTGAAGATCCAGCTGAAATGTTCGCGGTGGGAATCCAGGGATGAGTTCGGGGATGAAAAAATAAATAGGTCCGTTATGCTCTGGTTAGAGTCGCGTTGTTCGAGCTGGCGAGAGCTTTCCGAGCTAAAGGTTAGCTTAGCTGATGACCGGTTTGCTGAAGACCGCTAGCATAGCTGGTGGTTAGCCGGCTAGCTTCAGCTGAGGGGTTCCGGTTCCGAAGTAAATATAAATACTTTAGGAAAAATAGCTACATTGGGTGAGGCGGGTTGCAGGAGAGTATTTGGAAGCTTAGGTTTAGCAAAATGTTTTTGAAGAAAAATATGTAAAAAACGAAAAATAGACGATATATACAGGGACACGACGAGACAGGACGACTTACTGCTACGCCATGCAACTAGCATGGGTTGCTAATATGACTAGGATTATCATCAACTAGCATGGGTTGCTAATATGACTAGGATTATCATCAACTAGCATGGGTTGCTAATATGACTAGGATTATCATCAACTAGCATGGGTTGCTAATATGACTAGGATTATCATCAACTAGCATGGGTTGCTAATATGACTAGGATTACCATCAACTAGCATGGGTTGCTAATATGACTAGGATTATCATCAACTAGCATGGGTTGCTAATATGACTAGGATTACCAACAACTAGCATGGGTTGCTAATATGACTAGGATTGTGCCTTTGACTACTGGACAATGAAAGAAAGTTGATATAAAATAATTGCCTCTACAGATGGGGTCTGATTTTGGCTAGGCTACTTTGAAGCAAGGTAAAACATGCCTCATAATGTGCCAATTTTTCCCTGGCTAAAAGCCAGGGAAACCCTGGCCATGAATCAACGCATCCAGAGATCTTTCCTGTACAGTTGCCATTTTCACCCCCCCCCCCATGCTGCACAATTTCTGGTTCACTTTCACTTGTAAAACTGTATGATGAGCTAGATTTGCCAGTCTTTGCAAATAGTCATGTTAGTTCTCGTTCGTTAGCATTTAGCTAACAGTGTTTTTGATTTTGCTATTAGTTTGTCCAAATTTAGTTAGCATTTAGTAAGAGGCCAATTTGGCTTTTCTTCCATTTTTAGCACCCCATTGTGTGCGGATACAAAAGGAGTAGACGACATTTCAGCCATGTTTTTTAAAAAAAAGTGTATATTTGATGTCCCTATGCACTGTTCTGTAATGCTATAAATTAGTTACTTTGATGCCATTTAAGTGGCCAGACCCTGTGTGAGAGGTAACACTAGGCAGCTAGTAATGTGAATCCTGAGCTATAGGTCTACAGCCAAGCATGTCATTGAGGCTAAATTTAAATCTCATCACCAGTTGCTTGATCACATGTCATTTCGTTTCTCAGACGCAGCTGCCCAAAAGATTACACGTCCAAACACCCAAACCTAGAAGCAGTGGTAGAGCAAAGAACTGCACAAATAGCTGTAGTAGCCACTCAAAGGTCTATTAATAGCATACCATTCAGAGGAATATGACAGGGTCCCTGTATGGAGAAGATATGCAGACTGGACACAACCAGGCATTAAAAAAAAAAAAAGTTGAATATACACTACGTCAGACAATGCTCATCCTATCATGTTAACCAGACTTTACACTTCGGATGAGACTTGTGAATGGAAAATGTCTAGCTAGCTAGCTCCCCCCCCCCACCGGACATTCCTTCAATAGCTACTGTAAAATCTCAGTAGATTAGTAAAGTATACACACCACCTACTCATCACTAGCATAAGGGCAAACAAACATATCGTTTGGGCTGATGACAGAACATAAGCTTTCATCTTCATGTCTTTTGTCCTACTATCAAGCGATTCCAGCTATTATATGAAGAACATGAATGGCAGTTTATTTTAAACTGTAAAGTTCAGGTAGCCTAGTGGTTAGAGCATTGGACGTGTAACTAAAAGGTGGCAAGATTGAATCCCCGAGCTGACAAGGTAAAAACCTGTCGTTCTGCCCCTGAACAAGGTAGTTAACCCAGTGTTCCTAGGCCGTCATTGAAAATAAGAATTTGTTCTTAGTTTACTTGCCTAGTTAAATAAAAAGGTTCAATAAATGTCATAATTCAATCAGAAATATGGTGACAAATGGTTGGTTCCTGAAAGGTACAGATGCCTACAGTGATTGTGTACTAAGAAACCAGGAGCGCTAGTGAAAAGTCAGAGTAGCTACACATCAACCTCCCTTCCTCAGAAACCATTCTAGAACAAGAACAGACTGGAGCCAGTTGGTGTGCTCCGGGCGGGGGAGGCATGGATACTCACACACACAGGAGCAGGGCGAAGCCAGCAATGTACTCATTCCTCTGGGCTCTGAACAACTTCATGTGAATGTGATCTACAGCCACTGGGTTGTTGGTCAGGTCCACCTTCTCAGTCACACTGTACTTTCGCACCTCCCTGAACGCATCTACATAGAAACAGAGACAAGAGCATGGGGAAACTGTGGAAGACTAAAGTGGTGTGGGTTTTTCTCGGCCACTACACAATTTGTGATCGTGAGTACAATTAACAATAAATGATCAAAACCTGTGAACATAAGTTGATGTGATATGTTGGGTGTAGACCACACACACTTACCAATTAGTAAGAAAACTAGAATGGCAATGGCTACAATGAAGGAGGTGTTTCCATAATATGCGATAGTTTGAACCAGACGAGATTTGAAGATCTTACTCCATCTGCAAAGATACATTCATTAAACATTTGAAAGTGAACACAAGACTTGAAACAACTCATCTTATACCGAGACCGGGCAACCGCCGTTTATCTTAAAGATATTATTTAACAGGTTATTGATTGGCAAGAAATAATCACTCCATTCAAAATTATTGTTGTGCAACCCAGTCTCAAGGGAGGTAATTCACATTTTGACTAAAGGCTATTGGGTAATATGTTTCATGTTTGCATTTCCCACTTCGCAATAAGACTTGCCAAGATCGCAAATAATTAAGTGGTTATGTGATCAAATCTTTTTAAGCAATCGAGGAAATACATGTTTTTTTTATTATGGCAAATTAGATACTGCACTAGTGGAATTAGACTGTGTGCATGGAGACGGTTTTGTTTTGACCAGTTGACTGCCGTTCAACTGGGTGGCTCACCTCTTGGGGGAGATGAAGGGCACACACAGAAGCAACACAAAGAAGACCTCCGCATAAAGGAATGTGGCCACGGCCGTCCACTGTAGACTCATGTTGATCAGATAAGATTCTGTGAGAGAAAAAAATGTGTTTGTTAAGCAAATAAAACATAAGAAAGTAACGCTCGTTGAAAACAACAACACTACCGTTATCCAACATAATTCAAGGTTATTAGAGTGCTTGCTGTAAACTTTCAAGAATTTTAACATCTTCTATTACCATAAACATACTTTTGGACAGTTGAACACGACAGTCTAAATCAGGTCATTCTATCCTTGAATTAATGCTGGCACAAAATGTTCACATAATTTCAAGGAGAATGGAACAGAGACAGCAGGACAGATAGGCCTACTGCTAGGAAAGCTGAGTGGCCTGCTGTCCATCCCTGCCAAAACAGACTTATATTCAGTCTGAAAGAAGTTGCCCTAAAGACACAAGGGTCTCAAAAAGACAATGGTGAATAAAATTAGATTTTCACTTTACCAGTTGTACATGCTGTTGGTCCTTTTGGCAGCAGGAAGTGGAGATTACTTTCCTGTGGATATTTTTTGTTCACCCGAGGGTGGATTCTGTCGCTTGTATATTTAATATCCTGATACTCTGCACGTGATGAACAACATGTAAACAACCGAATGTAACTAAACTTCGTCGACTGAAGCACATTCCCAAACAAATTAGCTGGAAGCGATAGTGTAATTTGCCAGCTGTTCGCGTGGGACAACTTTCGATCTGTGGTTTGGTTAAGCTAGGCCAGCCATGGTTTACCTATTGTGCAAGGTGTTTGTCACATGCAAATTGCATCAGTATTGTAAATACAAACCGATATACAGACCAGCGTGCTGGAAGTCGGGTTAATAACAGTTCCCTGTGGATATTTTGTCTCAGATTACCTCCGACACACGGACAAAATCAGCGGACAACAGGTAAAGTAAGTTAAAATGATTCCACTCGCAGATTCTAAAAAGAGGCTGTGTCCTGCTGCCCATGGACTACTTAATTTGTATTTAACTTTATTTAATGAATCAGTTCAGAACACATTCTTATTTAGAATGACGGCCTACCCCGGCCAAACCCTAACACGGGTGACGCTGGGCCAATTGTGCGACGCCCCATGGTACTCCCAATCACAGCCGATTGTGATACAGCCTGGAATCGAACCAGGGTCTGTAGTGACACCTCTAGCACTAAACATAACTAAGAAACGGGATCAGTGACTTTGCACTTTCAAAACTAGAATATGTTATGAACAGAATGGACTAAGTTTTGTTGACTTAACTCATTGCCAAAGTGTGCTTTATTTTAATTTTATTGTGTTTATGGAGTGTTGTGGCGATTTAATTTAGTTCATGCACATGCGCACTTCAGAGTAGACGTTCCCTAACGGAAATATGTAAAACTTGCGACAGCGCGCCAATACGATCTCGCTAGCTCCGCCCCCTCTTTGCCTGTTCCCATTGTGACTAATTTGTTCCCATTGGAAACGACAGGCTGTGGTCCATCTTTGGTTAGTTATAAACATCGTTGACTACACTGGTAATACTTGCAATATGTAGAAATCGCGCCGCTATTTTCTGGTTGCTAACATTTGTCGTTCGCCTAATTGCAGTGTGACAAAACAAGCAACCGTGTAGAGAATCGTCGCCCAAAAAGTTAAAAATTGGAACTTTAAGAAACCTGTCAAGCTGTCGGTCATTCAGCCCCTCAGCAAGGCAGTTAACCCACTGTTCCCAGGGCAACGAAGACGTGGGTGTCGATTAAGTCAACACCCGCACCTCTTAATTCAGGATGGGTTTGGCTAAATGCGGAAGACACATTTCAGTTGAAGACATTGAGTTGTACAACCGACTAGCTACCTCCCTTTCATCAATGATGGCTAGTTAATTATACAAGTTGGTAATAGCTGCTAACTAACAAATAAGGTAGCTAAAGGGCTCTACAGTGCAACCACTTTACTCAGATATGGGCCTAAATATTTTTGTGCGACCTGGAATGTTTTATTTAGGAGCTCCAGCGCGCATAGGAAAAAAAATGAAGGCTTTTATTAACTCAAACCTCATTGTGCTTCCAAATGTGACGCACACGTGCTTCTTGCAACAACAAAAAAAGGTCGCTAACCAGCCAACTGTTTGTAATATCTGGCTGGACATTACGTATAAATTACTAGTAGCTGGAAGTTTGGACAAAGACCAGACATTGCAAACACGAAATGACGTCGATTGCTAAATATGCTAGTTAACTAGCATGCTAGCTGGATTTCGAGCAATGGTTGTGACTAAGTTACCTGCTAATGTTCAGCACAGGCCTAATAAAACTCACTTTATGCAACGGTTAGCAGTACTCACCTACAACACTTCAATTATTGGATGCACGGAGAGTGGTCTTCCTATAGGGATCTCGACCGCTAAGGTATATCAAAACAGAAACGACGCGTAGTTCGCTTGAGCGCTAATTAGCCAAATGCATTCTTGAAGACTTCCTAGCTAGTTACTTCCTACTTCCGGTGCCAGCTCATCTCATCATGAGACGGGGGTAAAGGTTAAATTGCCCCATACTACAGTATAGTTGAGTCAGAGATGCATTCCAGATATGATATAGATCATCTTTGTCTAAGGTCAGTTAAAGCACAAGACTTCACATCTGCTTGGTGAAAGAGGGCACAGATCAAAAGTCCATAAAAAACGAGGTTGGGCAATCTAATCTATTTTAGAAGGTTTCCACTTTTACCACAGCCACAAATGCTTTTTCGTAAAAATTCATGAAAACAAAAATGTACTTTTTGGTCATAATTTAAGGTTAGCGTTAGGCATAAGGTTGGTTTAAAATCACATTTTAAGAAGATACATTGTAGAAATGGGCGGGAATTATGACTTTGTGGCTGTGGTAACTAGTGACGACCATTTTAGAGGTTTGAATCCTTCCATAACATGTTAGTGGGCCCTCTTGTCAACTAAAATGGTCTGGTAAGTGAAGAAATATGTTTTTGTTTTTTTACTAATACATTACATATCATTAATAAATAAAAGGCAAAGAAAATATTTTCACATCTAAGCATGTTTATCTGAGAAAGCTTGAACCAACATTGACAATTTTGTAAAATATTTCAATTTGCATGACAAACTAGGACAGTTATTTAATTTCATACATAGTTATTAGGCAGTAATTACACACACGTCTCCCAATTCACGATTTTGTCGTGCGCATGAACATTAAAAACGCCCGACCCCACCGGTGTGATTGTTACCTCTCAGGGTTTAGAGCTTGAGGTAGTCACCTCATACAAGTGCTTGGTCTTCAAAGCACCTGTGTCGCTCCTCTTTTCTGTTCGCTGCAGCTAGTGACTGGAACGAGCAGCAATAAACACTCAAACTGGACAGTTTTATTTCCATCTCTTCATTCAAAGACTCAATCATGGACACTTACTGACAGTTGTGGCTGCTTCGTGTAAAGTATTGTTGTCTCTACCTTGCCCTTTAGCTGTTGTCTGTGCCCAATAATGTTTGTACCGTGTTTTGCTACCATGTTGTAATATGGTGTTGCTGCCATGCTATGTTGTTGTCTTAGGTCTCTCTTTATGTAGTGTTGTTGTGTCTCTCTTGTCGTGATGTGTGTTTTTGTCCTATATTTTTAATCCCCGTCCCCGCAGGAGGCCTTTTGCCTTTGGTAGGCCGTCATTGTAAATACGAATTTGTTCTTCACCGACTTACCTATTTAAATAAAGGTTCAATAAAAAACATTCAAAGCTGACATAAAAAATATTGTTCAGTAGAGGGCGCCAAATTATCATGGACTGTCTTCAACCCAAATACAAGTCAACACATATACATTTATTTAGCAGATGCTCTTATCCAGAGCAACTAACAGGAGTAATTAGAGCTAAGTGCCTTGCTCAAGGGCACATCGACAGATTTACCCCCCTAATCTGCTACAGATTCGAACCAGCGACCTTCCGGTTACTGGCCTCTAAACGACTGGCCTCTAAACGACTAGGCTACCTGCTGCCCTTACTTTCAACACATTTTCAGTTTTGCTTAGCTGGGTGTTGAACAAACACATAAAATAAAAAAAAATAAAAAAGTTAAATATAGGCCGTGATTGATTTACATTAAAGGCTGATATTAGTGTTTCAATGCATCACACACATAATACAACTAATAGTTAAACACTATTAAACTCTATTCTAATCTTATGGGGATTAAATAATACTTGTTATAAATGGGTAGATACGGAGCAGAAAACTATTTTTTTTAACAAGAACTCATGTTAATGTTATATAGATAAATAGTAAGACAACAGTGTAAGGAAATATTTTCTACAAAGGAAGTTTCTACTCCTGATCTGTTACATGTAAACTAAGCATGATTAAAAGATAATGTAATTCTCTTCATACAATACCCATTCGCAACCGAGGCAAACATCTCCAACAGATCTGCTAGTATAGGAATTTCAATTAAATTAATAGAAGGCATTTGTAATAATTTTCCTTTCAACATCACTTTGACATGAGATGCAGGCATGGTATGCCTTCAGATGCCTTCAGATGTGAAGCACTTTCTTAGCATCCTTTTTCCTTTTCAGAGGACCTAGGAACAGGGAGAAAATGGAACACAAAAGCACCAGTCAGATATTGTTTTCAAGAAGAGATCTTTGTTCTGTCCTAAGCAAATACTATAACAACCGTATCAAAACAAATAACATGTTATTGTCTCGCATGAACTAATGTGAAAATAAACATTCTCCCTGGGGAGAACTTTAGAACGGTATATCTTACAGCTCTGAAAATAGGGTAGCGAAAAGCTCAAACACTGAATATACATATATATATATATATATATATATATATATATGTGTGTATATATATATATATATATATATATATATATATATATATATATATATATATATATATATATATATATATATGTGTGTGTGTGTGTATATATATATATATATATATATATATATATATATATATATATATATATATATATATATATATATGTATATGTATATGTATATATATATATACAGTACCAGTCAAAAGTTTGGACACACCTACTCATTCCAGGGGTTTTCTTTATTCATATGGAATCATGTAGTAACCAAAAAAGTGTTAAACAAATCAAAATATATTTTATATTTGAGATTCTTCAAATTAGCCACCGTTTTTCATTAGAATTAACAGATGTGCCTTGTTAAGTCAATTTGTGGAATTTCTTTCCTTAATGCGTTTGAGACATTCAGTTGTGTTGTGACAAGATAATAATGGACTTGGTATTTTACCAAATAAGACTATGGCAATAACAGTTCAAATAAGCAAAGAGAAATTACAGTCAATCATTACTTTAAGACATGGAGGTCAGGAAATCAGGAACATTTCAAGAACTTTGAAAGTTTCTTCAAGTGCAGTCGCAAAAACCATCAAGCGCTATGATGAAACTGGCTCTCATGAGGACCGCCATAGGAAAGGTAGACATTACCTCTGCTGCAGAGGATAAGTTCATTAGTTACCAGCCTCAGAAATTGCAGTCCAAATAAATGCTTCACAGAGTTCAAGTAACAGACACCTCAACATCAACTGTTCAGAGGAGACTGCATGAATCAGGCCTTCATGGTTGAATTGCTGCATAGAAACCACTACTAAAGGACTCCAATAAGAAGAGACTTGCTTGGGCCAAGAAACACAAGCAATGGACATTAGACCGGTGGAAATCTGTCCTTTGGTCTGATGAGTCCAAATTGGAGATTTTTGGTTCCAACCGCCATGTCTTTGTGAGATGCAGTCAGTGAACGGATGATCTCTGCATGTGTGGTTCCTAACGTGGAACATGGAGGTGGTGTGATAGTGATTTGCTGGTGACTGTCTGTGATTTATTTAGAATTCAAGGCACACTTAACCAGCATGGCTACCACAGCATTTGGCAGCGATATGCCATCCCATCTGGTTTGCACTTAGGGTTACTATCATTTGTTTTTCAACAGGCCAATGACCCAAAACACACCTCCAGTCTGTGTAAGGGCTATTTTACCAAGAAGGAGAGTGATGGAGTGCTGTGTCAGATGATCTGGCCTCCACAATCACCCGACCTCAACTAATTTGAGATGGTTTGGGATGAGTTGGACCACAGATTGAAGGAAAAGCAGCCATCAAGTGCTCAGCATATGTGGGAACTCCTTCAAGACTGTTGGAAAAGCATTCCACATGAAGCTGGCAGAGTGTGTGGAAAACTGTCTAGGCAAAGGGTGGCTACTTTGAAGAATCTAAAATATTTTAATTTGTTTAACACTTTTGGTTACTACATGATTCCATGTGTTAATTCATAGTTTGTCTTCACCATTATTCTACAATGTAGAAAATAGTAAAAATAAAGAAAAACCCTTGAATGAGTAGGTGTGTCCAAACTTTTGGCTGGTACTGTAAGTCAAAAACTCTTAAAGGCAGTGTACTGTATCACTTCCGACAAAAATGGTTGACTGATGTTTATCCTGATTTTCTCCTCCCCTGATATTCACTTGTCTCTCACTCCCAGTTTAGCATGAAAAAATTGTAGGCAAGCCAATGTTACTGGTTTGACTGGGATAGGTGTCTTTTAACGTTGATGGACAATAGCATCTCTCGACATCTTTGTCACTACAGGCGATAATTCTTTGTTGGAAAAAGATGCAGGGATAAGAACGGCCTTATGACTTAAACGGATGCAATAGTGCACTGGATCACAGTGATAACACTCCTGGTGGTGCTCTGCACCAAGTGTAATATTACAATGTTATCATTTTGTTAGCTCTACTTATAAAAGGGACACAGAATTTTGTACTTACATTACAATTATACTAAGCACAATTATAAACGCAACATGCAAAGTGTTGGTCCCATGTTTCATGAGCTGAAATAAAAGATCCCAGAAATTTTCCATATAGACGACAAGCTTTTTTCTCTCAAATTTTGTGCACAAATTTGTTTATCCCTCTTCGTGAGTATTTCTCCTTTGCCAAGATAACCCATCCATCTGACATGTGGGGCATATCAAGAAGCTGATTACACAGCATGATCATTCCACAGGTGCAGCTTGTGCTGGGGACAATAAAAGGCCACTCTAAAATGTGCAGTTTTGTCACACATCGTACAACAGATATCTCAAGTTGAGGGAGCGTGCATTTAGAATGCAGACTGCAGGAATGTCCACCAGAGCTATTGCCAGAGAATTGAGTTAATTTCTCTACCATAAGCCGCCTCCAACATAATTTTATTGAATTTGGCAGTTCGTCCAACCGGCCTCACAACCACAGATCACGTGTAACCACACCAGCCCAGGACCTCCACGTCCAGCTTCTTCACCTGCGGGATCATCTGAGACCAACCACCCGGACAGCTGATGGAACTGAGGAGCATTTCTTTCTGTAATACAGCCTTTTTTTGTGGGGAAAAACTCATTCTGATTGGCTGAGCCTGGCTCCCCAGTGGGTGGGCCTATGCCCTCACAGGCCCACCCATGGCTGCGCCCCTGCCCATTCATGTGAAATCCATAGATTAGAGCCTAATGAATTTATTTCAATTGACTTGTTTCCTTATATGAACTGTAACTCAGTAAAAGCATTGAAATTGTTGCATGTTGCGTTTATATTTTTGTTCAGTATACATGAATTAAGACAAAATCCAGAGGGATGGAAACCAGCTCCAGTTTTATAAAAGTTTTACTAAAAGAAGTATTATTTGTACAGAGGCATTCGTAAAAAGTGCAAACTAACCATGATAACTATCTTTTTCTTCATAAGTTCATTTCATATCACACAGATATAAATGCATCCAACGCTGAACAGTGATGTGGGACAATAAGACACCAAGTAGAGGCCAGTGGCTCTGTGTCAACATTGAAGGCAATGAACGCAGACAAATTCATCCCATATTGAACAGCTGCTAATAGTCTTTCTGAGGAGGAACACAACGATAACCTCATATTGAAACCAGATACTATTTCTTAGGTAACTTAAATAGGTAACATGTAAGTGTTCATTAATTATTCTAGCATATGGTGGTCAGGTCATTTCTCAGAGGCCAAAAGGCATGGGGATACTGTAGTAAAATGTTGATGACTAAATAAAATATGCTTTTGTCTGAGAGTGTATAGAAATAGCTAAGTCATGTACATAGTAAAAAAAATCAGATAAATACTTTTCTTGATCAAAACTGTATCAATTAGTTTTTTCCCCTGATATTTCACACTGAAAAACAAATTGTGAGAAATATCACCTCCCTTTATGAATACCATTTGTAAAGCATTTAACTGCCTTTAGTCTATCAATTCATTTGTTTAATGTCAATGATACTAACCCAGACTTAAGATAGAATTCTATATAAAGGTCTACTTGTTTATGCATTTTAAATTATATGAATTGGCTGTAGGTCAAGACTATGAGCAGCTGTATCTGAATTTCTAACCCAATCCAACACCAACAGCCTGAAAGTAAACAAAAACAAAATAAACCAATTCATGACAAAAAAGGATTTTAGCTGCCTAAAAATATATTATATTGTCCTTGTCAGCTTGATGATTTTAAAGAAACCATTCTTACGGAAACGAAGCAAGTATGCTCAATATTCTCTGGTAACACTGGGATTTAACTTCCATTTAAAGAGAAAAAGCGCCTTCTTTTAATATGATAATAAAGCAGACTTGAGTGTAAAAAAAAAAACACCCACAACTAATGCTTTATCATTTGATACTTGTCCAGTTTACTCTGTTTTTTACTCTGGGACAAACACTTTCCACTTTGACAAAAAACATTCCATCAACTCCAGTTGATATCTAAAAAAAAAAAAAGACATCTCAGAGAACAGTTTGTGTATAAATATGAGCATATTTCCACAAACCTGTCACAATTAGTCGAAGCAAAAAAATGAAATTATAAATGTGATATTATTTATGCATTTTTCAACTTTTGTCAACAAATGATATCATTACTGTACAAATGAAAGAGAAAAGGCACAGCATGACCATTAGCTCAGGTGGTGCCCAAACTAGCCCGGCCCACCTTAAACTAGCCTCCATTTTAGGCGCCGTTAGGATGGGATTCGATTAGTTGGGTCTACACCTGAGGAGCTCAAGCGAGAGCAGACAGAAATACATTAATTCCGGAACACCTCAAACTCCTTTTCAGTTTCTAGGTTTATAGACATTTATAAAGTCGCCATGCCAATTGGAAGTCTTTCAACTATATTCCATTATAGTTCAGATGGACAACCATCTCTGTACTCCACTAATCAGGCCTTTATGGTAGAATGGCCAGACTCTCTGTCTAAAGAGTTGTATCCAAGTAACTAGGTTTCTTGAAGACCATAACTTCCATTTTTTAAAACAACTAAAGTTGCAGCTGTATTTGAAGTCCTCTGGCAAGTCATCTGGATATGTGGTAAGGCTTTCTTTTGATTAAAAATACATTGTTTAAGGCAAAGAGGGGTCTGTAGAGAACTTAGTATTGAAAGCAAAGATATTCCCAGAGGCATGATTAACATGAACAGAATATCACAAGTTTTCATACTTCACCCTCTTGTGCTTTCAAAAAGTATTGAAACTTCGCAGACTACTGCACGAAAACGAAGTTAAAATCTCTGGCTACCCATTCCATTATAGGCAGAATACACTGATGGGTAGTCTGAGGAATAACAACCTTGGGCTATCTACAGAACTAAAATACAGCGATGCCGTACCCCTTCAGTTTGTATCAAAAAAATCTATTGATATGAAGTTCCCAAATTAAATATAAGTAGCAGAAAGATAAAGATGGAAGGCAAAGTTTGTTTTAGTCCAGATGGAAAAATAATGAGATTTGAAAGGAAGAAGAGACGGACAGACAGGATTGCAGAGCGCTCATTTCACCAAGACTGACTTTGGGAGGAAAGCTTCCGTCTCCGAGTCTCCAACGCCGTCGGCCAGACTGTGGCTGGAAGAGGAGAGGGTAGCAGTAGACGGGGAGGGAGCAGCTGCTTTGGGCAGACTATACATATAGACGGCTCCAATGACCAGACCAGCACCCAGAGTGAAGAGGAGGTCCACGTGGAACCCAAAGAGGTAGACCGAGACGACAGTGGAGACGATGATGGAAAAGGAAGTGGCGAACCCCTTCAGGATGTTGTCTGCGTACTTCACTACCACCGCCACCAGTAAACCCCCAAAAGCCTGGTTAAAGATGACACCCCACACCATGGGTGTGTACCCAAACAGGAAGCCCTTCTCTGCAATGGCAAGGCCATCGTTCCACCACATGCCCAACAGGCCTAGTAGAGTGCCAAATATGCCCAGCTGGATGTTCCTCATCCACACAGAGGCTGAGCTGCCCTTAAGGATTTTCTCAAAGTACACTCCAGCAAAGCCAGAGGAGAGGCAGGACACTATCACTGCCACCAGTCCTTTGGCATAGTTCTGGCTCGGTCCAGTGACGGTAGTCTCCTTCTGTTTTCCTTCCTGCTCCAGCTGTACGATAGCAACCCCAGCGAACAGCAGGAGCAGGGATAGCCACTGAATCCGTGATAGGCTCTTCCGCAGCATCAACACAGAGAAAAGAGCTGTAGTCAGAATTTTCAGCTGGTAGGTCACCTGGAGAGAGAACCACAACATTCATTAAACCAAACAGCATTTAACAACAGACACTTGGCATATTGCAGACTAAAATCATTAAGACTTTAAAACAAAAAAAATGTATGGCTTACAGGAGGGTATGGGGAACAAAACAAAAAATGGCATTATAGGCTATTTTGGGGTACTCAAGGGGTTTATGCTTGTGGTAAAGTGATTTGCTATGAGATAACATAATCAAGGATGCGACGCAAGAAGAAACATATCTCATTACCGGGCAGCCAGAGCAACTAACCTGGAAAGTAGCTGCTGGTAAATTGGAGATAGCCACATACTGGAGGTTGTTCTGCAAGGTATAGATGAGGGCTGGGACAGCCAGTTTAAGCGTGTCCTTGTATTGGATGACAATGGAGTTGTACTGCAATACAATAAACTCCTTTAGGTTTCCTGGGAGAGGGAGAGAGCGAGTTGATTGTATGAGACAGGTGAAAATGCAGACCACCACATTTACATTTTGCAGGTAGGTCATGTGTATTGACAACACAAATTAGCCATGTATTGAACTTTAAAAAACAATGCCAAAATGTTTCTGCAGTAAACACAATGTAAATGGAAATATTTAAGATGAATAAAGTTCATATTCAGTTAAGAGTAATTAACAATGCTTCCAGTGCTATATTAATTTGTGTACTGGTTGATGGTCAGTAGCAGAATTGTTACCGAATGTTATGGGTTGTTATGCCGTTTGATAGTGATTACCTTCAGTAGCCCTGACGTCACAAGGACCCAGGACACACTGATTATTATTGTGTTGATGACATTATGAACACCGATTCTACAGCAGCTGGCAAAGTCACTGTCTTTTGTTTTGACTTTGTACAAGATTCTCAGGCTGATGTTTGGAGAACATTGGGTACTGATTAGAATAATAAGGGCCTGTCTCCAATTCATGTTCTTTGCTTCTGCTCTGGAGGTGTTCTCCCTGAATTTTTGTAAAACATTTCTGTTTGATATTAACAATGACTTCACTCCCTGGTTCAACCGAAAATCCCCATTACACACATTAACCCATTCTACTAAGCTATATGGAATGTTTAATACTGGTCAAACCAAGCATCATTTTGCTATTTGATTTAGAATTTTAAGACCCCTTGAAGTTAAATTAAATTAAATGTTAAAAATTACTCAGTACTTTGTTGAAGCACCTTTGGCAGCGATTACATCCTTGATTGAGTCTTCTTGGGTATGACGCTACAAGCTTGGCACACCTGTATTTGGGGAGTTTTTTTCCCATTCTCTGCAGATCCTCTCAAGCCATGTCAGATTGGATGGGTCGCTGCACAACTATTTTCCAGTCTCTCCAAAGATGTTCGATCGGGTTCAAGTCCTGGCTCTAGCTGAGCCAGTCAAGGCCATTCAGAGACTTGTCCCGAAGGCACTCCTGCATTGTCTTAGCTGTGTGGTTTGGTCGTTGTCCTGTTGTAAGGTGAACCTTTGCCCCAGTCTGGGGTTCTGAGTGCTCTGGAGCAGGTTTTCAACAAGGATCTCTCCTTTTCTCCGTTCATATTTCTCTCGATCCTGACTAGTCTCCCAGTCCCTGCCGCAAAACTAAATAAACAGCATGATGCTGCCACCACCATGCTTCACCGTAGGGATCGTGTCAGGTTTCCTCCAGATGTGACACTTGGTATTCAGACCAAAGAGTTCAATCTTCGTTTCATCAGACCAGAGAATCTCGTTTCTCATGGTCTGAGAGTCTTTAGCTGCCTTTTGGCAAACTCTAAGGGGGCTGTCATGTGCCTTTTAATGAGGAGTGGCTTTCAGCTCACCACTCCACCATAAACACCTGATTGGGGGAGTGCTGCAGAGATGGTTGCACATCTGGAATGTTCTCCCATCTCCACAAAGAAGTATTTAGCTCTGTCAGACTGACCATCTGGTTCTTGGTCAACTCCCTGACCAATGCCCTTCTCCCCCGATTGCTCAGTTTGGCCGGGCGGCCAGCTCTAGGAAGAATCTTGGTGGTTTCAAACTTCTTCCATTTAAGAATGAGGGAGGCCACCATGTTCTTGGGGACCTTCAATGCTGCAGAAATGTTTTGGTACCCTTCCCCAAATCTGTGACTCGACACAATCCTGTCTGAGATCTACGGACCATTCCTTCAACCTCATGGCTTAGTGCACGTCAGAGCAAAAACTATCAACTGTGGGACCTTTCCAAATCATGTCCAATCAATTAAATTTACCACAGGTGGACTCTAATCAAGTTGTAGAAATATGATCAATGGAGAACGATCAATGGAAACAAGATTCACCGTAGCTCAATTTCAAGTCTCATAGCAAAGGGACTTATGTGGTAATAAGGTATCTTTTAATTTTTAATACATTTGCAAAAATGTTTAAAAAAAACACTTTTTGCTTTGTCATTATAGGGTATTGTGTGTAGATTAATAATTTTTTAATCCATGTTAGAATAAGGCTGTAAAATAACAACATGTGGAAAAGGGGTCCGAATGCTTTCTGAATGCACATGTGAGTCTCACCTTTACCCAGAGGCGTCATATTAGTTTTGTAGCCCAAACTGATCAGATGCTTCAGACAGAAGTTGGCAGATCGGCTGTGCCGACTTCAGATAAGTCTCAAGACGCTTGTGGGGGTCGTAGTGCAAAACAGAGAACACCCTTTTGTGTTCGTGAGAGTCTAATCTGTTCACCATAGTTTGTAGGCCAAACTGTTCAGACGCTACAGACAATTATGAGAACACAGATTTTTGTGATGACTCATGGTCTGACAAACACTGCTCCAGCTCTGCCGGCAGATGTGGAAGTGCGACAGACGGATGTAGGGGATTGAGATGCATCCAATGCAAAAAAAAAAAAAACATATCTAGAGCTTAAACGGGCAGATTTTTATTGGGGATTTTGTATTATGCTAATTAAATTTTCATACAGGCGCAGACATCGACCTTAGGGGGTTTCAATATTCAATAATTGAGGCTTACCTTTTCTCTGGAATAAAATGATGAGAAGGCAGGTAAGTACTTTGAGCACCTCTGCCATAACCACTGCAGAGGTGGTGAAGAAACGGTCACCGGGCAGCGTACGGACATAGCGAATGCTGAGGATGAGAGAGGCATTCTGGACAACAAGGATGGCCAAACTGATGTATTTCAGCTTTCTGTTCACTGTAGTAAGAAGACAACATCAGATGACATCATTAGACTACTTTGCATGCATAGCTGAAAATCCAAGTCAGTTGAACCAGATGAAAATCTATTCTCACAAGACATAGGCAGAGCATAGCTTTGGTTTCCTCAGACACATTGGTGCAGCTGGCTTCCGGGTTGGATGCGCGCTGCGTTAAGAAAAAGTGCGGTTGTGTTTCGGAGGACGCATGGCTTTCGACCTTCACCTCTCCCGAGCCAGTACAGGAGATGTAGCGATGATACAAGATAGTAATTACAAACAATTGAATACCACGGACTTGGGGAGAAAAGGGTGTACAATTTTCAATTAAAAAAATTTAAATAATAAAACATCTGAATCCAACTTTTGTCCAAAATGTACCATATTCCTGCTGTGTAAACACTGGTAGATTATGTGTTAAGAAGTCTTGCGTGGTCTAATGGCAGCCCGCTGTCTAACTCTGCAGGAATATGGTGTGGTTAGGACAAAACTTGGATTGTTACATTTATTTGATAGCAAGGGATAAGAACGTTGCCAGCCAATATGGCCGACTGGGTCACGTCCATAGATGCAGAACAAAAAGAGTGGGTCCCGTCTCTGGCAACTGAACTGATAGAACAAACGACCAGCCGGCTTGGGTTGCAACCCTAGATGTATAGGGATGTATAAGGAAGATATTAATCCAAATAACGTTTATGAAAATATGTCAATCGTTATTTGAATATGTTGTATAAAAGTGATAATGCCCTCGAATCCGGTATTTGGAGGATATATTGGTACGGTTTGCCATCTCAGGCATAACAACACCGTGACAATATATCCTCCAAACACCGGCTTCTCAGGCATTATCACTTAAATACCATGGCTATAATTTAACACATTTGCCGCTAGAAATGTGTTCAACATGCACTGAAGTAGATAGCTGGCCTGTTTACCAGATAGCTACAGTTGTTGCCTTTGTATCCAAACAAAATGACTTGCTAGTTTAGCTAACCAAAACATCAGTCATTGCTTGCTATTATGAAAATTGAATTCAACAATGCCAATGTTTTCAATTTGACTTTTACTTTCAAAAGCAAACAGAACATATTATTATTATAATAAACTACTGTGCTGATTTAAACCTTCATTGTTTAATAAGTAATAAGGACCGAGGGGGTGTGATTTACAGCCAATATACTACAGCTCAGGGCTGTTCTTACATAAGACCCTTAGCCGTGGTATATTGGCCATATACCACAAACCCCAAGATGGCTTATTGCTATTATAAACTGGTTACCAATGTAATTAGAGCAATAAAAATAAATGCTTTGTCATACCCGTTGGTATAAGATCTGATATACTACGGCTGTCAGCCAATTAGCATTCAGGGCTCGAACTACCCAGTTTACAATTATTAATATCTGCCTACTGTACGATAAAGGACTACTCTTTTCACATTTTCCTACTAGTTGTCTGACTTGTTTGGTTGGTTGGTTGATTCATATGAGTTACATTAAGGCGCAGTTAATTCAAACAGGTGTGAGGAGTTTCTGACCCCACCCTCACCTGGCTGTAAAAAAAAAAAGAGAAAGACAAGTTCCACATCACCAAAGTTACAACACACACAGGCTCAATGCATGAAAGAGGCTATAGCTAACGTTTTGAATGCAACTTTCAGAGTCACACACACGTATATATATATGCTGAATAATAGGCCATATCCTCTGCCTGGATACTTTATTAATGAACTGGGTAGCTATTTTAAAATAGCTAGATACGAGCCACCGGATACATTGACTGACACTGCTGTAGCTGTATAGTTAGTTAGCTAACGTTAGCTAAATGAGCTAACATGGATAGCAAATCAACACAGTACAGTCTGCTAAACATCATGCTAACTAGCAGCTGAACAAAATATAGTTGTACCTTCACTCTGTCTAGGAGAGGCTGTCTTCTCCTCTCCAACTCCTGTCCCTTGGCCGTTGTTGTTGCCCCCTGCCATGTTGGCATTGACGTTATGTGAACTGGAATGTGTTGTCACCTAGCCAGTGAGCTAATTCCTTGCCTTTGACTTTCACCTAATGTTAGCTAATTTAGCACTGGTAGCTAGCTTGCATCCAATTGCTGTTGCAGCCCCTTTCACACGTCAACTGACAACGAGTGCTAGGATTCCCAACTCCACTAGCTGAGCCATTCCACGTTACGATTAAAACACTGATGTGTTGTTTTTACTTCACAATCATTTCCTTGTTCGCTGGCACATTCACAAAACCCCCAGAGCTTCCAGTACAGATGATCCTATTGGTTGTTGAGTTGAGGGACAGCCTCTCCGTCGTTCGGTGGTACTGATAGGACCAATGGAATGGTCTAAAATGTGCAAATCCCGTCGATGCAAACAAAACGAACTCGCCAATTAACCGCCATTAGTGTCCTCATCTTCTGGAGACCATAAAGACGACTACTGTATTTCAACATTAGCCTAAAATGATTACGCCAGACTCAAATTATAGGCTACGGCAGCATTGCACTCGAGCTGTGAAAGAAAGTATCAACTAATGGTCCGCCTGTCTTTGATGAGAGAAATCACGTTTGATATGCTGTATAGGGTTGGTTGATCATTGTACAGCCAGGACAGACTGGGATCTTAAAATTGATCCTCTAATGGACCCATACCAATTTATACGATCCTCAAGTTTCTTAAATATCCCAAAAGTGTCAACCAACAGTCACATAACTTCCTTTCACACACAGTACTGGTGCTTGCCCACAGGGCGAGGTACTAAACCATTCTGCCCTGTGGTTGCCTTGCCGTTTACAAAAAAATATTGCAGTCAGTGCAGTTTAACTGCAGTATGATCCCATAGTTTTTTTACTGCTGTAATTTTGCATTGTAACCACAGTTACAGAGCAGTATAACTGCAGTATGATCCCGCAGTTGTATATAATGCAGTAGTTTTGCAGTGTAACTGCAGTTACAGTGCATTATAAAAATCAAATCAAATTTTATTTGTCACATACACATGGTTAGCAGATGTTAATGCGAGTGTAGCGAAATGCTTGTGCTTCTAGTTCCGACAATGCAGTAATAACCAACAAGTAATCTAACTAACAATTCCAAAACTACTGTCTTATACACAGTGTAAGGGGATAAAGAATATGTACATAAGGATATATGAATGAGTGATGGTACAGAGCAGCATAGGCAAGATACAGTAGATGGTATCGAGTACAGTATATACATATGAGATGAGTATGTAAACAAAGTGGCATAGTTAAAGTGGCTAGTGATACATGTATTACATAAGGATGCAGTCGATGATATAGAGTACAGTATATACGTATGCATATGAGATGAATAATGTAGGGTAAGTAACATTATATAGGGTAGCATTGTTTAAAGTGGCTAGTGATATATTTACATCATTTCCCATCAATTCCCATTATTAAAGTGGCTGGAGTTGAGTCAGTGTCAGTGTGTTGGCAGCAGCCACTCAATGTTAGTGGTGGCTGTTTAACAGTCTGATGGCCTTGAGATAGAAGCTGTTTTTCAGTCTCTCGGTCCCAGCTTTGATGCACCTGTACTGACCTCGCCTTCTGGATGATAGCGGGGTGAACAGGCAGTGGCTCGGGTGGTTGATGTCCTTGATGATCTTTATGGCCTTCCTGTAACATCGGGTGGTGTAGGTGTCCTGGAGGGCAGGTAGTTTGCCCCCGGTGATGCGTTGTGCAGACCTCACTACCCTCTGGAGAGCCTTACGGTTGAGGGCGGAGCAGTTGCCTTACCAGGCGGTGATACAGCCCGCCAGGATGCTCTCGATTGTGCATCTGTAGAAGTTTGTGAGTGCTTTTGGTGACAAGCCGAATTTCTTCAGCCTCTTGAGGTTGAAGAGGCGCTGCTGCGCCTTCTTCACGATGCTGTCTGTGTGAGTGGACCAATTCAGTTTGTCTGTGATGTGTATGCCGAGGAACTTAAAACTTGCTACCCTCTCCACTACTGTTCCATCGATGTGGATAGGGGGTGTTCCCTCTGCTGTTTCCTGAAGTCCACAATCATCTCCTTAGTTTTGTTGACGTTGAGTGTGAGGTTATTTTCCTGACACCACACTCCGAGGGCCCTCACCTCCTCCCTGTAGGCCGTCTCGTCGTTGTTGGTAATCAAGCCTACCACTGTTGTGTCGTCCGCAAACTTGATGATTGAGTTGGAGGCGTGCGTGGCCACGCAGTCGTGGGTGAACAGGGAGTACAGGAGAGGGCTCAGAACGCACCCTTGTGGGGCCCCAGTGTTGAGGATCAGCGGGGAGGAGATGTTGTTGCCTACCCTCACCACCTGGGGGCGGCCCGTCAGGAAGTCCAGTACCCAGTTGCACAGGGCGGGGTCGAGACCCAGGGTCTCGAGCTTGATGACGAGCTTGGAGGGTACTATGGTGTTGAATGCCGAGCTGTAGTCGATGAACAGCATTCTCACATAGGTATTCCTCTTGTCCAGATGGGTTAGGGCAGTGTGCAGCAGTGTGGTTGAGATTGCATCGTCTGTGGACCTATTTGGGCGGTAAGCAAATTGGAGTGGGTCTAGGGTGTCAGGTAGGGTGGAGGTGATATGGTCCTTGACTAGTCTCTCAAAGCACTTCATGATGACGGATGTGAGTGCTACGGGGCGGCAGTTATTCTGCAATTACTGTGTCCAAAATACCATAGTCGACTGCCATTACTGCAGTTTCAAAACGGTAATCTTTTTTTGTCAGGGACACCCCATTGCCTGTTTATGAGTGATGTTGTCATTCGTTTTGATATAACAACTAAGTGATGGTTCAAATTTCCAACTGCTATCAAGCCCTTTAAATGGAGGCCTATCCTTCCTATACGTGTTTGACTTGTCACAAAGGCACTCTAAATGAGTGAAGTCTAATCTTGTGAAATCATGATTAATGAAAACCAAACAGTACAGATAAACATTGACAGCCTTTATGTACACTTAAGAATCAAGAATTTTACAGAATGTGTCTCCTGAAATTCTCATTTAATGTAAAGAGATTTGTGACAACTGACAGTGTATAAAACAATACATAAGTATTTACAACAAATATGACTATGCTACCTCAGCTCATTGACTATGATTATGTCAATGATAGTTCTAAACAATGAAGTGGAATTATTTTTTTTTAAATCCAATTTTCATGACAAGATTTCAATGTATTAACTCTTCCATTGGGTAAATTGAGTCATGAATGAGAAAATGTTTGTCATTACAGTCCCATCATTAAGGTAGGATTTAGATTAAGGCATATGATGAAGTCTCACCAACATTTAAACAACAACATATATACATACAATTGGTCATGTGGGTTCCACTTGCAACAATAGAACAAAAGTAAATAAATAACACAAAAGTCAAAATCACCCAGTTTTGAACATTGTCTATTGTCTTGAACAACAGTCACTGGTTAAAACACTGAGGCATTTACTTCAGGTAAACCTTCAAACTCCACAGAAAACAAGAACATACGTCCTAGGAAGGAAAATGGAAGCACAGATTTTTAACTTCCCTCCAAGATAAAGATCATCCAGTTTAGTTTCTGGTTTGGACACATTCTTGGATGATTCATTGCTGTGGTGTTGACAAACCCTTGGAGGCCTGCCCATCACAAAAAATTACACAGACATTCTAAAGGTCAATCCTGAAGGATAGTATTACATCCTGGATACTATTTGACATTCTAAATGTGTTAAAGTTCCAAAATAATATGCAAATATTATTTTGCAGAGAAAACAGTGTCAATGTCCCATTCCCAAGACTACTCAGCTCCAGCGAATAAGTCCATTGTATGAGGCGTATGAGCCTGACTTGCGTGTCCATAGAGATGTTGCCTTGCCTGTGTCACTACCAAACCATCAGGACAAAATCCATGGAAAATTTAAGATATCCATAGTGCTCCGGATTACTGTTGTTTTGTAGTCCTCTATTCCTCTTGAAACGAGATAACTTAAATAACCTGTAAAACCAGGTCTTCACATGGAAAAGTATGTGATCTCAACCAAATCACATTAAATAATAGAATCAAATGGTATCAGAAACTTCGACATACCTCCAGTATAACTGATGTAAACAGAAAGTCCAACCCTAAAGATAAATAAATAGTAATTGAAATAAATACCCATAAATGATTATTATTATTTTTTTTAAATAAAGCATACATATCTCTTCCCAATATGGTCTATATTACTATGGAATGTGCCGTTTTGTAACACTTATGAAGATCATTTAGATATAGTTTGCCTTGGCTCAAGATAAGTGTGTGATACATTTCTTTGTACTAAGGTAGTACATTAGTGCAGAATTTTTTGTATAATACTTGTCAAATTAAAATAAAATTGTATTGCAACACCACAAAATGATAAATAAATAGCTTTCCATAGGGGGACTTGATAAGTTAAGCACAGTGAATATAAGATAAGTGTGATCTTAAAAGGCATCTGAAGTTTCTTTAGCCACCCAATAGTATCCAGGAATCATAGGCTTGACTGGCTTGGCAAAGAGTTGTGATCCCCATGCAAGTCTCCACTGACGTTAGATGACTCCATCCAGGGATGGAGTAAAATCTCTTCTAAGCTTGGCCGATCTTCTGGTCTGTAGGCAAGGCACCAACGAACCAAAGACTGGCACTCTGTGGGGGGATTTTCAGTCATGATGAATTGTATTTAGAAATGAAATCCATAATTTGTTCTGCCATTGCCCTAGAAATCTTGTCAGATAGTAAGAATAGGCCTATGTAGTAATGTACCTTTTGAAATGCGTTTGGTGAAACTTGGCGTGGCCTGCACAATGTCTCTGTCCCTCTCGAAGGGAATGTCCCCGCAAACCATGTCGAAGAGAAGCACTCCAAGTGACCAGACAGTCAGAGACCGGGCATGATAGTGTTGATGTTGGATCCACTCAGGAGGACTGTACACTCTGGTGCCTAGTAAGAGAAAGGGATGGTTACATTACTGACAAAAAAAATAAGAGTCATCAATACTTCTAAAATACGTTTAGAAGGGTACATATGGATATCATAAGTAGTGTTTTTCACTCACCCTCAAATTCTGTGTAAGCAGTGTCTTTGAGCAGAGCACCGGAGCCAAAGTCAATGATCTTAACATCTCCTGTCCGAGTGTCGACTAAAATGTTCTCATCCTTCACATCCCTATGCACAATCCCCTGTGCTTGACAGAACCGCAGCGCTTCCACTATCTGGAGCATGAACCTGGAAAAAGAAGCCTTAGTTAGAATATAATATAAAATCACATTAATGAGCACCGAAAATCCAGCAGCCTCCCAAACATGGAAACTTAGTGGAGATGATCAACCTGTGAGTGAAATAAGTGTACTGACTTGAAACAGTCATATACCTTTGTGCAAGTGGCTCGTGCAGGGCTCCCCGCTCTGTGATGAAGTCAAAGAGGTCCTGACTGGGTTGTGGTCTTTCAAACACGATGAGGAATCCCTGTCCTGGCACCTCAAACCAGTCCAGCATCCTGATCACCCCATGGTGCCAGGGTCCTGCCCCTGCACCACCCCCCAGCTGTAAGAGCAGGGCTATCTCCATGGGTACCAGGTTGGGTCCATCTGGCTGTTGGCAGAGAGAGACAGAGGGAGGGTTAGTCTTATTATGAGTAGGTCAGCATCAATATACTTGTTCCTAAAACACATGAGAATAAAAATAGTTTTTTTTTTTTTTTTTTTACATATATTGACATTTGTTTTTTGGTCCAGACAGGGTAAGTACTGATATTAAGTTCCTCAAAAAAAAAATATATATATATATATTTGAGGAAAAACCCTACCACGTAATTTCCACAATATTACAACTACGTCACGGTTATGAAGAAATAACATGTGGTTTCTCTTCGATTTCCAGCAGAGGGCACGAAATACCCGCTTTTTGTTTCCACACATGACAAGACTGTCAGGTGTACAAGAATGGTAACCACAAAAAAAATACAATTGGCAGAAGCCCCAACAAGACATAAACGCACATCTTAAATCATATAAAGTTTTTTTAAACTTACCAATCGCGCCCATTGCTGCACTCTGTCACTTGAAACTTGCTTAATTGCCACCTAAGGATAAAAAAAACAAGTGTTCATATATCCATTTTTTTTTTTTAAATTAGTCTAAAAAAAAACGTTTGGAATTTTTGTTATTGTCATTAATTGACTATTTTCTCGTCACTTGAAAGAAAAAAATTAAATACAATATTTTGCTGTAAGTACCTGCAGACCATCTGAGATGCGTTGACCAGCAAAGACGGACCCAAATCCACCACTTCCAAGAAGCGCACCGAATTGGTAATGCTTCTCAAAGGACTCTTTACCTGTGGTGTCAAATAACATACATCAAAACATAGTCAAAGTTGTAATGAATGTAGGTAATGTAGGTAGGCTATGTAAGAAACTGTCTCTATGTCCACTATATTCTGTCATTTTCTAGGTATGTGTCTTGCTTGTTGTGAAAGCAAATATATGTACTGGCTATACCTCCTTTCTTGATCAACCTTGATATTCCAGTCAAACGTGAACCATACATTAATGAGACATAATGAGCCATTAAATGAAAAACATATGGCACTGGCACCTCCAAATTCTTACCGCTTTTTCCTTTGACATCCTCCTGATCCAATTGCAGCTCAACACTACGTTTGTCCAACATTTTTATAAATTGAATGTATCCGAAGTAAAAACAGTTGTGTAGATTTAGTTCAAGGTTATGTCCATTTCGAATTTAATCCGTGAAGAATCTTCAGTTTTCAAAATATCCAACACAGAGCAAGTTGCTGTAGACAGATGCGCTTCCTAGAAAGACCAAATTGCACACCAAACTGACACGTCTGGCCAAAGAAAGTTTGTTGCTGTTTTTTAAGATTAAAGCGGTGAACACGCCCACACGAAGCACCTGTCCAATCATCGCTGCATTAGCGGTAGTATTTTGAATTGTGGTCCAATCACAATGTAGCATGATTTAACTATATTAATATTCATATACCACTACTACTTTCCTCCGAATTAGCTACATTCCAGTAAATGAGCGGTCTTTTGATGAGAAGCACCTTCCTTGTGGTACTTTTTAATTTTAGCGCGCACATCTCTCTTCTTCTTACAGTGCATGATGTGCTTGATTCTGTATCTGCATTCACTGTGCAATAGGTGTGTGCTCATGGCATGGACATAATATTTAAAATTTTACTGAAGTAAATTGCACACAGCTCTGTCATCGTCGACAGTATAGTAATAGATTAATAATAACAAAGTATTGTCTGCCTGTCACTATTGCAGCCAAATTTCCTTCAGCACATATGTCTGTTATTGTTTGGATATAATCCTTTCAGATTAATTTGTGAAAGAAATGCTGCCGGGAGGTTAACGTTAATTTTAGGTGGGAGTAAAAACCTGTGCCCACAAGTAAACAGTGAAGGGGGCGCGCTGGTGGGCGGCAATAACGGAGAGGAAAAAACTCACATAAATGGTAATTCCATTGCACTCGTTATGTACAAATCCAATCAATTATTCAGGTAAAATGCAATTCAATATTTAGAAGTGTATATCATTTCGAGTGGCTATGAAATTAATAAGTACAGTTATAGCAAAAAGAAATACACAAAAATGCTGTTTTTCAGAAAGATTTCCTCTTTTATTCCAAGAAAAAAAAAGTATTTTCATCCCAAACAAGAAAAGAAAATAAAACAAACTTATATTAACCAATCATTAAGAGGATAAGTATGACCATTTTTATATATTTTTTCTTCTTGTTTTCTATGATGATATTGGTTGTGTTCAATTAAACATGCAACTAAATAAGTCCAATGATGGTGTCTATGGTATTAGAAAGGAAGGGGGTGGAGTCGGATTATGCTGGATCTTTATTGGTAAGTGTGGAGAGGCAGAGATGGATGATAGGGAGAAGGAGGAGAGAAGACTGGATGGTTACATGATGACGTTTGGATTTTTCCCCGTTCAGCCACCTTCCTTCCAGGGGACGTTGTGTGTGTGCTTGATCCCCTTTATCAACTGCTGTCTGGAGAGGGTTCTCTATGCATTGAGTTCTTCTTCATGCTGTCGAGGTACTCTTGTTGTGAAACGGCCAAGACTGAGGCCAGAATCTCATCATCCTCCCAGTCTGTTAAGCCTACACCATAGAGAAAGGGAAAAATACACATTCTAGCATTCTAATGTAAGAGGATTTTGAGGGGGGAAAAAATCTGGTAGTTATTTGAAATCAAGAGGGGTATTGGAATTACTAGTTTATAAAATATTGTTAGTTGCTGTTTATATTCTGCACATTAGTGACAGTGGTTAACATAGATTTTGTTTGGGTTGAAAAAGCTTGTACACAAATACAAATGTGGCAGTATATGCACCCAATCACGACCCAGCCAATATGAGAGGGAGGAAATTTCAGGTTAAGTGCATCCGCTTTCAGCTTTGCTCCGGCACCACAACCTTGTTTCATGTTTCTACTATTCTACGTTTTTACAATTCTTCTTCTGATTTCCTGTTTGTTGTCCTTTCAGATACAGAGTTGCTAAGCGATAGAATATACCATCATGAGAAATTATCATTAAAAAAAAGACATGTCCTATGGTGACCCAAATACTTTAAAGCTACATGTATGTATAACTGATAGGTGCGCACACAGTTTTTTTAAATGTACATTTGAAATGATTTTGTCTGTAATGTATTTTTCGTTATGTGTCGGAACCCAGTAAGATTTGCTTTCGCCATTGGCGTTGGCTAATGGGGATCCTAATAAATCGAATAAAAAATAAACATTATGATGATACACTGTAACCTATCCTATCATTAACATTTGAAAGTTATGTAAAATAAAACAAAAATTTCCACTAATCTCTAGCATACATATGTTGTTATTCAAGTGTCTTCAGTCCAGCAGCAGCTACAGCACCGTGCTTTCACAACAGAGGATGTGTAATAACACTGTCTAGAACACTGTGATTGATATGCCTTATGTTAAGGATTGCAGCTAGTGTTGAAAACTATCCCAAGCGAAATATTACATCTCAAACTGAACATACTACCCATTCTATGAATAACATATAAATAACATAACATACAACAGCTGTAATTGCCCTAAGGGGAGTAATACAGTTGTTTCAACTGAATTGAATGCATTCAATTGAGTAAGTCTTTAAGTAAAGAAAGAGCAAGTGATTATCTTACCAAAGGCGGTGGGTGACATTTCTTTCATGATAGCACGGTACTCCAGGGCTGGGTACAGAGACTTCAGAGAGGAGGTGGGTCTATCAGGCCCAACACAAGCCTGGTTGCTGGGACCTAGAGTAGGGGGCAGAGAGACATTCCCATCATGAGACAAAGATGAAACCCTATGATTCCAATGTTCATTTGATTCACAACCCTCTCAGTTGATTCATGACACTTCTGATGGTTTGTCACAGTGACGAACCTGGGGCACAAGGTGAAGGGGGCTTGGACATGTGGGCTGCCCCAGCAGGGGAGGGAGGCTTGTTGCTTGTGTCTGAGTGAGAGGGGTCAGTGTTCTCCGGTGAGGGAGCTGAGCTGCGCTGCCGGGGTGAGCGGGCACTCCACTCCTCCAGACCACTAGAAGATGCTGCGGTGGCCGAGCTGCAGGTGGCACTAGCCTTTCGGGGCTGGGAGGAGAGGGAGACATGGACCTCATTAAAACACATGCCAGCTGCTGCAACACTTCAATACTGGACACTAGATTCATATGAACCAAATGTGGTACTATTGTCTTTCTAAGAAGGATGTCACTGAATTGCTCTTTAATCTGCCATGTACTTCCAAGTTCTCTCTCACCTGGCGTGCCTGCTTCTCTTGGTCCTGGAGCCACTGCAGGTAGGACTCCCTGGCCACCTGCTCCTCAATGGCCTCGTTGGTGGCCTCCCAGTCCGTGGCTCTCTTCTTGTCCTCCAGCATCTGCTGCTCGATCCATGACTCCTCAGAGGTCTTTATAGCATTCTTCATAAGTGACTGGTCTACATACTGCTGGGAGGGAGGGAGAGGACAAAGGTCACTAACTGGACATAAAACTGAAAAAAATCGATAGTTACATATCGGGATATTATTTTTGATGATATCATATCGACAATATCATTTTTGCACTAGTTGGCTGGGCCTGCATGAAAACTCAATTTTTAAATTAGGGATCCAAACTCATTTTCTCATGGCTCACTCTCTTGTGAGAGTGCCTCACTCTCTTTTCTCACTCTCTCTCTTGTCCCTCTGCAGCAGACATATGGTGAGCAATATGCACATATAGAATCATGAGAATAGCATTACATATCGCATTGGCACCTAAGTATCGTGATAATATCATATCATGAGATCCCCGGCAATTCCCAGGCCTAGGGGACAATGTGTAACGACCAAGTAACAATGTGTAACCACAAAGAAAAACTCTTTAGATCCTTCACACCTTATCAAGGAGATTTGACAAGTTTAGTCTGCTGGCTATCAAGAGAATGTTTCGTTATCCGTCTAGAAATGACTCCAGCTCTTTGATATCTTTGTCCATGCGCGCATTAGTAAGAGACAATCAGGACACTCAGAATTTAGCAAATGGAAAAACTGCCTCTGGCCTTTCTGGGAAAGCATGCCCGTTTCCTAATCTAAGGCTTAATGGAGATGGCTAGGTGTGTGGCCCTCTATGTAGGAGCTCCGCCCATGGAAGACAACATGTCCTTAGTGCCTGAACAATCCAACTGCACAGTCTGTTCCCCATAACGTCATGGTCCTCTGCCCTGCTCAATATGATGAATGAGACCAATGCACAAAGTCCCAACTAACAACAACTCCTTAGGCCTACCGATAACATCTGATGTGCTTCTAAAGCACTTTGAGTACCCAAGATACCTCAACAGTACCACCGTTATCTAGCTAGCACTCCATGACAACCGCAATGTGAAGCTGTTTACTGACAAACAATGACACTAAGACAATATGTTTTTCCTTTCCAAATTAGAAAGTAAAAAAAAAAAAAAAGTAGATAAGACTCTCCATCCTCATTAATGTGTTGTAATCAAAACACTGTCGCTTCTAACTGGCTCAAACATCTGCCAACATTCAACCAATAACAATACAAAACAGGAATCTTCAATAAATACAATATACATCAACCAACAGCTATTCTGTTGAGTGCTACAGTGGTTTTCCTGGCCAAGGAGCCCAGGCTAGTGTTTTCTAATTACTGTGGGGTCATTCACCATGATGCGCTGCTTGTTGATCATGGTAGTGTTATCATTAGGCATCTCAACACAAACAGCACAGTGTACTGCTAATAGGCTCCTCCAGAGAGACGGGGACATGTGGAATGTTGCCCCTCTCTGAGCTCAGCCTCCCTTCCTTTGATGTGTATGTGTTCTGAAAGTGGGACACTCCAAGCCACACGCTCCCATCTCGCAGGGATCTTAAGCTATGATGACCCAAAGACTGTCACCTCTCTCCCACTTTTCCACTCTGACTGAGTGTGCCTGGCTGCCTGACTGTGTCTGGATGGACCCATGGACGTCATCCATTTCGTCAGGGGAAAGTCACAAGATCTCCGAATGATTCAGTTATGAAAGATTTCAATTGCACTATTACACAACCAACGCAGCATCCAAAAAGCCTTTATAACTTTATTTGGCTAATCAACTTAGTCAAATTTGATAACAACCACCTGTTTAAGACAGGAAAAGATAACAACACTCACAGCAATGCTAGCCAGCTGCTAATTGGTTAATGTCAATAAATCACCAATAATCATGACCTCAACTTAAACTACTCGTCACTGAAATGACACTGCAATGTGAGATGAGTCTGTGACTCAGAGGCAATGCAGGCTGCCAGCTGGAACATGGCAATGCACTGAAAAGCAACGATTAGGCAACAGTGCTTTCAAACAATCATTTAGCGTGACAGAGGGGTCAACTGAGTCACACTCAGGAAGAAGACAGTCACACTGTCGTAAACCGGGCCAACATCTCTAGCATCGTAAATCAAGGTGAATCAATTAATCAAGCGAACCTAATGAAATTCTCCAGAACACACATTTAACCTTTATTCTGACAGGGAGCCATGCTGAGACCAAGGTATCTTATAGCTGAGCCTACATAACACTCTACCAGTTGTCCTGAAATGGCATGTTTTATACATCTAAATACTGTTTTTATTTTCTAGTAATGTAACAACCACAAGGATATATTGCCCACTTCAGTGTTAAATCCCATAGACAAGATGTAGGTACCCACCCCTGGTTTTAAAGCAGGAAGCCCAAGGCCTACTCCAATTGTTGCTTTGTTGGGGTTCACCACAGAGTTGTAGTGAATGTTACGATGGTAGCTGACTCTGATTGGTTCGTCATTGTTTTGATGAATGCCATGGAACGTGTTGATTGGTTCTGGAAGAGAGGGGGGAAAAAAGAGTTAACAGAACTACGTGATCAATGTAGTGCACTACTATGTCCACACTTATTCAGAAGAAATTCAATTTAAAACACAAATGCCCAAATGGTCTAGATTTTAATCAATAATAAAATGTCAGTCCTGTTTGAAAAACAGTCCAATAACTCACAGGAGTACCTATTAGTAATCTCTTTCAAGTAGGCCTACACATCAAAGGCCATAAAACTCAAAAATTACAAACTGTATACAGTAATAATAATATATGCTATTTAGCAGTCACTTTTATCCAAAGCAACTTAGTCATGGTTACATAAATCTTTACGTATGTGTGATCCTGGGATTCGAACCCACTACCCTGGCGTCTCAAGCGCCATTGCTCTACTGACTGAGTTACAGAGGACCTACCAGAGAGCCATTAGCTCTGATAACAATGCACCTGGCATGGCCCACTTCTGAAAAACACACCTGTGCCCTCCTGGTAAACTTCCACTGGTCGATTGTACATCTCTGCCATAGCCTGCATCTCGATATGGTTCCCGTGGCAGTTGTTTTTCCTCTTCCTGTTGATGTACGTGGTGAAGTCTTCTGTCACGTAGTTCGAAAAGTAGTCTGCATTTTTCGTCTGAAATTAGAGTACACATTTTCATTATGAAAAATCCCAACAGGTGAAATCTGCCTGGTAACCAAAGAAAGAAGAAAACTTACCAAGTAGTCCATGCAGTGTTTACGGACAACTTCATGCATATCTTGGTCTCCATATACTTGATCAGCTACAAACAAGAGGGAATTAGATGTTACAACAAAATGCAACATACATCTTTCTGACGAAGCCTAGATCAAATGAATACGTATGAAGTAGCATATGACTGACAAAGTACGATTAATGCAGTTGTATGTCATTTACAGTACCAGTCAAACATTTGGACACACCTACTCATTCAAGGGTTTTCCTTTATTTTTTACTATTTTCTACATTGTAGAATAATAGTGGAGACATCAAAACTATGAAATAACACATTTGGAATCATGTAGTAACCAAAAGTGTTAAATCTAAATATATTTGAGATTCTTCAATGTAGCCAGGTCATCTGATGCAGCACTCCATCACTCTCCTTCTTGGGCTTGGGTCATTGTCCTATTGAAAAACAAATGATAGTCCCACTAAGCACAAACCAGATGGGATGTCGTATTGCTGTGGTAGCCATGCTGGTTAAGTGTGCCTAGAATTCTAAATCCCCACACCTCCTCCTCCATGCTTCATGGTAGGAACTACACATGCAGAGATCATCCGTTCACCTACTCTGCATCTCACAAAGACACAGCGGTTGGAATCAAAAATCTCAAATTTGAACTCATCAGACCAAACGACAGATTTCCACCTGTTTAATGTCCATAACTCGTGTTTCTTGGCCCAAGCAAGTCTCTTCTTATTATTGGTGTCCTTCAGTAGTGGTTCCTTTGCAGCAATTCGACCATGAAGGCCTGATTCAGAGTCTCCTCTGAACAGTTGATGTTGAGATGCGTCTGTTACTTGAGCTCTGTGAAGCATTTATTTGGGCTGCAATTTCTGAGGCTGGTAACTCTAATGAACCTATCCTCTGCAGCAGAGGTAACTCTGGGTCTTCCTTTCCTGTGGCGGTCCTCATGAGAACCAGTTACATCATAGCGCTTGATGGTTTTTGCATCTGCACCTGAAGAAACTTTCAAAGTTCATTACATTTTCCTAATTAACTGACCCTCCCGGCTTAAGGTAATGATGGACTGTCGTTTCTCTTTGCTTATTTGAGCTGTTCTTGCCATAATATGGACTTGGTCTTTTACCAAATAGGGCTGTCTTCTGTATACCACCCCTACCTTGTCACAACACAACTGATTGGCTCAAATGCATTAAGGTAAGAAATTCTACAAATTAACTTTTAACAAGGCACACCTGTTCATTGAAATGCATTCCAGGTGACTACCTCATGAAGCTGGATGAGAGAATGCCAAGAGTGTGCAAAGCTGTCATCAAGGCAAATGGTGGTTACTTTGAAGAATCTCAAATATAAAATATATTTTGAGTTTTTCAACACTTTTTTTGGTTACTACATTTCATAGTTTTGATCACTATTATTATGCAATGAAGAAAATAGTAAAAAAATAAAGAAAAACCCTTTAATAAGTAGGTGTGTCCAAACTTTTGACTGGTACTGTAATCAATATGAATCTTTCGGACTATTTTATTAAAGCAGGTGCAAATGCTTTATCATCAGTATTGCACATTTGAATGCATAAGATGGTAGATTGACTATAAAGGGGTATTTTGGCGGGCTTTCTCTGTGGTTGCATCCCCAGCTATACGTGATCTATATAGAGAGATGAGTTGAGTCACTTGTATGATCCACATATGTAAACAAAACTAAAAAGGTTTCTTCTCCACAGACCCCCCTTTCCTCAACCAGCGCAAAATATGCAAATGAGCACCCGTTTCAGTCTTCATTCCGGCAAGTCACATGGTAATGGAAGCCACAAAGATTCTGAGAAACTCTTAGTCAATTTCCTCTTTCTCAGCATCAACCTGCTTAACCAGGGCAGGAACAGAAATACATTTAGCAAAAATGGTTATGGAAATAGAATAACAGTAAAAGCTATCTTACTTCCCACCACCAAACATATATTTTAACTAAATAAAGATATCTATAATGCAAACTAAAAAGAGTAAACAGCCTCCATGTTTTAACCTGAAGGGTGGTTATTAAAGTCTTTGAAAAATGTCAGTTCCAAAATGTCAATATTGACAACGTAGTCTTGAATTTCACTACAAAAAAACCCCATAAGTGTTTTGAAGCTTGTGTATGACTAGCACAAAATATTCTAGTTCCCTTGTGACTGAATGTTCTCATGGCAAGATGTGGCACTGGCAACACTCCAAGTGGCTAGTGTTGGATGGAGGGCACATTTTCTGGCAGGTCCAGTTTGTCATTATGCCTCAGCAACACGCCTGAATGAGCTGCTCGTGGTGTTCCTGACCTTCAACATGTTCCTCACTGTCAATCTGGACAGAGTCAGATTTAAACAAATAGGCCTACAATTCAGATGTATGGATGTTTAAATATCATTCAGCAGCCTGTGACCTACTGGTTTAAAGAAGTGGTGGAGAATTAGGCTAGAGGAGACGAGTCACATGTTTGACTGCTTTCAGTACCCAATTCCCCTGATGAGGTTGAGATGTAATGGTCTATGAACCAAGTGAACTCCAGTGAAGTATGACTTGGACAGGTGTAGGAGGGCTGTTTGAGATGGGGATTACCCCCAAACCCATTGGTGTAAATCTGACTCATCTGCCAAAAATCCCATTCTCATGAGATCTTTCCACTGCACGTTTCACTTCTGAACAAAACAGATGCTAGGACCTCATTTAGTTATGTGGTTGATTTGTCATGTAGCCTTCAGCCATTTTCTAAAATAACAAAAATCATCAATGAAGAGTACGAAGGGGCTGGTATCTCAGATTATTCTGCCAATTCTCACATAGAAACTTCATTAGAAGGAAGGATGTTTGAAATGCTTTTTACATTTGTATCACAAACCATTTTTTAGAAAATCCATGATGAAAGTGGCCATTTTAAGCCCTTTTTAGACTGATCTGTGAACTGTACACGATACAGACATCTTAGTGTCATTATATTCCTTATAGCAGTGGACACCAACCTTTTCTGAGTCACGATCACTTTCTCAGTCAAAAAGCAAGCAGAGATCTACCGCTCAGATTCTTTTTTAAACATAACTTACATTTTTTTATTTTATTACTATTAACCTAATAAAACAGTTCTATGTGAATAAGGTTTGTGCATTAGGTCTAATACATTATCACAGCATATTGGCTATATGCCTGGCCACACAATATTGTTCTTCTCAAACCATATTTCAAAACTCAAGCTTTGATTACAAAATAGATCAGTTGGTGTAGCACTTGCAAGGCACAGCTGAGCACAAATTTAAATAATTATCTTTTTCTTTTAATGGAGTGATGGTACCTGCATCTAATGGTCATGGTGCTTTCAAGACAACTGAAAAAAAAACAAGGTCAAATCATGACGTCAGTGATCTTCAAGTCGGAGGTCTAGAAAGATGCCAGAGTTTCCGACATTGAATTCCCGAGTTGGATGACCGTTCAAAACCATTTTCCCCCAGTCGGATCTCGCCCCCCCTCTGAGTTCCCAGTTGTCTTGAACACGACATTAGTCTCAGCGGAAGGGCGGGCGAGAGCGGCAGAGGGTCCGCCTCTCACGGTCCCTGCCTCTCCTTCCTATGGTGAGACTGACCAGAGAGAGGGGAAAGCGTCTTCCACCTGATGGTGAACTCTAGTCGCACCGCATGTGCCTCATGCACAAATTCATGTTGTTCCTATGACCAAATAAAGTGAAATATTCCTCGATATTAAAATAGACAGGACGAGCTGCTAATAATAATAATAATAATAACAACAACGCAGGACTATCGATACTCTTGGCTACTGATTCATTGCTGCGTGAGTGGAAGTAGTGAGAAGCATGTTTTATGTTTTGTAATAGTGTTGAAAAAGAACAGTGTTGACAGCGCTGAACACATTTTTTAACATGAACTCACTCATAAAATACAGCAGCTCTTTGCTGTATTCTTTGAGAGTCTCTCTGTGGTCATGGTTTTGAAAGTTATTAAATCTTAGTTAGTTAGTTAGTATCAAACTTTGCTGTGGCCGGGGTTGTGGAAGCTCTGTTGGGACGGTGATATGAGCTATCCAATTGGACAGTGGAGTAGGAGCACTTCATTTAGCCACAGATCTCCCAGTCCACTGGGTAACTGGAGTCTTTTCAGACAAATTAAATGGTTCAAAATAGGAACACTTTGCTTACCCGGTGCGCAGGGCTTCTGAATCAAGTGCACCTACCGCCAACGCAACACAAATAACATTTCAAAAAGAGCGCAAGCCTTTTATCAACTCCTTTATCGTTGGCTTTTCTACAGAAATGTTTGCTGATCAACTAGGAATGCCTTGAAGATTGACCGGTGACCCCTGCCTTATAGTGGGCTCCAACATACATTCTGAAATACACATTAATTTATTCAACATTACAACTATTAGTATGAATATCATAAAACAACCCTTTTTGATTTAACGTGTTTGTTTTGTTTTTGTTGAAGAATATAGTCTTCAAACTTCAGAGTGAGTTCTCTGGTACTTATAATGATATGCCCCAATTTGACCATAGAATGCACACCGAGTATAGCAAACATTAAGAAGACATTCCTAATATTGAGTTGCAAAGGTACATTACCCTGACAGATGAAAATGCACATCATTTACTTACTTAGTCCAATTCAATTATCAACTAAATTGGCTAATAAATAGCTTAATGCATGGCTGGCTACTACTGCCTGCATTTAATCCAGACACAGATTTAGATGAAGGTCGGTGAATTCACTTGACCCATGTATTGTTTCACTTGACAGAGGAGCAAATCAGAAAGAGTTTTCCCCCACAAAAGGGCTTTATTAGAGAATGAAGCACTCCTCAGTTGTAGATTGAACAACAATGACTAGCTACGGATTCATAAATTATGTTTGGAGATGAGTAAGTGAGTTAAAGAGATCGTCACGTGTCTGTCTTGGGAATGAGAGCAGAGGAAGAGCGGCATATGTTATAATCCAATCGTTGCAACAGGCTCAACCGATACCCCGCCCGTTTCTTTACAGACAGAAGAAATAGCCAACAGTCATTTAGCACACACAGTGCTTCACACTGTTTGAATGGAAGAGAGGTGTGTTGGCAGCTGAAATAGTTTTTTTGTTCTTCTTCCGATCATGGACAATCAAAAAATAGACTTGTGTCATAATCATATTCGGAAAATTCATATCAGTTACGATACTTGTTTTGTCCGAGTACTCGGCACATGCCTACCATTTACCATTCACGGTGCTCAGAAAATGGATTAGAACTTCGGAATTTGCAGAGCCCACTCCGGAAATGCGATGTACTTGTAGTAGAGCATATTGTTCTAAACAAAACCTCTAAAAATGAACAATCTAAAAATGGGTAGTCTGATATATATCATTCATGTTGAATAAATTCATGTGTAAATGTGTATTTCAGAATCTAGACATACTCCATATAAGAACTATAGTGACACCAGGATGTATCATGTACAGATCACAGGGTCATCATGATGACTTTCATCATGATAAAAACAGAAAAAAATAGTAATACAAATGTCAAATTTAAAAAACATTCTTCCTCCCAATGAAGTTTCTATGTGAGAATTGCCAGAACAATCTGAGATATTGTACCAAGAATATCCCACCAAAGCAACCCATCAGTGTTCTATGGGTAGGGTTGGTGAATATGATGAACTGGGGTTTGATGCCTGTCAGAAAACATGACCAGGCAACTGGTCAATGAGGAGGAGACTGACGAGAAAAATGGAAGAGGAAGAAATTCTATGTGCAAGATTACTGAGAAAAGAGCTGAATAGATAGGCTACATTTCACAAGAAGAGACCAACACCACACAGAGAACCAGAAACCACATGCATACTAGCTATAACCAAGCGATAATGCAATGCTGGTAAGTAACCAATGAGTGCATTTCTAAGAAAGGGGCAGGGCTCTATGCAGAACTAGAGACAGGCAGATTAGTTCGGTTCCTACCCTGCTGGTCTGTCAACGGTTGATAAAGTTTATCTAAATGATGCATAATTTACTCTTAAGTCACCCGTCAATGGAGAACAAGCACGTGAATAAAGAAATCTGCTCTTCACTGGAATCATATCGGCAAGGCCTGACATTGCTCCCATTGTGTCTTCATGCAGGGAGTTGTGGAAAGATAGAAAAAACCCACAGTCTGCAGTGTTTTGCCAACTCAAAACAGTTTTGGAGTAGGCTGTAATAAGACATGCTACTAAAAGATCCTTAGAGACTGCTTCACTCACGCTACTCTGGCCAGGAAACAAAGTAATAAGGGCTGAGGGCAGAATCAACTCAAGAAGATGAGTTGAGAGCAGATATTGAATGCTATGAACGGCCCTGTATTCATACCATTTCAGACACCACAGTTGAGTGGACATACAAAAGAACTAGAACATTTTAGGGTAAGGTAGCCCAGCCAGTCAGATGCAGGTGAATCATGGCTACCATTGTTGATATTTTGCTACTGAATACTGACCCACTGAATGATCCTGGAAGAGATGATCACCACTGTCACAGTCAAAGGCAGAGCAGTGTAACCTATTTGACAATGATACTGCCAGGTTCCAGTGACCTGTTGTATTTGACCGGACATCTCCAACTTGAACTTTGCTCTTTAAACATAAACAGATCAATAGCCCCCTACCTATGTCAACTGCATTCAACATCTAATCACAGATAAGGCCTACCTACTACCGTCTGATCTTTTGAGCTAAAATTACACTGCGGCCTCAATGCTTGCTTCAGTGTAATTCTTACCCGAATTAGACTTCCTCAATCAGGCTGCTAGGCCTAAAACTGGATGAAAGATTTCTTAAATCCTCAATTGTAAGGGCTTATTCTGTCATTACAGCCCTTTATCTCTAACTGTCTTCACCTTCATCTAACAGTTCAGAAGCATTTCAATATGGAAAAGTTCAAACTTACAAGCTCTGAATTACTAAACCCAGCGTGTGTGCGTGTGTGGGGGGGGGGGTCCCACGTGTTGTGTGTGTGTGTGTGTGTGGGTGTGTGTTGTCTGTACTATTGCAACTCATAAGAGCAATGTGCAATTGGGCAAAAGGGCAAAGTGAGCGATGTGTGAACTTCAAAAAGTCCAAATGAACAATTATTACTTAAGATTAGCATCACTTCTGAATCATAGTATGGCTTAAGATCATGAAGTGTATTCTGATCGGACTGACTCTGGGTAACATTTCAAAATGATAGTGGGGGGTGATCTCCAATCTTTCTCAATTTTTCAGACAGTCGTCTATGCTGGTTGGGATTATTGCAAAACACTGCTTTTTCAGACCAGACAGACGAAAATGTGTAGACTCACTGTAACAGTAATTAAGCCAAAGGGCACCATATCTAAGTTCACCAGTACAGTGTGCCTTCACATACAAAATTAAGATCAGTGTTTATTTTTCTCTCGCTTAAAAAAAAAGAAGAAAAAAAGATCTTGCCAGTTGAAGTTTCATTTACACAGGTACAACTAGCTTCGCTCATGACCTCACTGTGAAAGGTCAAAGGCCACCAAATGTGCTGTCCTGACCGGTTACATGGGTAGTGTTTAGTGATCCTTATGAAATGTGTAGTCCTGAGGCCTGGAAGAAGCACAGGGTCAACACAATGATCCACGTCTTTGGAATGCACCACAGAAAATCTTAACTCCAGTTTAGCTTCAAACTTTGCTCTACGTTTTTTGAATAGACAAATAAAATGAGATCCTTAGTGGAGCAGCTTCAATGTTATCAAAGCTCAGCCAGTAGCCTTCATGCCAGTAATTGTATTACTATGAAAATGTGAGAGCATAATATCCAGATGCTCTTGTCAGCCTTCAGGCTGTGTGTTCAGTGGCTTGGGGAGTCGCAGGTACAAATCCTGAGCCTCCTGGGACACTCACTCACTTAGCAAAGAAAATATATTAACTGGCTTCTACCTCAGATTGTAGGCCAAGTTGTTAATACATTTTGTAAAACAGAGAGACCAGTCATAAACTTAATTTAGGCTATGTGGATTTGGAACTTTCTTTAAGAAGTTTAGACTATTTTAAAGCCCCTCTGGGCTTATTAAACACCATGACAATGCACACAACTCTTTTCCTTAGTGGAGACCCCGTTACCGTGTCAACATTGTCGGTAAGGAATTTCAACCGCACCTTAACGCACAATGAAATCAAAGGACTGGGGAACCCATCAATGTTGTCATGGGAAAAAGTAGGAAATGAGAAGAGGCTATGGGTCTATCAATCAAGCCTGGTTCTCTGGATGACATCATTGTTGTTGTGCAGCAAGTATCCATGTTTGGATTCATGGACAGACAATGCTAAACAAAAATACATTCACAGTGTAAAACACAAACAAAGGACATGTTAACTCACACCTGTCTTTTCTCTGGATGCCAGACAGAAATAATCTCAATCATTTTGTTTACTACCACAGACAGAGAAACATTGAACACAACCCGTTGGACACACACAACCCAGAGTCACATGCAGCTGGAATGTGTTTTGCATAATTGAAGGCTTTCTCCGACAGGTTCATACACACACCTGAGAATTGAAATGACCTACAGTCTCCACACACACAGGTTTAACTTGTTTCAGCCCCGGCATGTTAATGTGTAATTCACATTCCTACTTACAGACCGTATAGGATTGTGACTAGTGATAGTATCACTCATACCTGAGAATGCCACAAGGTTGGCGAGAATACTGCTGGAATGTTAATTGATATGAAACCATGGCAATAGAATTAGTAGGACATTCTGATCAAAGCAATGCTCCATGGTATGTGAACTGTCAGACATATTTGATTGATATTTGATTATCTTGTGCGATTGGCAACGAACAAAAACATACAAACAAAAGTTAGTATCTTAGGCACACACACAAAAAAAAGTGTTTTAATAATAGTTAGTGGAATTGGGCTGTGTAGAGAAGAGATGGTCCTGGGAATGATAAGTGCTAGGCAGGGACTGTTAGTTCTGGCTCATTGGCAGTGTGCGTTCCAGTCTGTTAATCAAGAAAGGGTAGGGATCAAAAGCACAAAGGGTCTAGACTAGAGCTCCTTTTGCACAAGTGTCCCACTACCAACCAATTATCACAAATCAGGCTCGATATTGATGAGAGAAAGACAGTGACAATTCATTTCTCCAATAAGTCCTCTCAATATTAGGGTCATTGCACCAATTCAGTGCATTTTGAGAAGTGTTTACATGTTTGTTTGTTTTTTTTAACATTCTGTCATAAAGAGCTGTTGAACTTAATAAAAAAACACGTTCTAATTTCAGCAGGTTAAAAGGGAAAAGGAATTACTACAGTAATTGCCTATTAAAGTGCCAAATAAAACTAACAGGGTTGACGATCTCATCTTAAATCAGTCATGAATCCCCTTGTGACAGGAGGAATGGAAGCTTGTTGCGTGCAACAAGGAGTTGCAATTGAATGCAAGCTTCACCCCCAAAAATGTATTAACATTTGGAACGTGTCCGTCTATGGTAACAGGGTTGACGTGTTCTGCTCCACCACTCAGTTTTCCACCAGAAAACACTAAACAAATACATGACCGGCTAAACTGCTTTTACACTATGATTTGACTATCACATGTTCAATGTTGCTTTTGACTTTTACATTTTTTTTTTAAAGGCATAGTTTCACCATATTAAAACAAGAGTTCAGTTCACAGAACAGGGTTGACTTTATAATGAGGGACAGACGTAAATGAATCACTAATCACATTAAATAAATAATGATCTTCAGAAATGCAACAAAATAACTAGGACTTTACAATGATGGTGAAAACTGTGTGGATTAAGAGGGTTAAAGTCTTCCTAGAAGTCACAGAGGGTGCACTTTAAAAAGTCTTTATTAATATTACAAATCTGATTGATTGAATTCTCCATGTTATCTAAAGTAAAAGAGAACTTTGTTTTAATATAAAAGGCTTTTAAAATTCAACATTGGTGCACTATTTCTACTTAAAATATGACTATTTTCGTGGAATGCCCCATTAACCATTTTAATCTCACGGATATCAATTAAATGTATCAACCAAAACAATACCAATGAAGTTCTATTATTCTGGCGCCTGTGTCAGGAAAATATTAACAGATAACCTAGATGGTTGACCAGGTGATTAGCTGCCTGGGTTAGAGTGGCCCACTCCCACATTTCCACACAAAGTTTACACACAGCTCTAATGTCAAGTCGATTTCCGCTATGCATTATTCTCTGCCAACAGAGCAAGGAAAGGGAACAAAGTGACTGAAAATCTAAAATGAATGAAAGGAGGAGTGAGGGTATTTAGGATAGTCTTAAAAAAAAGATGTAAATATATTGCCTAATATATACTGAACAAAAATATAAACGCAACATGTAAAGTGTTGGTCCCATGTTCCATGAGCTGAAATAAAAGATCCACAATGTCTTCCATATGCACAAAAAGCTTATTTCTCTCAAATTTTGTGCACAAATTTGTTTACATCCCTGTTAGTGAGCATTTCTCCGTTGCCAAGATAATCCATCCACCTGACAGGTGTGACATATCAAGAAGCTGATTAAACAGCATGATCATTACAAAGGTGCACCTTGTGCTGGGGACAATAAAATGTCACTAATTTCATTTGTTAAAATGTGCAGTATTGCCATTGCATTTAATCAATGGCAATTTGATACCGTGGTGAGATCTTGAGGTCCATTGTCGTGCCATTTATCTCCCGCCATCACGTCATGTTTCAGCATGATAATGCACAGCCCCATGGCGCAAGGATCTGTACACAATTCCTAGAAGCTGAAAATGTCCCAGTTCTTCCATGGCCTGTATACCCACTCAGCATGTTTGGGATGCTCTGGATTGAGGTGTACGACAGCGTGTTCCAGTTCCCGCCAATATCCAGCAACTTCGCACCGCCATTGAAGAGGAGTGGGACAACATTCTACAGACCACAATCAACAAACAGACCAACTCTATGGAAAGGACATGTGTCGTGCTGCATGAGGCAAATGGTGGTCACACCAGATACTGAATGGTTTTCTGATCCACGCCCCAACATTTTTTTTTAAAGGTATCTGTGACCTACAGATGCTTATCTGTATTCCCAGTCATGTGAAATCCATAGATTAGGCCCTAATGAATTTATTTAAAATTGACTGATTTCCTTATGTTAACTATAACTCAGTAAAATCTTTGAAATTGTTGCATTTATATATATTTTTCACTGTAGCTTAGCTTAGTTAAGCCATAATACATCACAGTTCAGAAGTCAGTAATGAATGATACTAGGTCTTTAAACATCTAGGTAAATTATACTCAGTGGACAGGGGGAGATATACCGGTTTACAAAAAGTGTGTTGTGGGTTAGATAGGCCAATGCTTTCTCTCAGGAACACTAAATGTGATCTGGCCACATCTGAAACCAAAGCAGAAAGTACAGCATTGAGAAATCCCCACCACAACACATCAGGTGTGGACAGGGGTGAATTACCGTCAAATACAACTCACATTCACACCACTGATGTAGAAAAACCCACCAGCATGTCGTCTGTGTATTATTGTTACACGTTGATGGCGAAATTCATTTCTATGAAATGAAACTAGTTTAAGGCAAAACGTTACACTGAAGCGAATGGAGACCTTCATGACTTCACCTGAGAACCCTAGTTTTAAGTGAGGTGACTAAAAGAGCTGTATTATGTTTAAGAAGAGAGTGCTTTAGGTATTGTGGTTGCGTATTGCTGGGAGAGGAAGAATGCAACATTACAATAACCCTCATTCAGTTGAGTGATATGTAAACAGTTGTAAAGCACACACAGTTGATGCATAAGAATACAGGTTGTTTTACTGTTTAAATCTTCTCTTAGCTAGGCCTGTATCCAGATCAAATAAAAATATTAACCAGAAAAACAAAGGCAAACACCTGAAGGCTTTAAACTAAAATAACAAACCTCCATCAGATTCCCAAGTAATTTAGTGTAATGTTTTCCCATGGAGTGAGAAGAAACTAGGCCAGTCTTTTTGAGCACCTGGCTGAAGGGAAAGCGCTAGCCTCATTTCAGGACTGCTCTTATATAACCCCATTCTTGTTCAACTATCCCAATTGTTTGGGAATGGATTGATTTCATACAAGAAGTACTGGGAGTGTGAAGAGAAATGTAACTGGTGTGAATTCATAGATGTAGGTCAATATGAATGTGGTTTCCATCCATGCCTAAGGGTAATAACAAAGCTATGAGACCCAGATAAGAGGAGCCATTCTCAGTCCGTTCTGACACCTGCAGGTGGCCAGGTCATGGGTATGCTCAATCGACAGAACACATTCAGGGAAACAATGCATTTTTTCACAACAATTCATGAAGAAATGCGACAAAATAATGACAAAAATGAAAACCTTACAAGTAGGCCTAAACAACGTTTTTTGGGTCAAGAAATAGTATACATAAGTAATTCATTTTTAAAAAACACATGAACTAGAAGCATTAAAATTGCCCCTGTGCTTTTTGACAGGGTTCATACAGTCACAGCGTCATTGATAAAGTAGCGCCATCTAGTGTCATAAACGGAAATTGGTTGGCATTGCTCTTTACCAAATTATACCTTGATTTAGTTCAATGTCTGGTAGACAGACAAAATGCAGGCTAACCATTCCAATGTCAAAAACGTGTACATAACATTCAAGCTCCTCCATGGAGTCCATTACTGACATTCTTTCAAAATTCTTTCCACATTTCATTGGAGCATTTCACATCACTGCATTCTTTGCCAGAAAGTAGGTTGGTAATCTTTGACATCGTGTAGGTCGATTCATTAATTTCTTTATTCATAAAGCCCTTTTACAAAAACTACCACTGTACCTTACATCATTAATAATCTTAAAACATATGAATTACCACATCCAGTCTCAGGGATGGCTAACTCTGTAAATTCCTTCGGTCTCCACTGAGTTAGGTAAATCAGCTTTTAGGTTTTTTTTGCACTGTATTTGAGGAACAATGTTAAAATTTCTCTTAAATTTGCTTCTACATCTGCATTGCTTGCTGTTTGGAGTTTTAGGCTGGGTTTCTGTACAGGTAACGTAAAAGGGCTTTATAAATACATTTGATTTGCCGTTTCGGTGCCTCTAGAGCAATTTAGGCTGGTGATTGAGGACCTTATTACTGATTAATGTTTTTGTTTATTTATGACCGTGTTTAGTTTCCGCTTGCATTTCGTATTTGATGCAGTTTAGTAATTTTTGTAATTCAGGGCTCTTCTGTAAAAGAGACCTTGGTCTCAGTATGACTCCCTGGTCAACTAAAGGTTTAACAAATGATCAGCACATCTTTGCTGCAGGTTTTTATGTTGGATTGATCGAGTTCAAAGACAAGGCCTGGGTCCACTGGAGGGCAAATGAGAAGGCTGTCCACTTACCGACAGCTCTGAAGAGACATGCTCCGTCCTCTTTCATTTTTTTAATGACGAAGCCTTTCTTTTCCCCAAGCGCTTTCTCAAACCAGTGCTCCTGCTGAGAGAAATAGAACATCTGTAATTCAATGCAGTGGGTTATACAGGCAGGTCTATCCGACTACCATAGGAGGCAACCTTGCGTTAACGTCTCAAGTGAGCTTGTTGAAGTATTTTCGGAATAACATTTCAAGAGTGCAGATTAGGCTAAAATAGAGTTTTAGCTACACATTTGTTTACAAAGTCTCCAATGACATTAAAGCAGACCTGTGTGCCAGCAAGGTGTGAGGTTGACACCCTCTAGATGGGTAACAGCCCAAAATTTCTCAAATCATTGAATCATTTCGTCCAACTAGGGTTGAGCGATATCCAGTGGTGTAAAGTACTAAAGTAAAAATACTTTAAAGTACTACTTAAGTCGTTTTTGGGGGGTATCTGTACTTTATTATTTATATTTTTGGCAACTTTTATTTGACCAAATTCCTAAACAAAATAATGTACTTTTTACTCCATACATTTTCCCTGACACCCAAAAGTTCTATTTACAATTTGACAGGAAAATGATCCAATTCACACACTTATCCAGAGAACATCCCTGCTCATCCCTACTGCCTCTGATCTGGCGGACTCACTAAACACAAATGCTTGTTTGTTTGTAAATTATGTCTGAGTGTTGGAGTGCGCCCCTGGCTATCCGTCAATAAAAAAGTACCTAGAAAATTTAACCTTCTGGTTTGCTTAATATAAGGAATTTGAAAGTATTTATACTTTTAATACTTCAGTACATTTTTAGCAATTCTATTTACTTTTGATACTTAAGTATATTTAAAACCAAATACTTTTTGACTTTTACTCAAGTAGTGGTTTACTGGGTGACTTTCACTTTAATCATTTTCTATTAAGGTATCTTTACTTTTACTAAAGTATGACAATTGAGTAATTTTTCCACCACTGGCAATATCCAGATTTTCACACGTCATACCGGGGTATACGATATTACCAAAAGTGCACACAACGAGAGCTATTTTTACAAAACCTACACAAAACAATTTAGGTAATAGGGATCTTGATCCAGGAGGGGATTGAATGTCTCTGCTGTAACCATGAAGCTTGATCACAACATCTAGACACTTCGCTAGCAAGTTAGCAAACCAAATGTGTCGCTGGAACCCTGAGCTAGATATAATTTATTTGACATCTTAGATTTCTTATAGTTATACTTAACTTATAGCTATAAACAGTGGCGTAGCATGCATCCCCACTGCCCACGTGAGGCGGGGATGCCCCCGACCTCCCCAAAAAACGGTATTGAAAATCCTATGGTCGGTAATTTAAAATCCCCCGGTATATGGTCGAAATGGTATATCTGCCAAGCCTACGTCCAACTGAATTAAAGAAAATCCTTGTTTACCACACCATTACATTAACATGTTTGTTTCCAACTTATGTAGGCTAATTCATTAATGACAAGTTGTAGTATTAAGTTTGTCCTTTTCTTATCGAGAGGTAAAATACAAATATCCTCAAATGTCTTCAAAGCCAACCGTATGAGTAGGCCTATTAAACAAGGCCTTGGCTTAGTCTATTCACCTTATTCAAATCGATGTGTAACCTATTGCAATTATTTAATCTTTTTAAAAGCAGAGGCCTAGGCTACATGGTTTTTAAAAGACATTGTTTATAAACAATTGTGTGAAACAAACTTTGCCTATATTTTGGGTTATGATGGAGTAAGACAGCTGTACTAAGTTCATGAGTATGTTCATGGCATTTTGATTCTTGAAGAATCAAATAGGACTAGATATATCAATAATGGACATGACCACTGAAAAGGAGAAGTAGGCTTACTATTGCTGATTGAACAATTAAATAGGCCTACTTTCTGTGATGCTAGAACAACTGAAAATTCCTGGTTTATTAAATAGCATCCCTCATTTGTCACTGATCTGTCATCCTGCCCCTGAACACGCAGTTAACCCACTGTTCCTAGGCCGTCATTGAAAATAAGAATTTGTTCTTAACTGGTAAGTCTGGTTAAATAAAGGTAAAATTAAAATAATAAACAGCCTAGATATGTTCATAATGATGAAAATTCAGTCAGAATAAGAAGCTATGATGAATTTCAGGAATACACTTATTTGAGATCTTTGAGCAACTGTACAATCTGTAAATTTCATTTTAGCTTAGCCCTCTTTTTTAATGGATGAATATTACTTGTTTGCCTACACTAGCTTTTAATGCTACCACATCATATCATATTTAGCCAGAGATATTGCTATCCTGTAGCCTAATGCCATTTATTGACTAGCAGTAGAGCAAACAAACTGCTATTTGCATGTGAAAAAAGAATGGGATGCATTTGCTCCATTGTTTGTGACGCTGATAGTGTTCACATCCTGCAGAGACTGTCTTTAATGATAAGGCTTAATGAAAAGGTGCTGCATTATGACACCTGCTATGTAATAAAAACAAATGACTGGCATACAACAAAAAACTAGCTAGCACATTATTTCTCCAAACTTTGAATACTTTCACATTCCATTTTAGATGACGCCTGAATTGATGTGGTTGACAGAACAGACCTGGATGGAAAAAGCAAATAACTAGTGACATTCAAAACATATACATTTTACCCGCTACTCCCAAACTGGTCATTTCTAGAACGCCCATTTAAAACCAATGTGCTACTGGTATTGCTTCATTTTGCAAAAAAAAAAAAGTCTGTGTGAAATAAACAGTAAGACATTTTAATATAAATGTTCATTTAAATAGCTAGTTGCGGGACGAAGGTAGTGGTCACCCTGGAGGCCATGAGCTGAACTAATGAAGTACATTTTACACAGCATTACCTGCTCCACTGTCGCTGGGTCCTCAGACTGCAGTCTCGATGCGTTCTCGTATTCATCTTCACTGTTGTAACCCGCACCTTCCTCCGAATCAGCACTAGGACCTCCACCGCCACCTCCAGCTACGCCGGGTGTTCCACCACCAGCCACCCCAGAGCAGGTTGCTTGTCGTCGCCTTTTACTCAGACCAGGCCCCGAGCAACAACTTCCAATTCCCCCACCACAACCAACGCTGCCTGACAGTTCTCCGCGTGTCCCAGCAACGCATGGTATTCCTCCAGTCCCATTACCATCCCCAGGTCCAACAGGAGACCCTGAAACCACGGGAGGGGGAGAGGCCTGCTGCGGCCGAGAGCTAGCTTCGTTCCGTCTATCCTCCCTTGTCGAAGGTGGAGCGGCTTGATAGGACCATGGTGGCGGCGAGGCCCTCGGTCTTGCACCTGTACGACCTCCGTGTGGATGTTGATGTGGGTCAGAGCCACTCCTTCTGTCAGTCTCGTCCGGGTGGTCCGAAACACCGACACTCGAGTTCGGCTTCTTCTTCGGAAGAATCGTCATGGTTGTCTGTTAGGGAGGGGGTCAACGGGGTGACGATTCCTTCTTTCCAGAATGTAGCTAGTAGGCCTACTTTGCCGTTAAGGCCGTCAGTTTTTGTGCAATATACGACCTTAAACACTTAAGTTACAAAATATATCGATATCATCTGTTATTGGCTTTGTTTTCTGGGGATAGCTAGCTAGTTGAACAATAACAAACCGTCTCCCTCTTCCCGTCCTCCAAGCTCTCCATTCCCCACAAAACATCAACACAGATCTGACGACACAGGAACGTCACTTCCCTTGCAAGAGCTTTTTTTCAGGGTCTGTGCTACTCGGGATCCTTGGAACGTCCACACCCCCATTGAAGTTGACGTTTAAAAATGGTTAAGGTACGGTTAGGAAAGGTTTATAGTTGAGGGTAGGGTAGATTAGGGGTTAGGAGGTTAGGGTTGGACGTTTTCCTTCGTCAATGGTCTTTCTGGGTCGTCACCAGTTACCACAGCCCCAAAGTCCAAAACCCTGCCCATTTCTACCATTTATTTTCTTAAAATTGGATTTTAAACCTAACCTTGACCTTCACTTTAACCAAACAGCTAACCTTATACTTAACCCCAACCTTAAGTTAAGACTGAAAAGCCCTTTTGGGTCTTTATGAATGTTTACCATATAGCCACTTTGGGTGTGGTAACTCATGGAAACACTCTTTGTGGCATTTTAATGATAATGTAGAACAAATGCAAATAATGTATACATTTTAATGGAAAATATAAATATGACCAGATTTTTTTTTCTTTATTAATCCACATGTCATTGATTAAGTGTTTGTTTTTTTCCTGAAAGAGACCACAGTAAATGTTTGCTGAACATATAATTACATTTTATTAATTAAGCAGACACTCTTATCCAGAGCAACTAGGGTTATGGACCTTGCTCAAGGGCACATTGACAGGTTGTTCGCCTAGTTGTCTTGGGGATTCAAACCGGCAACCTTTTGGTTCCTGACCCAACACTCTTAACCGCTAGGCTACCTGCCATTCTATACTAATCATGTGTTACTATTTTTGGACTCATATTATGAATAAAATAATTAGATAAAATGTGTGTTTGATTTTAGTATCTGTATGCACATATTCCTAATGCAAATTCCAGCAATTTAGCCTAATTAAATGTACCCTCAAAAGAAGATCCATTTTGGAAAATCCATATGATAACAATTGGCATGTGTCATGATTCGTTGTTATTTTTTTCCCGTTCATATAGCCTTCTTTACTTGATTTGTGTGATTGGGCATAGGGGCCCCATGTGATGGCAATTGCTTCAGCATTCACCTCTGAAATAGTAGGTCTTAATAAAACAAATGAAATACTCACTTTTCACCAAGATGTTTCGATATGCTCCAAGCCCCACTGCACAAACCTTACTGTATGTAGTATTGTTGATGTTGTGAATGTGCATAGTCTATATTTACTCTGTTGGGCCTACAATACATGGTTGAGGTGGGTCATCACATCTCTGATCAACTGAAGTTGTTCCTGGAAAAAGAAAGTATACTAAACAACAATATAAATGCAACATGCAACAATTTCAAAGATTTTACTGAGTTACAGTTCATATAAGGAAATCAGTCAAATTAAATAAATAAATTAGGTCCTTATCTATGGATTTCACATGACTGGGTATGGGTGCAGCAATGTTTGGGCCTTGCAGTGGAGGTTCCTCAGAGGAGGAAGGGGAGGACCATCCTCCTCAGTGAATAAAAAATAAATAAAAAATGAAACATTAAAAAAGTTACACGTTTTTGATAACTATACTAAATATGTCACCAAATAATTTATTAAAACACACTGTTTTGTAGGGTAGAACCATGGTATCGCTGGTTGGACAGCTAGCTTCCGTCCTCTTCTGGGTACATTGACTTCAATACAAAATTTAGGAGGCTCATGGTTCTCACCCCCTTCCATAGACTTACCACAGTAATTATGACATCTTCCGGAGGACGTCCTCTATCAGAACTCTTGCAACATGAACTGACATGTTGTCCACCAATCAAAGGATCAGAGAATGAATATAGTACTGAAAGCATAAGCTACAGCTAGCTAGCACTGCAGTGTGTAAAATGTGGTGAGTAGTTGACTCAAAGAGAGCGAAAGACAATAGTTTAACAATTTTGAACAAATTCATTTTTCCAAAATGAAGGAGAAGCAAGAGAGAAATAGAGATATATATTTTTCACTTTCATTTTCACTTACATAGCTATCAAATGCAGTGAGTTAGTTCAGCCTACTGAAACACCCTGCTCAAACAGAAGGATGATATGTTAGCTAGCTGCCTATGGCTTTCCAACACAACACTGGAACTTTTCCAAGTCAAGGTAAGCTTTTGGTGTTGCTAATTTATTGCCACCGGGAGCTAGTGTAACTGCGTACTGTAGGGTTATTGTATGATTGTAGCAGGTTTACTAACACGTTAGTCCTATTAGCTATGCTGACTATGATGTTAATTTAGCTAACATGGTGACAACGATGTAGGCTGTGTGTAGCGGTTTGGCTTGGAAAGGTTTTTTCGCCTGGTCACATACAGCTGATGTGTTGTGCATTGAAGTCCAAAAGTGAAAGGAAGAGGTGAGAGGAGGAGAGCACCTGGATGCAAGAAGGAATACAACGTGGCTGCTATGAAAGTGAACTGTATTTACGTGTGATCAGGGGTGTATTAATTTTGACGATTCTGTTGAAAAACTTTTCTTAAACGGAAGCAAACAGAACAAAACAGGGAAAAACACCTGAATTTGTCCAACAGAAACTCTCTTTTGCAACTGTTGGACTAATGATTACACCATTTTCAGATAGATGCAGGCAAGAGTGTGCAAGGCTGTATTGAATGTCATTGTCTGTCCATGTATCACATTTGTCTCTCGACCTGTGTGCACCTACGTTGTCAATTTTAATTCATAGGCTAGGTTGTAACAATCTCATGATGGGTATAGGGCAAATTTCAGTATCATTTAGCAGCCTCAACGCATTGCTGTTACATTGAACTGGGTGAATGTAAAATTAATGAGAGTCATCCAATGTACTGTAATAGAAATAAGGCCAACGCCACTGCTTGGAGGACATACACCCACCCACTGGGGAGCCAGGCCCAGCCAATCAGAATGAGTTTTTCCCCACAAAAGGGCTTTATTACAGACAGCCCCCCCGCCAAATGTTCTAAACATCTTTGGAGGCAACTTATGGTAGAGAAATTAACATTCAATTATCTGGCAACAGCACTGGTGGACATTCCTGCAGTCGGCATGCCAATTGCACGCTCCCTCCAAACTTGAGAAATGTATGACATTGTATTGTGTGACAAAACTGCACTTTTTGAAGTGGCCTTTTATTGTCCCCAGCACAAGGTTCAATAACATTCAATAATGTGACATTCAATAATGTGTAATGATCATGCTGTTTAATCAACTACTTGATATGCCACACCTGTCATGTGGATGGATTATCTTGGCATAGGAGAAATGGTCAATAAACAAATCTGTGCACAAAATTGGAGATACATCCTTTTTTGGTATGTATGGAAAATGCCTGGGACCAACAGTTTACATGTTGCATCTATATTTTTGTTCTGTAATTCTATTATATTCTATTTGCCTACCTCACCTAATTTAAAGCTGTCACGTTCTTACCCTTATTTCCTTTGTTTTGTATTTATTTAGTATGGTCAGGGCGTGAGTTGGGGTGGGCAGTCTATGTTTGTTTTTCTATGATTTGGGGATTTGTATGTTTCGGCCTAGTATGGTTCTCAATCAGAGGCAGGTGTCATTAGTTGTCTCTGATTGAGAATCATACTTAGGTAGCCTGGGTGCACTGTTTGTTTGTGGGTGATTGTCTATGTTAGTTGCTTGTGTCAGCACAGGTCTCATTTATAGCTTCACGTCGTTATTTGTTGTTTTTGTATTCAGTGTTCAGTGCATCCTTTCATTAAATATTCATCATGAAAACATACCACGCCGCATTTTGGTCCTCCGATCCTTCTCGCCTCTTCTCTTCAGATGAAGAGGAGGACGACCGTGACAGAATCACCCACCAACCAAGGACCAAGCGGCGTGGTAAAAGACAGCGACGACAGCAGCAGCAGCAGCAACAACAGCGGCCAGCATCACAGGACTCCTGGACATGGGAGGAGATACTGAACGGAGAGGGACCCTGGGCACAGGCTGGGGAATATCGCCGCCCCAAAGCAGAGCTGGAGGCAGCGAAAACTGAGCGGCGGCGATATGAGGAGGCAGCACGACAGGTACGAGAGGCAGCCCCAAAATACATTTTGGGAGGAGGCACACGAGGTGTGGGGCTAAGCCAGGTAGCAGACCTGAGCTCACTCCTCGTGCTTATTATAAGCAGCACGTTACTGGTCAGGCACCGTGTTATGCGGTTAAGTGCACGGTGTCGCCAGTACGTGCCCATAGCCCGGTGCGCTATAGGGCAGCCCCCCGAAAGTGCCATGCGAGTGTGGGCATCGAGCCAGGGCGTATGGTGCCTGCTTAGCGTGTCTGGTCGCCGGTACGCAGTTTTGGTCCAGGTTATCCTGCGCCGGCTCTGCGTATTGTGTCTCCGGGGCGCTGGGAGGGTGCAGTGCGTCCTATGCCTGCGCTCCGCTCGTGCAGGGCAAATGTGGGAGTGGAGCCTAAGGGAGAGGTGCGTGTAGTAGGCACTAGATCTCCGGTGCTTACCCACAGCCCGGTTCAACCTGTGCCTGCACTCTGGAGGGTCTGGGCTAGAGCAGTGATCCAGCCTGGGGGAGTGGTGCCAAGGCTGCGCACCAGAGCTCCAGTGCTCCCCCACAGCCCGGTCCTTCAGGTGCCTCCTCCTAACACCAAGCCTCCTGGAGGTCTCCCCAGCCTGGTGGGTCCGGTGGCAGCCCCACACACCAGGCTGTCTCTGTCTCCTCCCTACAGGTGTTCCCGCCTGTCCGGCGCTGCCAGAGCTTCCGCCCCTCAGTCCAGAGGCGCCAGAGCTCCTCCATCCAGCGCTGCCAGAGCTTTCCTCTCCAGCGCTGCCGGAGTCTCCAGTCTGCCCAGCGCTGCCTGAGCTACCTGTCTGCCCAGCTCCATCAGAGCCGCCAGTCTGCAAGGAACCGCCAGTGCCGCCAGTCTGCAAGGAGCCGCCAGTGCGGCCAGTCTGCAGCCGCCAGTCTGCAAGGTGCCGCCAGTCTGCAAGGAGCCACCAGTGCCGCCAGTCTGCAAGGAGCCACCAGTGCTGCCAGTCTGCAAGGAGCCGCCAGTCTGCAAGGAGCCGCCAGTCTGCAAGGAGCCGCAAGTCTGCAAGGAGCTGCCAGTGCCGCCAGTCTGCAAGGAGCCGCCAGTGCCGCCAGTGCCGCCATTCAGCCAGGATCCGCCAGTGCTGCCATTCAGCCAGGAGCCACCATTCAGCCAGGAGCCGCCATTCAGCCAGGAGCCGCCAGCCAGTACGGGGCTGCCCCTCTGTCCCGAGCTGCCCCTCTGTCCTGAGCTGGCTCTGTCCCGTGCTGCCCCTCTGTCCCGTGGGGTCATTTAGAAGGGTCGCCGTGGTTAGGAAGCCACGGAGGCGGACAAAGACTATGGTGAAGTGGGGTCCACATCCCGCGCCAGAGCCGACACCGCGGACAGATGCCCACCCAGACCCTCCCCTATAGGTTAAGGTTTTGCGGCCGGAGTCCGCACCTTTGGGGGGGGTACCGTTTGTTTATTGTTTTTGTGTAGTTCGTATTCAGTGTTCAGTGCATCCTTTCATTAAATATTCATCATGAACACATACCACGCCGCATTTTGGTCCTCCGATCCTTCTCGCCTCTTCTCTTCAGATGAAGAGGAGGACGACCGTGACAGAATCACCCACCAACCAAGGACCAAGCGGCGTGGTAAAAGACAGCGACGACAGCAGCAGCAGCAGCAACAACAGCGGCCAGCATCACAGGACTCCTGGACATGGGAGGAGATACTGAACGGAGAGGGACCCTGGGCACAGGCTTGGGAATATCGCCGCCCCAAAGCAGAGCTGGAGGCAGCGAAAACTGAGCGGCGGCGATATGAGGAGGCAGCACGACAGGTACGAGAGGCAGCCCCAAAATACATTTTGGGAGGAGGCACACGAGGTGTGGGGCTAAGCCAGGTAGCAGACCTGAGCTCACTCCTCGTGCTTATTATAAGCAGCACGTTACTGGTCAGGCACCGTGTTATGCGGTTAAGAGCACGGTGTCGCCAGTAAGTTTCTTTTATTAAATATTCATCATGAACACATACTACGCTGCATTTTGGTCCTCTGATCCTTCTCGCCTCTCCTCTTCAGATGAAGAGGAGGACGACCGTGACAAAAGCATGAAGTCATGTGATTCATCTTCCAATTCACAGGCTATTCATTGTGGGAAGAGCATTTAGAATGTTGATAAACTAGCTGTAATTCTTGGAATGATCAAATGGCGATGCTGCTGCCATAGAATTAGGAACTAGAACTAGGGCTGCTATCCTTCCTTACCTTCACAATGTCCTAATCCTTTCATTCCTCAAAGAGGAAATATAGTCATAATGTGTTTATTTAGGTAGAGTTACTTAAGCAATAACGCACGACTAGGTGTGGTATATGGCCAATATACCATGGCTCAGGGCTGTTCTTACATACGACGCAACTCGGAGTGGCTGGATAGAGCCCTTAGTCGTGGTATATTGACCATATACCACAAACCTCTGAGGTGCCTAATTGCTAGTATACACTGGTTATCAATGTAATTAGAGCAGTAAAAATAAATGTTTTGTCATACCTGTGGTATACGGTCTGATATACCACGGCTGTCAGCCAATCAGCATTCAGGGCTCGAACCAGCCAGTTTATTATAGCAATTATAAACTGAATAGCAATTATAAAGTGTGTGGTTCGAGCACTGAATGCTGATTGGCTGACAGCCATTGTATATCAGACCGTATACCACAGGTATGACAAAACATTTATTTTTACTGCTGTAATTCCATTGGTAACCATTTTATAAATAGTAATAAGGCACCTCTGGGGTTTGTGGTATATGGCCAATATACCACGACTAAGGGCTGTGTCTAGTCACTATGCGATGCGTCGTGCAAAAGAACAGCTCTTAGCTGTGGTATATTGGCCATATACCATATATTTATTTTTACTGTTCTAATTACGTTGGTAACCCGTATATAATAGCAATAAGGCACCTCAGGGGTTTGTGGTATATGGCCAATAAACCACGGCTAAGGGGTGTATCCAGGCACTCCACGTTGCGTTGTGCATAAGAACAGCCCTTAGTCGTGGTATGTTGGCTATATACCACACCTCATGCTTTATTGCTTAATTATTATGTATTTTTTATTTAACCTTTAACTAGGCAAGTCAGTTTAAGAACAAATTCTTATTTTACAGTGACGGCCTACTCCGGCCAAACCCGGACGATACTGGGCCAATTGTGCGCCTCGCTATGGGATTCCCAATCACAGCCGGATGTGATACACCCTAAACTGGGTGGTTCGAACCCTGAATGCTGATTGGCTGACAGCCGTGGTATATCAAACCATATACCAGGGTATGACAAAACATTTATTTTTACTGCTCTAATTCCACTGGTAACCATTTTACAATAGTAATAAGGCACCTCTGGGGTTTGTGGTATATGGCCAATATACCACGACTAAGGGCTGTGTGTAGTCACTATGCGATGCAAAAGAACAGCTCTTAGCTGTGGTATATTGGCCATATACCACACACCCTCGGGCCTTATTGATTAATTATATCATATCCAAAATAATTCAATGGATTTCTGGTCGTCATTCTTCCCCTCTCATCTCCACAGGTAGCCATATACACATCATTCTTGTGTTGCAGCCTTATATATATTGTCACTTTAATAATGTTTACATACTTCTTTACTCATCTCATATCTATATACCGTATTCTATTCTAATGTATTTTAGTCAATGCCACTCTGACATTGCTCGTCCTAATATTTATATATTTCTTAATTCCATATGTTTACTTTTAGATGTTTTATTTTATTTATTTCACCTTTATTTAACCAGATAGGCTAGTTGAGAACAAGTTCTCATTTGCAACTGCGACTTGGCCAAGATAAAGCAAAGCAGTTTGACACATACAACAACACAGAGTTACACATGGAATACACAAACATACAGCCATTAATACAGTAGAGAAAAAAAAGGTCTATATACAGTATGTGCAAATGAGGTAGGATAAGGGAGGTAAGGCAAGAAATAGGCCATGGTGGCGAAGTAATTACAATATACCAATTAAACACTGGAATGGTAGATGTGCAGAAGATGAATGTGCAAAGAAGCAAGATAAATAAATAAATACAGTATGGGGATGGGGTAGTTGGATGGGCTATTTACAGATGGGCTATGTACAGGTGCAGTGATTTGTGAGCTGATCTGACAGCTGGTGCTTAAAGCTAATGCGGGAGATATGAGTCTCCAGTGATTTGAGTCTTCAGTGATTTGTGTGTATTGTGATTTGTTGTGAATTGTTAAGATACTACTGCACTGTGGGAGCTAGGAACACAAGCATTTCGCTACACCCACAATAACATCTGCTAAATATGTGTATGTGGCCAATAACATCTGCTAAATATGTGTATGAAAAATAACATTTGATTTGATTTATAATTTTTTTTTACTAAAACTTGAGAAACAGGAAAGTCTGCACATTTCCATTCAGATTCTTGTTGCTGAGCTGATGAAGGTCAGCTGACCGAAAGCTAAACCACAATTAAAGAAAATTGCATCTGACTAGAAGTGTGCAGAGACTTTTTCCTGTTTCTTCACTTTTGCCTACAACACCTTCACTAATCAGCTGTGGGTGTGCAGTAGATTCTGCCTATCATTTTCTAAAATTTGAAATGTTTTCTCTTTCATTCTACAAGAGAAGAATGTTCCCGTAACAAAAAAATGGATACAGGAAATTCAAATAAATGGGATAATGATTTTATTCATGTCAAGAAATACATTTCTTCACAGTCATCTCCCATTAACTACAGAAGCACAGACCGATACGTCTAAAGTGTTGAGGAATATTAATGGTTTAATTAAAATATAACAAGATTGCTTTATATTACAAAATACCCTGCAATTCACTGTCAAGTTTAATCAAATTCTAGACTACAGCATTTGAAACGTTACACTGTACTTTGATTAATGACCTAATGCCACTAGAGGGCATGCTTTAGTCAATAACATTTCATTTTGAGAGTCAGCCTTTTGCTACATACAGCATTTTGATAGATCAAAAGATATTTTCAGCCTCTTTGTTATGGAACTATACACACAATAAATGTATTGTGTCTGAAATGTTATTCCTTGGCTTAATGTTTTTGAATAGCTCAATATATATATAAAAAAACTGATTTTTGATTAATATGTGTCATATTCATAATCAATCAATCAATATATAAACAAATAAGCACATAAATAAAATGTTTGGATGTTTCATCAGGTTATAAAATTAAATGAAAAAATAAGCAGTTTCCTACATCTAATGCAAAACCATGTAATGTGTCTAAATATCGTGTTACATCTATGAGTTAACCAGCAGTATATCCTGGAGACATTTTCCAGATATTCTCAAGCTGTCGAATCTTGGTTGAAATATTTTGGTACAGGGGAGACATTTGGATGAGCATATTCCAACAACTAAGTGCATTGTATTGTGAGTAAATATTCCATCTTAAATAGGTTCACTTGTACTGTATGGCATGGTTTAAAAAACAGTCAAAAACAGTCCACAAAATATAGTGCAAACTCATGCAGTAACTGGCCATTGTGTGCAACCTTAAATTGCTATATTCTAGAAATCTATTTTTAATAGAACATAAATAAATCACGTGTATGTGGTAGTTAACCACCATGATAGACAGTAGATAGCACTAAATGTTGCATTGTGTGTGAAGGAAAATGCATGTTGTTAATACCCCTTAACCTTAACTGTCCATGCAGAGAATCTTAATAAAGGTTCAACTCTGCATGACTTCATCATGATCTCGGTCTGGTAATGAACAAGTCAAAGAACATGAGGGTAGTGTTCATTTATCCTGCATAGGTTAACTATAATGCACATTTTTCGATTATAAAATGTGAGAAAATAAATATATATGAAACAAGTTAGCAAACAAATAAATAAACATACATTCAAATGCTGTTTTTTTTCTTCATGTGCAGGCTAACAGTAACAAATGGACAATAAATGCAATGCCAGACAAGAATGGCATTTATTTCCTTACTGTATGTTCATGAACTGTTAAAGGTAGACTCAGTGAAATTACGTTGCCACAAGCTGCACCGCAGATATGAGCAAGACTTCGCTCTCACACAGTCACACACAGTATATGCGCATGTGCACGGGGTTCACAGCGTGGTAGCCATGGCACCAAAATAAGCGGAGAAGTTGAGCCTCGCGCTTCAACGCTCTTAGTTGTTGCGGAAATTGACCCACTATGCTGTTTACTTTCTCCATCTACGTCATATCGTTGAGTCTACCTTTAAAGCTATGAAACAGGGTCCGTTGTGTTAGGAGTAATCATCTAAAGAAGAAAGAACAACAGGATACGACCCCCAAGTAGAAGAAACATTTTTGTTGTCAGCTTTACACCTGTATATTTCAAAGGGAAAGGAGAGAAGGGGTACTTGACTAAATACTCAAGAGCACAGGAAAAACATGCAGGTAGACATGCAAGAAATCCTAAACAGTGATTTGGAATTAGTACGCAGCAGTGAACAGGTCTTGACCTAAGTGCTCTGGCAGAAATGTAGTATGGATTCGTTTCATATTTAGTTAAATATAATCTAGAAAGTGAATTAAATAAACAATAAAATATCTTACATGCTTGATGTTACAGTGTACTTCTGTGGAGGTGTGTTTGGCCATGGATACTTCAAACCTGGCCCACTCAGCATATTTCCTTATGTAACATAACTGCATTACAATAGGATCCTTATTCAACGGGACAACTAAGTGTGCTTGAGCTAGAGATCTGCAGTCTAAAAATACCTTATCTTTCACAATGACATCTTACTCTTAAATCTCAAGATTGAGCAGTAACTAAGATTACATACAGTACAGTACATAAACGTCTTTAAATGTCTCTTTTACATCTACGCACTTTGACCTTTATTACCACATGTATGTCTTTGAGGTGTCAATCTGAGAGTTCTGGGGATCCACTGGACCCTCTTTCTCCTTCTCAGTCTCGTTCTCCCACAGGTTGATCAGGGGAGGGTAGAGCTCATTCAGGGGGATGGAGGTGGCATGCTGCACGTATTTCTTCAAGGAGTGATGGCAGGATTTCTGCTTCATACGCCGGCCCATGTAGAACACAAGCAGGGCCATGATGCAGATGGCAAACATGGAGCCCATGACAGCTGCAAGGGCCACATTGGTGGGCTGGGCCACCATCTCCACAGCAAAACTGGCCTCCTTGGTGGTGACGTTGATGCAGGAGTGTTGCGTCTGCTGTTCTGTAGCTGACATGGTCAGACACACTCTGTACTCTGTCGAGGGCAACAGGTGAGTCAGGTTGTATTCTTGCACATCAACCGGAACCTTGGCTGTATAGCTGATCTGAGGGTTGTCAATCTTCATGGTGGCGCTGGACCACTTGGGCTGAGATGCCTCATGGCTGTGGAAGTGAGGAGGGTAGAGTTTCCACTCCAGGACCACTGACTGGGAGTGGATGATCTTAGCCAGGACCACCAGGGCCATTATGGTGTTTACCGTGTGCCCCCCGACATTCAACCTGCCACCGTGCCAGTCTCCTTTCTCCACGTACACTGACACACTACGCGTGTCCGCCCCCTCTGTGTTCCACGCCACGCACGTGTACAGACCAGAATCAGCTGGCTCAACCTGGAGGATCTCCAGAGCCCCCTGTTCCTGCAGTCTGTGTTTCTTTGTGCTCCTGCCGTCCACCATGACTGCAGAGACAGCCTCTGAGGTCACCTTGTCTCCTGTTGGCGTCACCCAGTAGAACTGAGGTGCAGGGTCAGCAACAGCCCAACAGTCCAGAGTCAGGGGTTGTCCAGCAGTGACATTGAGCAGTGGGGGGAATGTGTGCAGGGAGATGTGAGGGAGGCAGGTGTTGCTGACAACATTCCAGCTGGTGGTGACCACTTCCTGGAGGGCGTGGCCAACCAAATGGGGAGGGGAGGCACAGAGGGTGATTTGGGACTCCAGCAACTTGAGGGTGGACTGGTTCCCCAGGACTGGGCCCCAGTTAGAGAGGCAGTCACACCTGAGAGGGTTACTGTGGAGACTCACTTCATCCAGGCTAGGGAAAGAGGACAAAACCTCGTGTGACAAGAGGCTGATGTCATTGTTGTGGACTAACAGAGTGCGCAGGCCGCCCATGTCAATGAAAGCGGCACGATCAATATAAGCTAAATGGGGGTTGTTATAAATTTCCAGTTTTGCCATCTCTGGGAGGTTGGAGAACGCCCCCCTCTCAATGGCAACCAGGCCCTCCATGTTATTCAGACTCAGCTCCTCCAGATGGGGGAAATCATGGAAGTCTCCCTCCTGAACACGGCCAATGGGATTCTTGTTAAGGTCTAAGAACTTGAGATTTGGTAGGACCCGGAGGGCATCTTTGGGGACTGCTGTCAGCTTGTTGTCAAAGAAGGACAGACTCTCCAGGTATTCCAACCCCTGGAAAGCTCCCGACGGGACCTCCCTGAGGCCCATGCCAGCCAGCACCAGACTGTGCAGCTTTGACAAGGGGTGGAAGTTCATATCCTGTAACCCCAGGATGGGGTTCTCCCCTATCATGAGAATCTCCAGGTTAGGGAGAGACTCAAACCAGTGGCTGTCTATGGCCACCAGCTTGTTGGAGTTGAGATGGAGCCTCAGGAGGTTTCTGAGCCCAGAGAAGGCTTTAGGCCCAATGGAGGAGATTTGGTTATGGTTGATGTAAAGCTCTTCCAAACTGTCAAGATCCTTCAGACAGAAATCTTGCAGTTCTTTTACTTGGTTTTCCTCAAGGTAGAGAGTGACAAGCTGTGTCAGGTTGTGAAGTCCAATGTCTTGGATCTGTGTGAAGTGGTTTTGGGAGAGGTCTAGCTCTGTGAGGTTGACTAGACTCTGGAGCTCCACAGACACAGAGGAGATGTTGTTACTCTGGAGGAGAAGCACCTGAGTGTCACCTGAAATATTCCACGGGACCCCACTAAGATGGAGCTCATTGCAGTCCACCGTCTTGGCCTGATGGTATACCGATTGAGGTGTGTACCATGGACGTGTTTCACATACACACTGCGCTGGGCAGGGAGAACTAGCTTCTGAACTTTGACATGAGATCACCATTAGAAAGACAATCATCAGCCGAGCACAGATCCCAGATCCTCCCATGTTGCAGTAGAATGAGGTAACCCTGTTAACCATGGGCCAGGTTAAACTGTGACTTCTTCTGCTATGACGATGGAGCTTTGGTCTAATCCTGTAAGAAGAAATTATAAAACATATTGTAAAAAATATTGCATGACAATAATGCATTTCACATGTAAATATGGTCAACAATCATTCATTTGTAAGTTATTATTTATTTAAGGTAAAGATACATCTATCAGGTATTTGTTTATGTTTTACAACACACCTGCAAATAAATCAATTAAAAAAAATACAATTTAATGAGGCAGCCCACTTAAACGGGTGATGAATAGTTCTCTTTTAACATCAAATCAAATCAAATCAAATTTATTTATATAGCCCTTCGTACATCAGCTGATATCTCAAAGTGCTGTACAGAAACCCAGCCTAAAACCCCAAACAGCAAGCAATGCAGGTGTAGAAGCACGGTGGTAATTCATGGTAATTGTAGAACACATCGTGGAAAACAAGGTTTCCTTAAAGCTGTGATGTTGTGTTACTTCAGGGGGCCACAGCTACAAGAAATAAAAGTCCATGTGAAGACTGGGGCAGTATGAATGATTCAGAGCTCCTGTTACTCTGTAAATCACCCTGACCCAGCAGGAAAACATATTGTCAAGCCAAAGGCATTAAGGTGTCCATCAGCTTATGGAACCCACAGTAAATTCAACCGAACCTCCACATGGCACAGCAGACATTGGGCTGTTTTCTTTTCTGTGACACAAAATCTATCTTCTAACCCTGAGGAAACTAAATGTAGAAATCAATACTGTAGCTGTGTATATCCAATTTGAATGTGGCTTTTTAATAATGTAATGTGTTTGTGACGATCATTTACATGTTACAATAACTCTAGGATCAGTTTATGTATGGGGTTGAGACGTGTGCCTCCATGTCTCTCTCCACTAGTTTCTGTGGGTTCTGTGGCAGGCAGTGAGAGGCTGGTGACAGGTAATAGGCATTGTTACACAATGAATCAGTGGGTTGAACAGCATTTACTGCTCAGGAAGCTAAATAATGTTATTCCCTTCTGCCTCCGCACTGGTCAGAAACAACACCAACATGAAAAGAAAACCTGAAACCAGACAAGGGTGAAATGTTGAAAACTGGCACCTAATTCTATATTACAGACTTTGATTCCACTGCTTGTTTTAAATACCTCAGTATTGTACTAATGGAACTGAAGCCTCCCTAGCATACCTGCCATATTGAGGTTCATATTGCTATACAAAAAAGCTTCTTTGAAAACTACCAGTCAGCTTCAATAGGGAAATGTCAACACACACTGATTTCTCCAAACATTAGAATGACGCTGTTTACCAATGACCTCACAGTAAAGAGGATTTTAACTTTGGCAGAGTGCGATTGGAATGCCTTAAGATGACAAGCATCAGGCTCTGTTGACGTAATGTCAGGAAATTGCTTCTTCTCCACTCAACCATCTTGATGTTTCTTCTACGCTCAACCATCTTGATGTTTTATGAGAGAAATAGCTCTAAAATGTGAGAGATGCACAGGTAGACTGGGGTATTTTTGGTATTTAGGTCAGACGCTTTTCCTCAAATGTAACTTATTCATCAGCACAAAACATTAGTATCTCATTCAACCCCAGCAACGTGGACTACTCTAGCCCACATCCAATGTATTAACTATGATTTTTTAAATTATAGCTGTCAAGAGGTCGATTGTCAACCCACTCCAAATCTGTTGTTTCTCCACAAACCTCCATAGACACAT